>NC_142164.1:64766780-65067552 GCF_024610735.1 Ursus americanus
AAGAAGATAATTATATACCATTTTATTCCAGTCAATTTGAAAAATTAGAAAAGGGTGACCAATTTCTAGAAAAAAGAAACTTGCCAAAACTGATTCAAGAAGGAATAGCCTATCTGAATTGTTCTACAACCACACAGAAATATACCACTACTCAAAATCTTCTTTTAAAAAAATCCAGGCTTCTCCACTGACTTCTGACAAACATCTTAGGCCAACATACTTTCAATGTGACATGAATTCGTAGACAAATTAGAAATAGAGGGACACTCCCCAGAACATTTTGTGAGGATGCAATAAGCTGGATACTAAATCCTGTCAAGGACAAGTTGAGAAAGGAAAATCACGGGTCAATCACACACTCAAGAGAAAGAAGCAAGAATCAGAAAGAGAATATTAGCAAACTGAATCCGACAGGATATAAAAAGGAAAACAGAATGCGCTATGACAAAACTGGACCCATCCCAGACACACAAACTTGAATTATCTTCAGAAAATAAAATACTACAATATTCCACATTCACACATTATAGGAGATCATTGTGAATCTCAAATTGAGAAAAATAATTGGTAAGACACAGGATCCATTCATAATGTATTTTTCACAATTTCTTAAAAGTTCAGGATTCTTTTTTTAAATTAGAAGGATTTTTAATTTCCAAGTCTTTTGAGACAGCAAAATTAATACAACATAAATCAGATCTAATTAATAAATTTAACAACAAGCCAAAGTAATTTTGTTGCATAAATTAACCCATTTATCAATCATAGGCTAGCAGTGTTTCAAATGGTGGAGCTTCTACTGGTCCTTCAGTCTTCTGATGGCCGACTTTACTGTGACTAGAGAAGTGGTATTGTAGGTGCAGGTGCCACCAGCTATGGTTTTCATGCAGGAGCTATAATGCCAGAGCCTCACAACTTGTCTTCTCATCTTGGTTTCACCACAAAAGGAACAAGTGTACTTGGAATGCTGGCTTATTTTAGTCTTCACCGTTTTCCTAAGGGAGGCACCATAACAGCTCCCATATTTACCCGCGATTCTGACCTTCTTGGTGCATTTAGCCATGTTGCTGCAAACTAGCTCTGAGCCCAGAGAGCAAAGTTCAAGATAATTGGGATAGAATTCGCATCAAGGTCTATGAGTCCTTAGATACTCCTACTGTTAGGGAACCACGACCACAAAAACTACAAAAAAATTTTCATCACCCGCCAAAATCCAACATGCTCTAATAGTTAAACCCCTTCTTTCAAACCCCCAGACACTAGCAACCACTGATCTGCTCTATCCCTATGGTTTGGACTTTGCAAGAATGTCACAAAAATGGAATCCTGCGGTATGTAACTTTTGCACTTGGCGTCCTTCACAGAAAGGGCCACACACATGGCACCTCCAGAGGTGGAATGTACCGTTCCTCACCTGGGTGATTATTACACGGCCTGAGCACTCCCTATCCATCTGTCAAACTGTAGACTTTCTACAATACTGTATACATACGGTCTTTCCTAAATATACTTAATACTGGGGCACCTGGGTGGCTCAGTCGGTTAAGCGTCTGCCTTCAGCTCAGGTCATGATCCCAGGGTGCTGGGGTGGGGACCTGCATCAGGCTCCCTACTCAGCAGGAAGCCTGCTTCTCCCTCTGCCTCTGCCTGCTGCTACCCTTGTTTGGGTGCGCTCTCTCTCTGAGAAATGAATAAATTAAAAAAAAATCTTTAAAAAATATATACTTAATACTTACTCTCCTGTAATTTATCCTGTCTATCCTTGTAAAGGTTACTTACTAAATAGCGATTGTTATCCTTTAAAACAGAGTGGAAAAGTCAAGACAGCAGTCACCTCGAGAGAACTGAGGAGGAGGAGTGACTGGCATGGGGCAAAAGGAGGCTTTCAACTTATTATTAAACTTCTCTTCTCTGAGTGGCAGTTACCAGGCTACCAGCTGGCAGGAGCACAGGGCCGCCGAGCACCGTCCAGTCGTGCGGATAGTGCGCCCGGGGATCACGCAGGTAACAGCTCACAGGGCCACCCTGCCACCCCCAATGTGCTGGCTGGCCAAACCCAGCAAACATGGGTGAGAGTCTCCCCACTTTAAGGTCAGCTGAGAAGCAACCAGAATTACATCTGTAACCTTCACCCCCCCCCCCACCACCGTGCAAGGTAACATACTGAGCCCATTCCAGGAGTTAGGGTGTGGACAACTCTGGGGACCATCCCTCCTCCCACCACGCCCAGCTCCGTCTCCAGTGCTCACCTCCTCCTGCCCTCTTTGGGTGTGCGCAACCCCCCACCCAAAGGTCTGCAGAGAAAGGCTGGTCGGTGGTGGTGGCCGCACAGCGGCTGGGGCTGGAGGTGGTGGAGAGGGAGCCATCTGCCTGGGAGCTGGGCAGGCAGCAGAATGAGGCAGGACGGGGCCTAGGGCTCCCCAGGCCAGCCACCACTCCCTCCCAGGCTGGAGAGGACGCGTGAGGGGGAAGGCAAAAGAGGCACACTAAATTAGGGCAGGGGACCCACCTCTTCCTTTCCCCTGGGACCCACATGCACCCCTTTAATCTGTGCCTCACTGTCTGCCACTTACTTCCTGATGGGACGGGAAGGAGACGAGCCACAGCCCATGACGTGTGTGTTTACAGCAACATGATTATGGACTACGTGGTCTGAATATGGAACAGAGGTTGTGTGCTCAGAGGAGGGAAGGGAGGTCAGTAAAACTAGTCAGCCAGGATTGTGACCAGGCCCTCCCCAGTCCCCTTCTTCCCTTCCTCACGCTGCTCACCACGGCACTGTGCCCCCAAGGCAGGGTCGGTGCTGGATTTCTCCCCAGTCACAACTTGCCCACGTGTCTGCCCCCAGACCCCACAGAGAAGGTCTCTGCCAAACCCATTCACTCAGAAGACGGCCCACCGTGTTACCCCGCCAGGACAGAACCACAGGGTCCGGGTGAAGGCCAGAGCCTCAGCAACCAAGCCCACCTTCTCAAGTGAGGGGTTTGGAGGGGAAGGGCTGAGTCCCACGATTGTTCTCTTCAAGGCGGAGGTTTGTGCTTGTCCCACCCCATGCGTGATGGTCTGGCCACCTGAGTTCATGGCATGTGGCCCTGAAGGAAGGCAGGCTGAGAATAGGGGGGAAGGGGGAACCAACTTGGCCCAATTTTCTGTTGGGGAATCCAACCTCTACTTCCCACCCTCACCGCGCCCATCCTGCCCCTGTCCCCATTAGCTCCTGGCAGAGCAGACTCCTGAGCGAGCTCCCTGCTGCTAAGATGAGGCCTGTCCCAGCCACTCTGAGGTAGCCTTCCCTCCCACACTGTCCTTCCTCCAACGCACACGGGAGGGGTCAGAGCTCCGAGGATCACAGAATAGGACCCATGGTCTCCTCCAGGGGCTCCCGACATTCAGCATTCCCACACCCTGTCCAGGGGTCTGGGACTTGCACGTCCTTACCCCCCAGTTTTAGGCATTTAACAGCACCCCCTGAAAAGTAGATCCACCCCTTGCTTCTGCTCATTCAGTATCTTGCCAGTTCTTGACCACAGTCTCCACTCCCTTTACTCCCTGAATCACATCTCTCTCCCTCAAGGGAGATTATCCCCGATTGATTGAATTCACACTCACACACACACACACACACACACACACACACACACACACACACGTGCACACAACAACCTTGACTGTTCTGGGGACCATAACCCCCCCCCACTTCTGTGCACAAAACACCTGGGTCTCTCGGGAAGGGTATCTGGTCTGGCAGAAGCGACCCTCACCTCACTCAAACCCAGATCTGTCCCTCTGAGCCTCAGGCCAGCACAGCCCTGGGTCCTGGCTGAAGGAAGGAAGCCATCCCAACCCCACCCACCGTCAGCGAGGGGGAAACAGAGCACGGAGTTCAGACTAAATCTCCTGTGACCTGAAGGGACAGAGAGCCTGAGCCGGGACACACAAATAGTGTTTCCAGAAAAACCTGGGTCCTCGTGGTGGGCGAACAGCACTGGCAGAGGACCACGCAGGCACATCGAGACCCATCACGCACCCTTGCCGTAGAAACGGATGGTTACTTTCCTACCAAGGGTCCTGGGACGACCAGGACAGAGGAGGGGGGTGAGGTGGCTTGGACAGGAGGGACAGGAGAGCTCCGATGGCTGGACCACCCATTTCTGGCTACTGGTGGGCAGTCTGCCCCAGAGCCCCCACTAGCCTCATTGCGCCCACCTCCAGGCCAGAGATTAACCCGTGCTTTTCCGCCCTGTTACCTGTACCTCCCCCCCTCTGGCTCTGCACCCCACTGGGCTCTGACTTCTGCCTCCACCCCACCACCAAACACAAGGAGGGAGAAGTGACGCGATTGGAAACGGAGCGTCAAGGCCCAGGGTTCAAGAGGAGAGAGGGAGGATGCGCCAGCCCCCGGGCCAGTGGTCCTTGGGCACGTTGGCACCAGAGGGAGGGAAGGACTCCGCAGAGGGGACTGGGCCCAGGAAGGGGCAACAGGAGCCCAACCCTGCTCTTTAACGCCAGCTGAAGTACAGGGGCAGGGCAGGCCAGCGAGGGAAAGCCATGGGAGTGATCGAGAGGACACTCAGACAGCAGAGCAGGGGGGCCCGGAGCAGCAGGTCAGCGATCCCAAGGAGGGAAGGGAAGAGGGACTGCGGCTCTGGAAGGGGTCCTGGGTTCCTGCCTTCAGCAGTAAGGGGCGTAGGGGGGAGAACAGAGATGAAAGGGAAGCCCGAGGCCCAAAAAGAAGGGGAGATGAGGGGAGAACCTGAAGGGGGCCCGCAGGGGGAAAGGGAGCAAAGGCTCAGGTGGCCAGGCAGAGCCCACTCAGATCCGAGAGGCCGGGGCACCCTGGGGGCCGGACCGCAGGGCTCCTAGCCCACGCTCCCCACAAGGAGAAGGCCTACCACTCGACCCCAGAGGTCCTCTTCTGGAAAAGGCTGTGACATGGAGCAGCTCCCCGCCCTGCCCCGCCCCTCCCACTCCTCCCCACCCCTGGCCCAGCCCCCCCACCCCACAGACAAGGCAGACCACAGGCCTGAGAGGTATTTTATTTTGAAACTGCTGTGAACTGGGGTGGAGAGGGGGCAAAAGAACAGGGAGAGGAAGCCTCGGCTGAGGTCAACAGGAGGGACCCGGCTTGGCCACAGCTCCCTGGCTCCAAAGGCACCAGCTGCTCCTCTTGCACAGCGATGCTGGGCTCAACCTGTCAGACAGAGCAGGGTCAGGGAAGAGCAGCAAGCCAGGGCCAGCCCCCGGCCCTGCCCAACAGCCGCGACTGTGGGAAGGGGAATGGTGTGTGTAACACTCACTTCAAAGGCTCTGGAACTTGTCAGTCAGGGACTGCATGGCCGCTGAAACAGAGACAGGCGTAAGCAGGCCCTCCAGACACGGGGTGGGGGGTGGGGGGGTAGAAGCCCATCCCCCTGTCCCCGTGGGGAAGCGCCTAGCCCTGAAACCTGAAACCCCCTCCAGCCCCTATCCAAAGAGCTCCGGGCCTGCCTCACTCACCCACCACCTCAATGAAATATGGACATGTCCTCCAAGGGAACCAAACGTGCCAGTGCTTCTCAAGCTTTGGGGCACATCGGAATCATTCAGACGTGACCAACCAACACCAGTGCGCGCACGCACACACACACACACACACACACACACACACACACACACACACACGTGTGTACCTCGCAGCCATACCAAGGAGCAGTTACAGGGAAAATCAAGGAGGCATCTGTAAACGTCCTAGTAGAGGGACACCTCTGGGACCTGTTCCCACTGGCACAGTGCGCACGCAGTCGCGGCAGGACTTTCCCGATTGTGCACACATGGAGCCGCACACACACAGCAGGCTCCAGGGCCAGGCCTGCTGGGTTCTCCTCCCCACAGGCCCCTGCACCTGCAGCCCATGCCGGCTTCTGCACTGAGGACCCCCTCGTCTGCCCACCCTCCCGCCTGCGTCTGCCCAACCCGGCCCCAGCCAGAGGGTCCTCATACCAAGCTGCTCCTTCAGGTCGTCTATTTCTCTCTGTAGCACGACACACTAGGGCAGCAGACAGCAGAGAGAGAGAAACGATTAGTATCCTCTGGCTTCCTCTCTCCTCCGCCTCCCCCTCTCCCACAGGCACTACATCCCCAGGCCCAGTGGCCAAACCCGCACAGGCTCCTCAGGGGTAAGGAGGCGCCTTCGCTTTGTGGGGAGCAGACGGGGCGGGGGGGGGGGGGAAGGCACCTATGTCACTCTAGCCCAGACCCGGATCCCGCCCTCTAGTTTGGGCCTGCATTTCTAGGAGCCACAGGAAGCATTACCCGAGGACAGCCCTGGGCGCCAGCTGGTGGCAGCTGCTGCCTCTCTGGCCTTGGGGTGTGGTCAAGAGGCTCCTGGTCACCTGAAAGGGAAAGAACTTCAAATCCAGCTTCCAAGGCCCCCCTGGGAGGGGCAAAGGGCCTCAGCAGGGTCCAACGTGAGGCAGCACCACCCTCTGCTGGCAACAAGTGGCCGCTGCTCTGCCAGCAGCTCCAACCTTGTCTCTGGGCCCGTCCCCCCTTGTCCCCCAGGGGCAGCCCATCCTTGAAGGTGGTCCCCAGGGACTGTGGCTCTGGCTTGGACTCTCCCAGAGCTGCAGCCACAGCCAGCCCCTGGGACGAGCAACGGGGCCCAACAGGACTGAACAGAAGAAAGGCTCTGTTCTGCTGAAAGTCCATGTCCAGAGCTACACGTTGGGACACGGCCACGCATCACCCCTGCTGCACAAACCCCACCTGGGGGACGATGTGGCTTCAGGAGACCCCGTTTCCTTGGGAGAAGCTTCCCCAGGGAGGCCTGGAGGTGGGGACCAAAGCTGAGCCCCGAGCAGAGCCAGAGCCAGAGCCAGCCAGAGCCAGAGGTTTCCCTCCTCATCTCCTCTCGCCTGCACTCCCATGACACCCCCAAGACTCACTGGAGGGCGCAGGCACTCTGGGCAGGACGTCTCCCTGGCTCGGGGCCAAGGGCTCTGAGCCTCCTGGAACTTGGGGGGCTCTGGTGTAGAGGTCGCCCCTGCTGCATTCTCCACGGCGCATGACCAAACAAGATGGCTCTGGCCTCTGTGTTGGAAGTTAAAAGAAAAATTTCTCACCCATCTGGACTTGGGATGTGGGGTGTTCGTGTGTGCGTGTATGGTGTGTGTAGGTGTGCACACGTGTGCGTGTAGGAGCTGGGGTGAGGCAGGGAATAGGGAAGGGAACTCAGAGGCTGGTCTGGCTGGCGCTTCCTCCCTCAGTCAGCCCCGGGCCAGGGGGCAGAGCTGGGCCAGGGAGAAGAGTAGGGCACTGACAAAGCCCAGGCTCCCTGCAAGGAAGGCTTGGGGACCAGCCAGGAGGTAGAAACCAGGAAGCCGATGAGTCTAAAGATGGAAGGTTCGTGGTCCAAACTTTGAAGGGGTTCCTGGCTTCCAATCAGCGACCAGCCCTCCCCTCCCTTCATCCCGGGCCTCTCTCGGGGGAGGAGACAGGAAACGTGCCAAGGGTCCAGAATGGTGCCGGGCACACACCGCGTGGTATCGGAGGTTAATGTCTGCCCCTGTGAAAACGACCCACGACCCGATCTGGCATCCCGGTGATCCCAGTGACCCCGGGGCACCCATGGCAACCCCTGAATTAGGGACAGAGGGAGCATGGGTGAAGAAGTGCGCGGAGGGGGAGGGGGGCCCCTCCCCCGGAGAGGAGGAGCAGGGGGGCCTACTCACTTGGCCCTTGGGGAACGCGTCTCTGTTTGAGTCACTGCCTTCTCCTGCGACGGCCATCAGCTCTGCCTCCCGAGCCCTCCTGGCCGCAGATTTCTTCCCGGAGCCCATGTGCTTGGACTGTTTGGTTCCCGAGGGGAACAGGGCATACCTCTTGGACCTCCCAAGCGGCGGGACACCGGAGATTGGGGGGAACGTGGCTGGTTCCGGGGGATCTGCCGAGACTGTCTGCCCCCAGGAAGGAAAGCTTTTCCCCGAGGCCACTTTGGAGGCCCCCCCTAGGGTTTTCTTCTCCTGGGCCACCTTCCTCCTAGAGGTGGCCCCGGGCAGGCCGCCTGCAGCAGCAACAGCAGCAGCTCCCTGGTAGCTGGGCCTGCTCTCCCCCTTCCCCCAGACCACGCTTTGCATTTTCTTAGAGCGGGAGATGTCCAGCTCGCCAAAGGCCTGCCTCTCCACAAGCGAAGTGAATCCGCGGGGAGCCGAGGTCAGGAAGGAGCCTAGCGTGTGAAGGAAACTCTCCCTGACGTGGAAATTCGAGTGTCTCGGTGTGTCCCCGCGATCCTCGGGGCTGCTGGGCTTGGCCTGGCCTCCTTCTTTGGAGCGAATGCTCACCCTCATCGGCTGTATCTCACTGAACTCATCTGAAGACTCGGGGTCGGAAGGCAGCACGCCCGGGCCTTTGGCGGCCGCCGAGCGCCGCCGGCGATCCACCCTGACGTTCGACCTGCTCTTAGCGCCTCTCTTCGGGGTTCCCCAGGCTCGGCCTCCCTCGGGCCCACCGACGTGCGGCGGGGCGGCGGAAGGCGGCTGCGACTCCACGCGGCCCAGGGCGAGCGCGCCTCGCCCGCCGGGCCCTGCCTCTAAGCCCGCCCAACCGCCCGACGCTGCCGCGGCGCCGCCCTCCGGGGACCGGTTTCTCCGCAGGCCCAGGGCATCGCGGTCGGCCAGCTGCTGCACGATGTCCGCCGCGGACTCGTCAGCCACGTGCGACGCGTAGGCCGGGCCGTCCCCCTTGTGGTCGGCCGGGGAGCCGGGGCGGCCTACGCGGCCCCACAGCACCGGCCCTCCCGCTTCCAGCACTTCCCGCTCGGACTCGGCGTCTGGGAACCCACCCTCGCCCTCGCCGCTGCGCGGCGGCCCCGCATCCACACCTAGCGCCGGTGCCCGCGGGGGCCCGGGGCGGGCGGGGCGGGCGCCGGACTGCTCCCCGCCCTCCGGGCCGAAGCCCGCTCCCGAGACAGGCACCTCATCGGGATCGCTCATGCCGTCGAGGCCGGGCAGCCGCGGTTCGAGGGAGAAGATCGCTCTGGTCCCGGCGCCACAGACGAGAGGGGAGAGGCCCGAGGCGACTGGCGCGCGACGTGCGACCGACCGGAGCCTCGAGGCCTCCTGGGAACGCCGGCAGTCACCTCAGGCACCGCACGAGAGCGCCTCAAACAACGCGCGGCTTGCGCGCGCTTCTGACGCCTGCACCGTGGCCTCCTCATTGGTCCGCGTCCCCCACCCCCACCAACCAGCGCGCCCCTTGTTGGCCCGCCCCTCAAAGCCCTAACCAATAGGCCTTTGGTTAGCCCTGGCTCGGGTCCGGGGCTGGGTGTGCGCGAGTTCGGGCGTTGGTCCCGCCTGTTCTGGTCCCGCCGCCCCTGGGCCAGAACCTGCCTTCCACTTGGAGTCGTGGCTCTGAGCCTCTGTCTCTTCAGCCACCGAGGCGGCTGTGCCGGCACTTGTCCCGGGGTCGTGGAGACGAAAGGTCGGGACGGAGGTGAGGCACCTAGCGCACGGAGGAATCGATCGCCGGCCTGTGTTCCACAGCGGCACTTAGGACCCGATGGGAAAGTGGGCACGGGAAGCCCGCAGTCAAAGATCGGGGGACGGGTGGCATACTTGCCCCGCGAAGGGCCCGAGAGGAAACGTTGTCATATTTGGGCCTCTGTCGCAACCCCTCGACCGCGATGGGCGATCCAATTGGTTCGTGGCTCTGTGCTCAGGAAACTTTGCTGGCAGGCGGGTTTGGCGCACAGGCTGGGCTTTGCCCCCTCCTCCCGGCCCCTCCTCCCTCCGAGGCAGTTCAGGAAAGAGGGAATCCCAGTGGCCAGTGCACACACACCAAAAGATGCTCACCATCACTACTTCCAGAGGTGCGATCTAAAACCTCGAATCGGTGTTCACAAACCAGAGTTGGACGATCAAGGAGCTGAACCATTCCAAGGGTGGGAGCGGTTGTGAGCAAACCCGTGCTTTTGCCCACTGCTGGGGGTGGAGGCGGGGGGGGGGGCGGTGGAAAGGGGTGGCGGTGGCACAGAACAGCCCTTTGGGAGGGTATTTGGCAGAATCAATGCGAGGCAACTTACACAATAGGTACGACATGCCCGGCCCTCATGTAAGCACTGTAGTTAGCTAGTCAGGCATTCACAAGACACTCCTAGGGTTGAAGTACCCACTGTTACCTCCCTCTTACAGGGGAGGAAACGGGCACTGAGAGGTTCAGCCACTGGCCCAAGGTCATCAGGATTGTTGGGATCCCTGACAGGATCAAAAGCACGCAGTTTGTCTCCAGAGTCCTCGCTTTGAGCAGAAAACCTTAAAGCAGAGAAGAGCACGTTCCCTCTACCACCCAGCAAATCTGCTGCCGGCTGGTTCATGTAGTGGATAAGGAAGGACATGTGCACTAGGATGTTGGTGATGAGAAAAACTGGGAACACTCTAAATTCCCATCAGTGAGGAAATGGATGCAAGCAGTGGGAGGTGTGCATCCCGAAGACTTGAAAGGCGGCAGTCAAAAGGAACAGGAGAGGCCACGTTCACAGATTTCAAAGTATCCTCGTGACTGAATAGAGCAATTGGGAGGCCAGTGGAGCTGGACACACATTTGTAAATAAGGAAATGGAAACAACGAACCACTCCCAGATTGAGAGTACGTAGAGGTGTATGTACAAGTATGTAGAAAGGTCTGGAGCAACGCACAACTAAGTAGGCCTAACACTGGTGGTGGCGGTGGGGGTGGGGTGCCAGTTGTCTCTCCAATTTTCCTGAAACTACCGGTTCCCAGCTTCTCTGAGCTGAGCAGTCCTGATATCTGGAGAGTGGTGCCTCCCTCCCTTGGCTTCTGTGTGTCTTCTGGTGTGTTAGAATTTCCCTTGCTTGCCACCCAACCCCTACTCCGAGGGCCCTCCATTCCTTTCATACTTTTCCTTCCTCGCTTTCTCATTCATACTCCTCTGTCTGCCCCTCGCCTCTCCTTCCTGCCTCCTACCCTGGCCGATCCCCAAGAGAGGCCCAGGGTGCCCGAACACTTCTTGCCTGCGTGAGCTCCAAGGCCCAGTGTTGCTGGGCCTGCACCTGAGAAGCCTCCGTGCTGGAGAAGCGTACAGAGCAGGGGAGACTGGGCACACTCTTAAGTCTGCGATGAGCCTCCTCCCCGAGCGCGCCCCCCACTGCCCCTGCCTGTGGCTGGAAAACGCCCTCTCCCACTTCTCCCATTGGCTCTTAAAGTCACGCTGCTATTTCAGACACGCTAAAATGGATGACGAAGGATATAGCAGAATCCCCTCTACCCACCTCCCACCCTCCCCGGAAACATTACCGATGGATCCAGGGGAAGCCTCCGTGTCCCCCTTCGCCATAGACAGAATCCTGGAGCCTTTGCACACCTTCCCCACTCTCGTCATCCCTGGGGCTCTCCTGCCTCCTCTTCGGTTGCATCCTATAGGCCTCCACCGGTGTCCAGAATCTCTGCTAATCCCTAGGGTCCGATACTGGTTTCAACTTAGCAGTTTGGCCTGCGGTGGGGACCGGTGTCAGAGGATCCACTTGGCCTCCCCCACCATGGTAGCTTCTCACCCCACAGACCAATGACCCAATGTGGGGGTTTTTGCTCCAACCGCCACGTGTATCCATTGTCACCTTGTGGACTGGAGAAGCGACCACTGCCTTGGTCCGTGACTGGATCTCTATCCCCAACTCCTTTTGTTACCAGGGTCTCCTAAGCCCCAGTCTAACCAGGCCCCGTAGTGACACTCTGGGGCTCCAGAATCAGTGTCACCTCAGACCCTGTGTCAAATAGTCCTAGACATGCCTGGGGTTTCCTCTTTCCCCAGGGCACCGTCACCTGAGAAATGTCAGTCCTTTTCTGTAGAGAAGGACAGCGGCCTCATCAACAGTATATATACTCGCCGCCTTGTTTCCAGTCCCTTCCTCCTCAGGACTCCTCCACCTCTTCAGTCAGTGGGGCCAGTCTCAAAACTGGCTCAGGACCAGGAACTGAGCAAGAAACTGCGACTCTTTACTGGGACGACCACCCTCTCTCTCTCTTGCCTTTTTCTGGCTGTCGTTGCCCCGAGGGAGCCAGGCTGTCGGAACCATCCTCTCAGCTCTGTGCCAGGCAAGCACTCTTGACTGCCCCTCTGACCTTGCTGGTAGTTGCTGGAAACATGGTCTCCTGTAGTCTCTTGATCAGGAGCCGCCCCTGCCCTCTCTTACATCAGAAGTCCATCATTCCCGTGGATGGGGATGAGCCCAGGCCAGGACCACTTTCCTTCGATCATCTGCGTCGGCCTGCAGAGGAGAGCAACCGCCGAACTTCTTGGTGGTGCTGGGGCCCCTTCTCACCAGAACACTCCCGATGGCGCTGGTGAATGGTGTGTCCTCTCGGCCTTCCCATGGAGCAGAACCATCTGGCCACGTGCCTGGCCTCCCGTTTTCTCTCCATTCCAGCAGGCCTGCCTCACTCAAACTCTTTGTTCCTTTGCCACCTGCTAGTCCAAGGCAGGGACTCGCGCCTCTCTCCATGTGGGCCATCGCTTTCTTAGAGCTTTGAAGGGCCACTCTGGTGGTGAGTTTACTCCATCTCCTGGAGTCCCTGCCAGTATGGGAAATCCCGTGGGACGAGAGAGTGCCCCCACTCAGTAAAACCTGCTCATCCGGTCTTCTCTTCCTGTCCTCTTGATCCAGCGCCCTCCACATCCAATCCCAGGGATATTTCCCCTGCTCCTGCCAGCACAGACCGGCTATTTCTTGCAACTCGCTCGGTGTATAATTTCTTTTCTCCCTTATCAGGCTCGGCATATCCCCAGCGAGGTTAAGGAGAGAAGATGAGGGCTTCCACTGGGAGGGGCACCTGCGGCTTTGGCGGGGAGCGTTCTCCGTGGCATCTATCGGCGCAGGGCACATGCTGGGTCTTGCTAGGGAGCGCTGAGGCCCCAGGGGGTGGGGCCCCAGAACAAAGGAATCAAACGGTGTATGAGAACACATCTCTCTAACACAAAAGATGGTAGTCCTGGAGAAATAGAGGCACAAAAAGACACGAGAAATGTATCAAACTCATAGCAAAACAACATCTGTAAATTGACCCGTATTTTGAATGCATCGATCGCAAGGTATAGCGGGTCAACCCGGTGTAAGGCCTCAGGGATTCAACTGTATTTTTTTGGCAGGGGATGTACTTCCGGAGTTGCCATAGACCCGCTGTGAGAGAAAGGACAGAGGATGATTCCTGAGAGCTCGGCAGCCGGCGTATGCTGTCGTGGCCATAATAACAACAGAGAAAATAGACTTTTAAGGCAGAAAATGTTCCCAGAGACAGAATGGGACATTTTATAATGATGAAACGATCCACCGATATGGGAGACATCGCAATGGTAAACCGGATGCCCATCAGTACAGAGCCTCCAAATACATACAGCAGAACTTGACAGTATTGGCGGCAGAACTAGGACAGTCAACGACGATATCTGGAGGCTTTAATGCTCTGTCTCAACAATTGATAGAAGGCCTAGACAGAAAATTTGCGGGGATATAGAAGACCTGAACAGCCGTGTCTATTAACTCGAACTAATTGACACCTACAGAGCACTCCGTTCAACAGCGTTGCTACACATCCTTCTCTTTTTTAAACAAAAATTTTTATTTAAATTCAATTTAGTTAACATACACTGTGTTATTCATTTCAGGGGTAGAATTTAGTGATTCATCATCAGTTGCATGTCACACCCAGTGTTCATTTCATCAAGTGTCCTCCTTAATGCCCATCACCCAGTTACCCCATCCCCCACCCGTCTCCCCTCCAGCAGCTCTCAGAACTCTCGGTTTGTTTCCTAGAGTTAAGAGTCTCTCATGGTTTGCACCCCTCTCTGTTTTTATCTTATTTTCTTTTTTCTTCCCTTCCCCTCGGTTCATCTGTTCTGTTTCTTCTATTCCACATTCTTTTCACGTCCACGTCATCATTTCCTAGGATAGAACATACCGAGGGCCATGAAGCGGATCTCGACAACCTTGAAGGGATCTGAATTATGCAAGGATTTAGCGCTATGGCGGTAGAGGTGTGTGAGAGACTCAATACCACCAATGAAACGCTTCAGGGAAAATAATGAGCTCAGGAAACAGCCAGCTTTCGGGTCAAGCGAGACGATTCGGGGAACATCTAGACATGTTGAGGCTATTGGGGTCCCTCTCTCTCTCTAAAAGAAAGAAAGAAATCTTAAAAAAAATAAAAAGTTGTTTGTACTCATGTATCAACGTCCTCTCCTCCCATTCACTCTTCCTCTCTTGTTCAAATTTAACAAAGCGTTACTGAATGCTTGCCACGTGCTGGGAGCTTTTCTAAGACCTGGAGCTCCATCGGTGAACTCGACTAAAGCAACTTCCGTTTCTGTCATAGACCTATCAGCCATCTTTTCCAAATCTACAAATATCTTCATTCCTTTTTTCTTGGAGTATGCCTTCCCAGACCATGCTCCAATCCTTATTCGTTGCTAAGGGTGCTGCATCAATCTAGGACGTTCCTTCGCTAGGCACCCAAGTATGACCTGGGGCCTCTTGGAACCTACTTTTTTTTGGTCATTTACTACAGTGTTTTTGAGGGACACATCCTCCAGGTACTTCTTGAGACAAGGCACATGGTAGGTGACTTCTTTCGAGACTTTGCATGGGCAGAGGTTGTCTTTCTCTCATACTTAATTGATACCTGGATGTATAAATTGCAGGCTGAAATTTTCCCCCAAGGATTTTGAAGGCATTGATCCACTGTTTTTTTAATTTCCAATGTCACTTTTGAGAGGCCTGCCATGATTCTGAATGGTAGTATCAGTCCCTTTGTTTATATGTTACTCATTAAAATTTTTTAAATAATAAATTTTAAATTATTATGGCATAATTAAACTTTTTTCCTTTGTTGGTTTTCAGCACCTTGATTTTTAACTTGTGGGTAAATCATGTAACTATCACCATCATCAAGACACAAAACTCTTTTTCCAAAACCAACTTCCTCAGGGACGTGTATGGTGATATATCCAAGCTACATTTCAGAATCTGGCCTTTTCCCAAACAAGACCCTGATCTTCCTCTAATGTGCCTGTGTTGGTTGAGGATGTAACCCTCTCTGAAGTTTTACTTCTATTGTTACCACATCGTCTGTGGGCTCCTCAGTGTGTCTGCTGTTTCTCTGCTGTGAGGAAGGGCCTTGTTGTAAGTGACCGAGGAAGCCCTGTGTGCCTCACCGTTAGCCCTTAACTCTTTGGTACTGTTCCTTAGTTACTCATTGTGTCTCTTCAGGGCATCAGCACAACTTAGTGATGACCAGCCACCTCTGCCCTCCCTTGGACTTTGCGCCCTTCATACCATTCAAAGCCCCGAATCATCTCACAAGCTAGGATGAAACCCTCCGCTGGGATGTTTCCCCAGGTATGTATAAGCGAAACCTTAAGCAATCAGGAGTAAGCCTTGTGCTCTTAATTATCCCTACCACACCTAACATTCAGGATGGTAGTGTTGTTGCCATTTGGGTAATGAGCGAACCAGTCCATAAACCCCATCTTCTGGCCTGTTACTCAGACCACTCCTGACTACCACTGTGGTTAGTTTGGTTCCTACAAAAACATGGGTACCAAGACATGATTGGATGTGAAAGATCATTATGGGGGAATGGCATGTGAAGAGCAAAGGGGAAGTGCAGGAGTAGGCAGTAAGGCTATTTAAAGTGTGATCCAGGTCTGACATCTGTAAGAAAGATGTGGGAGAACAGGGGGCGGGGGGGGGGGGGTCAAATAGGAAGAATCTCAGGTGCTGTTTAGTTCTAAAGCTAAAGTTTAGGCTTTAGTTTATTCAGGCTCACGTGGAATCCCCAGCACACAGCCAAGAGTAAGAGGAGTCCTGTCCTGCAGCGATGTGTCCCTGCCATGCTCAGTCACTGGCGGGGAGCTTCCCAGAGGATGTGCAGTCTTGGCACAAAGGTAGGTGGAGCCAAAGAAGTGGCAGCTAAGGCTTGTCATTCCATTATGCTCCCTGTAGCAGGAGATCTGAAGGACATATTTTTGGGGTCACCACAGGCCAAAGATGATGCAGAAGTCAAAGATGACTAAAATTCCTGTTTTTGAGTTATTTCATGGTGGGGAGCATTCACTAGCAGAGGGACACAGGAAAAAAAGCAAGTTTGGGAAGAAAATGATGGGATCGGGCTTTGGATATGTCAAGGTTGAGGTACTTATAGGCTATGCAGGTATAATTATCCGAAATGCACTTAGAAATTTGGTTCTGGGGCTCTAGTGAGGGGTCAGAGCCAGAGATACAGATTTAGGGGCCATTCATTCCCTCGGTACACTTTCATAGCAGTGTTTTTTCAAATATCACCATTATCTTAGAAGTTTCTTGCATGTATCCCTCGATCCCTTTCCTTTCGCCCTCCTCAAGGGTAACCTCTATCCTTTGTTTTCATTGTTCTCTCCATTTTGTTTTAGTTATTTTCTAGGTAGATTCATAAACCTAACAACATCGTGTTTTTTGCGGCATCATTGGTTCTTTATACAAGTGGAATAATTCGTGGAACTGAGACTCATCCCTGTTGTTGCACGTGGCAGGCAATTGTTCATTATTGCCATATACTATCTCACCAAGTGAATATACAGTAGATTCTCATTATTGTGGTAGTTATGTTTTATAAAGTTGCCATGAACACTGAATTAGGCAATCCTGAAATACTGCTCCTAAGAGAAATAGAATTTCAAGTTCCTATGATCCTCTGGTCACATTTCAGCAACTGATCAATGCATATCCATATTTCATTTGTGTTTCTGTTTAAAGGCACTTTGTTTAATAGGCATTATTAATTAATTAACATTGACTTCACAGCCAACAGCACTGTAACTCATGCCTGAACAGTTTATCTAACACAAATATTTTCTCCATAAGGCACATCACAGTCATTTTTCATTCAAGAACATTAGACAGCACATTAGCACTAAGCATGGAGGCCATCTTTAATCGTGAAGTAACCAACAAAAGCACAAAAATGCAAAATGTATGGCACTAACTACGTCATGAAAGGACACTTGCTTACAGTATGAGACTGAAAGAAGAAGGAAAGTGTCACCTTGTTTGACCTCATCTGGGAACATACATGTGTTTCCAGTGACTCAAATTTTTCACTGCTCTTTCAAGTGACAAGGAAAGCACCCTGGCATTGGTTTGGAGTCACAAATGAAATTTGCAAATATGAACTCTACAAATAACAAGAATCAACTGTATCTCAATTTACATATCCATTTTACTATTGATGGACATTCAGGTTGTTTCTCTTTGTGGGGGATATTACAAACATTGCTGCTATAAACATTCTGGAGCATGATTCCTGGTGCCTATGTGCAAGAGTCCTCCAACTTTTGGACCTGAAACATTGAGACCCCTTTAGCCCTGGAGGCAGCCAGACCACAGCCCCTGGATCTCTTGGCTCTGGCCCTGAACAACCTTGTCCTCTTACTCCTGTGTGTCATACAAACTGTATTTCCTGTGTGGGCCGTAGAATAAAATGGCTGGGAAGCTGTGTTCCAGGGTTTATACTTAGGACTTGAATTGTCAACTCATAGTGGAGGCACATTTCCAACATTACTAGATCATGCCAGATTTTCTTATGAAGTGATTATACTAATTTACACTCCTATCAAGAGTGTTTAACTGTTCCAGTTGGTCCACATTCTTATTAACATTTGATATTAACAAACTACAAAATTGTTGCCAATCTAGTGAAAGTGAAATGGTATCTCACTGTAGTTTTAATTTGCAATTTCTTTTTTTTTTTTAAAGATTTTATTTATTTATTTGACAGAGACAGAGACAGGCAGCAAAAGAGGGAACACAAGCAGGGGGAGTGGGAGAGGAAGAAGCAGGCTCATAGCGGAGGAGCCTGATGTGGGGCTCGATCCCATAATGCTGGGATCACGCCCTGAGCCGAAGGCAGACGCTTAACCGCTGTGCCACCCAGGCGCCCCTTAATTTGCAATTTCTTGATTAGTAATAATATTGAGCGGTTTTTCATATACGTGGCCTTGGGGATTTTCTTGTTTATGAGGTGTCTATTTAATGCTTTGCCCATTTTCCCCATGGGTTGTTTACCTACTTATTTGTGGGAGTTCACTATGTATTCTATCATTCTTTGATGATTTCATGTAATAGAAATATCTCCTTCTGGTTTGTAGTTTGCCTTCACTCTTTTTTCATGCCTTTTTATAAACAGAAGCATTGCTTTTTAATTTTTCACAGCATTTTACTATGAAAAGTTCCATATAAGAAGATGAGTGGAAGATCCAGGCAAGTTCAGGATACTGGGGGTACTTGCTGATCAGGAACCATCTTCACTCTCACCTGATGACTTTGCTTCCCACTCCTCTGAGAATATGCAAGCAAACAGAAGAAAACTTTCCTCGTTCTTAAATGTTTTTCTCTATTTTCTCATTCCCAGCAGCATACAAGCATGTTGTCATTTTTCCTAATTTAAAAATACTTTCTTGGGGCGCCTGGGTGGCGCAGGCGATAAGCATCTGCCTTCAGCTCAGGGCATGATCCCGGTGTTATGGGATCAAGCCCCACATCAGGCTCCTCCACTAGGAGCCTGCTTCTTCCTCTCCCACTCCCCCTGCTTGTGTTCCCTCTCTCACTGGCTGTCTGTCAAATAAAGAAAAAAAATAAAATCTTTAAAAAAAAAAAATAAATAAATAAATAAAAATACTTTCTTTTTTTTAAGATTTTATTTATTTATTTGACAGAGAGAGACAGCCAGCGAGAGAGGGAACACAAGCAGGGGGAGTGGGAGAGGAAGAAGCAGCTCCCAGCGGAGGAGCCCGATGCGGGGCTCGATCCCAGAACACCGGGATCACGCCCTGAGCCGAAGGCAGACACTTAACGACTGCACTACCCAGGCGCCCCAAAATACCTTCTTTTGATTCTACTTTCCCTTCAAGCTACACCATTCTCTGCTCACCTTTACAGAAACACTCCTTAAAACAGTCCCGTATACTTGTTGTCTCAAATTCTTCTCCTCTCATGCACTCTTCCTCTATTTTCTATTTAACAAGTCTGTATTGAGGGCTTACCACGTGCCAGGTACTGTACTAAAACGTGGAACGTCATCATTAAGAAAAACAGATGAAGTTCCTGTCCTCAAGAGCTCACATTTCTGTCATAAGCCTATCGGCAATGTTTTTCAAATCTTCAACTATATCCATTTCTTTGTTCTTGGAAATCACCTTCCTAGGTCCTGCTTCAATCTTTATTGGCTAAGAGTGTTATGTTGACTCAGAGCACGTCTTTGCTAAGACCCTAAGTGGGATATTCTGCTTCCTAGAATTCATGTCTTCCTTTTTCTTGGTTTGATACACTGTTTTGATGGGACTCATCCTCCAGGTACTATGGGTGATGATTTCTTTTAAGATTTTGCATGAATAAACTACAATAAGATATCACCTCATACCTGTCAGAATGGCAAAAATCAAAAACACAAGAAATAACAGGTGTTGGCGAGGATGTGGAGAAAGGGGAACCCTCTTGCACTGTTTTTGGGAATGCAAATTGGTGTAGCCGTTGTGCAAAACAGTATGGAGGTGGTTCAAAACATTTAAAATACAGAGAGAGAAGTTAGAAGAGGACGGCAGAATAAGAGGATCCTGGGCCCACCTCATCCCACAAACACGACTAGATAACTATTGAATCATCCTAAAAACCCCAGAAATTGACCTGAAGACTGGTAGAACAAACTCCATAAATAAAGGTAGAGAAGAGGCCACATCAAAGAAGGTAAGAAGTGTGGAGATGCGGTTTGGGACAAAAACAGATCGCGGCCACTGTGGTGGAGAGGGAGCCGTGGTCATGGGTAAGGGTGAGAGACAGACTAGCACCCAAGGGAACACACAAGGAAAACTAATCCCCATAGCAACTGGCTTGGAAAGCAAGAGGGCCTGAATTTCATTAACTCTTGCAACCAGCAGGGCTTAAAGCCTGGAGTTCTAAGGATTAGTGGGCTTGGCTGGGAGAGAGCCCAGGGGGCATTGCACTGCTCTTGCAGAGGATGAAGGCAAACAACCCTTGGACGTACACCATGGAAACAGCTATCTGAAGAGCATCTGGGACACACAGTGGAGAGCTTACTTGCTCATCTTGGAGTGTGTCCCAGAGAGACAGTGCTCATGGAGAGACCCCTCCAGGAACAAAGGAACTGGCCACTGCCATTTCCCATCCCTGACCCTCTGCATAAGCAGAGGGCCATCTGTGGGAACCAGTGCAATGTTCATACTCACTATCTAACTTGCTTACACTAAACCCTGGCCCTTGCACACTGGTGGAACTGCCCCTCCCAGGTATGCTTGCCTCAGTCCCAATGCAGTGGGCCCCCTCCCCAAGAAGACCAGCCCAAACCCTGCTCACACCACATCTCCCAACACAGGAGTTTTGCAAAGCCTAGGTTCCAGCAGTGGTAGTGACAGGTGTCATTTCACAAAAGGACCAGAGCAGACCTAGTTAAAATGCACAACATCCAGGCCAAGCACCAAACACTGTCCACAACAGGCAGATTGAGCCTCAGCAGATGACTGGCCTAAAGGATAAAGTGGCCAGGGCGATAATGAGAGCACATGCAGCACACATTGGAGACACTCCCAGAAGCACCAAGCCCTGCAGAATAAGAAACACTACACAGCAGGGCACTACAGAACCTCTTCTTCAAAAGGCTATTACCCTCAAGAAGAGGAGGTGTAGCTGACTTTCCTAACACAGAGAAACAGGCACTTAGACTCACAAAATGAGAAAGCAGAGGAATTTATACCAAATGAAAGAACAGGACAAGGC
Organism: Ursus americanus; assembly: GCF_024610735.1. Lineage (NCBI taxonomy): Eukaryota > Metazoa > Chordata > Mammalia > Carnivora > Ursidae > Ursus > Ursus americanus. The sequence continues at coordinate 64,787,591 of NC_142164.1, forward strand.
CATGTCAGAGATCTAAATGAAATAGATATAAGTAACATGCCCGATGGAGTATTTAAAGCAACAATCATAAGGACACTTCCTGCACTTGAGAAAAGAGTGGAGGACATCAGTGAGACCCTTAACACAGAGGTAAGAAATAACATAGTAGAGATAAAGGGCTCAATAAACAAAATGAGGAACACACTTGATGGAATGAACAGCAGGCTGGAAGAAACAGGAACAAATTAATGATCTAGAAGACAGAGTAATGGAAAGTAATCAAGTTGAAAGAAAGAGAAAAGAACTATGTGAAACAAGGATAGCCTTAGGGAACTCAGTGACTCCAACAAACATAATAACATTTGTGTTATAGGAGTCTTAGGAGAAGAGAGAGAAAAGGGAGGCAGAAAATTTATTTGAAGAAATAAGAGCCGAAAACATCTCTAATCTGGGGAAGGAAAGAGATATCTAGATCCAGGAAGCACAGAGAACCCCTAACAAAATCAACAAAAGCAGACCCACACCAAGACATATTGTAATTAAAATGGCAGAATATGGTAATGAAAAAAAAATGTTAAAGCAGCAAGACAAAAGAAGATAGTAACATACAAGGGAACCCCCATAAGCCTAGCAGGGTATTTTCAACAGAAACTTCCAAGCTAGAAGAGAGTGCCAAGATATATACAAAGTCCTGAATGGGAAAAATCTTCAGCCAAGATTACTCTATCCAGCAAGGCTATCATTCAGAACAGAAGGAGAGATAAAGAATTTCAAAGAAAAACAAAAATTAAGGGAGTTCATGGCCACTAAACCAGCCGTGCAAGAAATATTAAAAGGGACTTGTTGAGTGGAAAGAAAAGACCAAAAGTGACAGTATGAAGGCAGGAAACACAAAAGCAGTAAAAATGAATATTTCTGTAAAAATCCAGTCAAGAAACTCACAAAATAAAGGGATGAAAACTATAACACCATATACCTAAAACATGGAGAGAAGAGGAGTAAAGAATGGGTTTAAACTTAAGTGAACATCAGGGCACCTGGGTGGCTCGGTTAAGCATCTGCCTTCGGCTCAGGTCATGATTTCAGGGTCTTGGGATCGAGCCCCACATCGGGCTCCCTGCTCAGCAGAGAGTCTGCGTCTCCCTCTCCCTCTGGCCCTCCTCCCCACTTGTGCTCTCTCTCTCTCTCTCTCTGTCTCAAATAAATAAATAAAATCTTAAAAAAATAAATAAACCTAAGTGACACCAACAACTTAATATAGACTGCTACATGCAGAAGGTGTCATATAAAACCCTAATGGTAACCATATATCAAAAACCACTAATAAATATGTAGAGAATAAAGAGAAAGAAATCCAAATATATCACTAAAGCAAATCAGCAAACCATGAAAGAGAGAAAGACAAGAAAGGATCAGAGAAAATCTTCAGATACAACCACAAAATAAATAATAAAATGACAATAAATACATATCTATCAATAATTACTTTGAATGTAAATGGCCTAAATGTTCCAATCAAAAGACAAATGGAGACAGAATGGATTTTAAAAAAAGGACCCATTTATAACTGCCTACAAGAGACTCATTTTAGACCTAAAGACACCTGCAGATTGAAAGTGAGGGGATGGAGAAACTTCTATCATACAAATGGATGTCAAAAGAAAGCTGGAGTAGCAATACTTATAATGGACAAAAATAGACTTGGAAACAAAGACTATAACAAGAGACAAAGGACACTATATAATCATAAAGGGGACAATCCAACAAGAAGACATAACAATTGTAAATATTTATGCACCAACATAAGAGCACCCAAATATATAAGAAGTTAATAACAAACATAAAGGAACTAATTGATAATGATATAATAATAGTAGGGGACTTTAACACACCACTTACATCAAGGGACACCAAGGGACAGATCATCTAAACAGAAAATCAAGGAAACAATGGCTTTGAATAACACACTGGAACGGACGGATTTAACAGATATATTCAGAACATTCCATCCTGAAACAACAGAGTACGCATTCTTTTCAAGTGCACATGAAATATTCTCCAGAATAGATCATGTATTAGGCCACAAAACAAGCCTCAACAAATTCAGGAAGATCGAAGTCATACCATGAATCTTTTCTGATCACAATGCTATGAAACTAGAAGGGAACCATAAGGAAAAATCTGGAAAGACCACAAACACACAGAGGTTAAATAACATGCTACTAAACAATGAATGGTTCAACCAGGAAATCACAAAAGAAATTAAAAAGTACATGGAAATAAAAGAAAATGAAAATACAATAGTCCAAAACCACTGGGATGCAGCAAAAGCAGTTCTAAGAGGGAAGTTTATAGCAATATAGGCCTACCTCAAGAAGCAAGGAAAATCTCAAATAACCTAATCTTACACCTAAAGGAGCTAGCAAAAGAACAACAAACAAAACCTAAAGCCAGCAGAAGGAAGGAAATAATAAAGATTAGAACAGAAATAAATGACATAGAAAATAAAAACACAATAGAACACATCAATGAAACCAGGAGGTGGTTCTTTGAAAAAAATCAATAAAATTGATAAATCTTAGACTTATCAAGAAAAAAAGAGAAAGGACTCAAATAAATAAAATCGCAAATGAGAGGGAGAACTACCAACCAACACCGAGCAACACAATTATAAGAGAATATTATGAAAAACTATATGCCAACAAAATGGACAACTTAGAAGAAATGAGTAAATTCTTAGAAACATATAACCAGCCAAAACTGAAACAGGAAAAAATAGAAAATTTGAATAGACTGATAACCAGGAAAGAAATCGAGTCAGTAATCAAAAAACTCCCAATAAACAAAAGTCCAGACCCAGATGCTTTCACAGTTGAATTCTACCAGACATTCCAGGAAGAGTTAATACCTATTCTCAAACTATTTCAAAAAATAGAAAAGGAAGGAATAGCTCCAAATTCATTCTGTGAGGCCAGCACATCGATAAGAGAGGATAAGAAGCACACGATCATTTTAATACATCAGAAAAAAGCATTTGACAAAGTACAACATCCATTCATGATTTTAAAAAAAACCCTCAAACAAGTAGGGTTTAGAGGGAACATACCTCAACATAATCAAGGCCATATATGAAAATCACAGTTAACACCATCTTCAGTGGGCAAAACTGAGGAGTTTTTCCCTAAGGTCTGGACAAGACAAGGATGCCCACTCTCACCACTTTTATTTATTTATTTATTTTTTAAAGATTTTATTTATTTATTTGACAGAGATAGTGACAGCCAGCGAGAGAGGGAACACAAGCAGGGGGAGTGGGAGAGGAAGAAGCAGGCTTACGGCAGAGGAGCCTGATGTGGGGCTCGATCCCATAACGCCGGGATCACGCCCTGAGCTGAAGGCAGATGCTTAACCGCTGTGCCACCCAGGCGCCCCTCTCTCTCACCACTTTTATTCCACATAGTACAGGAAGTCACACCCACAGCAATCAGAGAGCAAAATAATAATAATAATAATAGGCATCCATATCAGTAAGGAAGGAGTAGAAGTTTCACTATTTGCAGATGACATGATACTCTATACAGACAACCTGAAAGACTCCACCAAAAAACTTCTAGAAATGATACATGAGTTCAGTAAAGTCATAGGATAAAATATCAATGTACAGAAATCTGTTGTATTTCTATGCACCAATAATGAAGGAGCAGAAAGAGAAATTAAGAAAGCAATTCCATTTATATTTGCACCGAAAATAAGATACCTGGGAATAAACCTAACCAAAGAGGTGAAAGACCTGTACTCTGAAAACTATAAAACCCGAAGGAAAGAAATTGAAGACAACAGACATTCCATGCTTCTGGATTGGAAGGACAAATATTGTTAAAATGTCTGAACCACCCAAAGCAATCTACACATTCAATGCAATCCCTCTAAAAATACCAATAGCACTTTTCATAACTAGAACAAACAATCCAAAAATTTGTATGAAACCACAAAAGACTCTGTATAGCCAAAGCTGTCTTGAAAAAGAAAAGCAATGCTTGAGGCATCACAATTCTGGGTTCAAGTTATATTACAAAGCTGTAGCAATCAAAGCAATATGGTACTGGCACAAAAATAGACACATCGATCAATAGAACAGGATAGAAAACCCAGAAATAAACTCACAACTATATGGTCAATTAATCTTTGACAAAGCAGGAAAGAATATCCAATGGGAAAAAAGACAGTTTCTTCAACAAATGGTGTCAGGAAAACTGGACAGTAACATGCAAAAGAATGAAACTGGACCACTTCCTTACACCATACACAAAAATAAATTCAAAGTGGACTGAAGACCTAAATGTGAGACCTGAAACCATAAAAACCCTGGAAAAGAACCCAGGCAGTAACTTCTTTGACATTGATTGTAGCAACTTTTTTCTAGATATGTCTCCTGTGGCAAGGGAAACAAAAGCAAAAACTATTGGGGTGATACCAAAATAAAAAGTTTGTGCATAGTGAAGGAAACGATGAACAAAACTAAAAGACAACCTATGGAACTGAAGAAGATACTTGCAAATGACATATCCAATAAAGGGTTAGTATCTAAAATATATAAAGAACTTATAAAACTCAACACCCCACAAACAAATAATCCAATTTAAAAATGGGCAGAAGACATGAATAAACATTTCTCCAAAGAAGACATCCAGATGTTCAACAGACACATAAGAAGATGCTCATTGTCACTTATCATCAGGGAAATGCAAAAAAAGTACAATGAGCTATCACCTCACACCTGTCATAAGGCTAAAATCAACAACACAGGAAACAACAGGTGTTGGTGAGGATATGGAGAAAAAAGAACATCCGTGTACTGTTGGTGGGAATGTAAATTAGTGCAGGCACTCTGGAAAACAGTATGGAGGTTCCTCAAAAAGTTAAAAATAGAACTACCTTAGGATGCAGCACTCGTACTACTGGCCATTTACCCAAAGAATACAAAAATGCTAATTCAAGGGGATACATGTACCCCTACGTTTATAGCAGCATTTTTAGAATAGCTAAGATATTGAAGCATCCCAAGTGTCCATTGATTGATAAATGAATAAAGAAGATTTGGTGGGCACCTGGGTGGCTCAGTCGGTTAAGCATCTGCCTTTGGCTCAGTCATGATCCCAGGGTCCTGGGATTGAGTCCCATGTTGGGCTCCCTACTCCTCAGGGAGTCTGCTTCTCCCCCTGCCTCTCCCCCCACTTGTTCTCACAATCTCTCTCGCTCTCTCAAATAAATAATAAAATGCTTATAAAAAAGATTTGAGAGATATAGAGATGTATATAATGGAATATTATTCAGTCATAAAAAGAATGAAGTTTTGCCATTTACAATGACATGGATGGAGCTACAGAGTATCATGCTAAGTGAAATAAGTCAGTCAGAGAAAGACAAATACCATATGATTTCACTCATATGTGGAATTTGAGAAACAAAACAAATGAGCAAAGGAAAGCAGAGAGAGAGACAAACCAAGAATCACACTCTTAACTATAGAGAACAAATTGTTGGTTGCCAGAGGGGAAGGGGTGGGGAGATGGGTTAAATAGGTGATGGGGATTAAGGAGGGCAGTTGTTGTGATGAGCACCAGGTGATGTATGGAATTGTTGAATAACTATATTGTACACCCGAAACTAATATAACACGGTATGTTAACTATACTGAAATTTAAAATTTCTAGAAAAGATTTTGCATGAATAAATATTGTCTTTAATCTCATACTTAATTGACAGCTGATATATAATTTCAGGCTGAAAATAAATGTTGCCAAGGCTTGTGAAGTATTAATCATGGTTTTCTAACTTCAAATGTCACTTTTGAAGAGGTTATACTATTTTCTATTTTGCATGTCATTATAATCCCTAATCCTTTATATGTGACACATTTAAAATTCTTAAAATTATTTTGAAATATTATATAGGAAAATTAACTTTTTTTGGTTTTCAGTACCACAAATTTTAACACATGGACAGAATCATGTAACCATCATCATAATCAGGATACAAAAGAGTTAATTTTTTCTTTTTTTAAGATTTTATTTATTTCTTTGAGAGAGAGAAGGAGAGAGAGAACACAAGCAGGGGGAGGAGCAGAGGGGAAGGGAGAAGGAAGGGAAAAGAATCCTAAAAAGACTCTGCACTGAGCATGGAGCCTGATGTGGGGCTCGATCTCACGACCCTGAGATCATGACCTGAGTCGAAACAAGAGTCTGACACTTGACTGAGCCAACCAGGTGCCCCAGGACACAAAACAATTATATTACCCCCCCAAATTCCCCTCATCCTGCTCCTTTGTAGTTAAGCCATCTCCCCCATCCCGAAACTCTGATAACCAGTAATCTCTTTCCCATCCCTATAATTTTACCTTTTTCAGAATGTTTTGCAAATATAATCACAAAGTATGTAACCTTTTGAGACTGATTTCTTTCACTTAGCATAATGCATTTGCAATTGATCCAAGTTGCTGCACGTATCAAGAGTTCCTTTATATTGTTAAATAATGTTTCAACAGATGGGGGTTATTCATTCATCCGTTGAAGGACATCTTGATTGCTTTAAGTGTTGGGTGATTATGAATAAGATTGATATGAACATTCATGCAAAAGTTTTTTGTAAACATAAATTTTCATTTCTCTAGGGTAAGCACCCAGGAGCAGGATTGCTGGGTTATGTGGCATTTGTATGTTTACCTTTATAAGAACTTGGCAAACTGTTGTCCAGAGTGGCTGTACCATTCTGCATTCCTTCCATCAATATATAAGAGTTCCAGTTTCTCTGAAACTGATATTGTCAGTATTTTTGATTTCCACCATTCAAATAGGGTTAAAGCAGCATCTCATTGTGGTGTTAATTTGTGTTTTTGTAATGGCTTTTAATGTATTTATTTGCCGTCTTTTTTCTTCTTTGGTGAAGTGTCTTTTCATGTCTTTTGTCCATTTTTTAAATGAGTAGTTTATTATCTTATAGTGGAGTTTTGAGAGTTCTTTGTATATTCTGCATATAGTTGTAATTTACAAATATTTTCTCTCATTCTACATCTATCTTCTCATTTTCTTTTCTTTTTTTTTTAAAGATTTTATTTATTTATTCAACAGAGATAGAGACAGCCAGCGAGAGAGGGAACACAAGCAGGGGGAGTGGGAGAGGAAGAAGCAGGCTCATAGCGGAGGAGCCTGATGTGGGGCTCGATCCCGGAACGCCAGGATCATGCCCTGAGCCGAAGGCAGACGCTTAACCGCTGTGCCACCCAGGCGCCCCTATCTTCTCATTTTCTTAAAAGGGTATTTCTTAGAGCAAAAGTTTATAATTTTGATGAAATCCACTTAATTTTTTCTTAGAGTTCCTTATGGATTAGGCTTTTGGTATTATTTCTAAGAATTCTTTACCTAACCTCAGGTCATGATGATTTTTCCCTTAGAATTTCTTCTAAAAATTTTCTATTTGTAGGTTTTACATCCAGATCTATTATGAGTTAAGTTTTCTGTGTAAGGAGCAATATTTAGGTTCAAGTTCTTTCTTTTTACATACTGATACTCAAATGTTGCCATACCATTTGTGAAAATATTATGCTTTCGACACTGAATTTTTTGTACCTTTATAAAACATCAGCTGCTATGAGTGACTGCAAAAATGATAAAGTAGGTACCTCAAAGGGCCAGTACCTCTACAGAAACATAAAAAAAGCAAGCCAAAACATCTTTGATAATCAATTTTGTCAGTATGTTTGATAACATCAAAGTTTACAGCAGCCAAGCAAGTGCTGAAACAAGAAAAAGGCAACTCAACATTGGTAGGAAACCTCCGTGGCATTTCTACTCCTTTCCCTGTGCCCCTCCCCGCCTCAGTGGCAATTTTGAAGACTGCAGCCCATATTCCCAGTGTGAGACTCCAGTCCTTGGTTCCAAACGGAGCAGAGCAGACCTAGTCTCAAAGAATTGTGTCTGGTCTAGTCTGTCTGAGGGCTCTCTGAAGGACTAACGCACCTTATTCGGAAGTACCTCAGGGCAGAAAAGCAGTGTAAACATTCCTGGAAAACACTGTAAGGTGGACAATCCACAGCCACCTGGGCCAACACATTATGGTCGAGGCATCTGATAGGGTGCTGAAAGTCTGGGAGGAAAAGCCAAGGACAAAGGGAAATTAGGGCACTCAGAGCACTCAGATTTACTTGGGCGTTTAGAAAGCCATGTCCAAGGAAGAGTGCGTACTTGGATGAGTCCTGATCTACAGGCTCAGCACAAAGAGGAACTAAAGGTTAAGGTGGAGTTTTAAACATTCTGGTCAAATATTGAAGGGCTGCTTCAGCGCGGACTTGATGTGTAAAGATAAGGAGAGTTTTCTCTTGTGTTCTTTCTTCGTTTTCTTTCTTTCTTTCTTTCTTTCTTTCTTTCTTTCTTTCTTTTTTCTTCCTTCCTTCCTTCCTTCCTTCCTTCCTTCCTTCCTTCCTTCCTTCCTTCCTTTCTCCTTCTTCTACTTCCTCTTCCTCTTTTGCCACTTCTCTCTCCCTTCCTCCTACCTTCTTCCCTCCACCCCCTCTGCCACTCAAGGATATCTCTGTCAAAACACTAGCTTTACACAAGCTAAAGGCACAGAGACCATACAGAACAAAGAACAAAGACCTTACAAAAATAGTTTAGAAGTCAATAAATAATCAAACAGCTACATCCCACACCGAGAGGAAAAGAAACCCTAAGGAAGGAAAGAAGATGATTTCTGAAGTGACCGCATTATAATATTCAAAATGTCCAGTTTTCAACCAAAAAAATGATGGATACAAAGAAACAAGAAAGAAAATATGGCCAATTCACAATCAACAGAAACTGTCCTTGAGGAAGCACAGACATTGGGGCTTTTGATCACAGAGCCCTTTAAAAAAAAACTTTCAAATATCTTAATAGATTTCAGCCAGGACAAACAGTAAATATTCCTGACAGTATTGACTCCTTTTTTAAAAAATTTCCTCCTTTTTCTTTTAAACCAAAAGTATACCTATCATGTGACTTGAAACCAAAACCAATAAGCTTTTTGTAACTTAACAATGGATACAAGAGGCTTCCCCACAGAGGGTATAAAATATGCAGCCTTCTCAATATCCGGAACCATCTCCAAAGACAGCCAAAAGAAAGAAAGACTTAGACAACTCCCCTGAGAGCTGGTAACGGTAAGACACCAGCCACATGGGATACAATTCACGTTTCTGTCTAGTCATATGCCCAAACTGATGGTTGAGCTACCTGCATATGCAAGAACTAGCAAGCTGCATGCTCCCAGGCAGGCAGAAAAACAAGTGAAGTTCTCAAGAGACAAAATGAGACAAACCGGAAATTGATAGGCAGCTGTCTTTAGGAGGGAAAGGATCAATAACCAATGGGTACCCGAAAGCAACATCACGAGGTAACAATTCAAAGAACTAATTCTTACAATTTTATTCCTGCTAATCTGAATTTGAAAGGAAAAGATCAAGGTGAAATTTTACCTTTCTTTCTTGACCTGGAAATACAAACAGGGATCCAGGAGAACTGACTGGTAAAAATTCTTACACTTCACTGGCATCTACCAGTTTTCCAGGGTCCCATCGTCAGGTGGTAGAGCAAGGGGACTGTCTCTCTGGGTTCTACCCAAGTCGCCCCAACTGCGGAGGAGGAAAAACAAGTTTCCTCTATCCTTCCAAATTCTTGGTTGAGACTCCCTGTAATAAAGATGGATTAACAATAGAAAAACAAACAGAATTTTATTAACATGTATAAACTTCAGGGGCACCTGGGTGGCTCAGTCGGTTAAGCATCTGCCTTCGGCTCAGGATGTGATCCCAGGGTCCTGGGATCGAGCCCCGCATCAGGCTCCCTGCTTCGCTGGGAGCCTGCTGCTTCCTCTCCCACTCCCCCTGCTTGTGTTCCCTCTCTCGCTGGCTGTCTCTCTCTCTCTCTCTCTCAAATAAATAAATAAAATCTTTTTAAAAAATGTATAATCTTCATGTATGTTTGGGACATATCTAGAAAAATTGAGGAACTCCCCAAGATGGCCTGAAGCACCACCTTAAACTTCTACTCTGTTTTCGGAGTTTTTCCTGTGTCTGCAGTTTCTCAAAATAATCAGGTCAAAATAACGCTCTGCCAAAGAGGTGTGTTCTGAGGTGGCGTATTCTGCTACTCTTCAGAAACCGGAAATAAACCTTCATGTATGATGAGGAAAACAAAGGCAGGAAGAATGAAGCCAAAACGGAATCATCTCACAACATGTGGACCACTGATGCACATCTGAGACATTCAGAACATGACATTCCTCAAGGGTCTCATGACTAATGTTTTACTAGATAATAAAGGGTAACCTTATCTTGACAATAGCCAGACCTCCAAGGTCCTGTAAACTTTTCTTTCAACATGCACAAATTCCTTAGAGACTTACTTATCCCTAACCCCCACTAGCAAAAAAGTATATGATCAGTTACTCCTCACAATCGCAAGTGCAGCTCTTTCTGCCCATGGGTCCTGTCCCCAAGCTTTAAAAAAAAACCACCTTTTTGCACCATGAAATGTCTCAGGAATTCTTTCCTGACCATCACCCTTGACGATCCCATATCAGTGTATATGGTTAAATAATCTTTCAGGGGCACCTGGGTGGCGCAGTCGTTAAACGTCTGCCTTCGGCTCAGGGCGTGATCCCGGCGTTATGGGATCGAGCCCCACATCAGGCTCCTCCGCTGGGAGCCTGCTTCTTCCTCTCCCACTCTCCCTGCTTGTGTTCCCTCTCTCGCTGGCTGTCTCTCTCTCTGTCGAATAAATAAATAAAATCTTTTTTAAAAAAATAATCTTTCACAAGGGTGCCAAGACCACTGAATGGAGAAAAGACAAATGGTACTGGGAAAACTGGATGTCCACTGCTAATAATGAAGTTGCACCCTTATATTACACCATATACAAAAAAAATTAACTCTAAGTGGATTTAAGATCTGAATATAAGACCTGAAAGTATAATAATTCTAGAAGAAAAAATAGGAAAAATCATTAGATTAGACTTGACAATGATTTCTTGGATACGACACCAAAAGCACAGGCAACAAAAGCAAAAATAAGCAAATGAGGCTACATGAAACAAAAATTTTTGTGCATTAAAAGATACAATCAACACAGTGGAAAAAGCAACCTACATAATGAAAAAAAATATTTGCAAATCATCTCTCTGATCAGGAGTTAATATCCAGAATATATAAATAACTCCTACAACTCAGCAACAAAAAATGAATAATCCAAATTAAAAATGGGCAAAGGAGGACTTCCAGTTTCCTGTCCAGCATGTAAAGAGCTTATAAGTCACTGCTCCATCCTAACCACAAACAAAATCTTAACAAACTGAAAAAATCAACAGCTCTTTTTAAACTCATCGGAGAAGTAAGGCCACAGGGCAAACCACTAACCCCACTTGGCGAGACAGATGCGCAAATTCAGAGAATCACAATTTAACAGACCCGAGACCTGTGAGCCAAAGCTACAGACACTGGTGCCAGGGTAAGGAAAACTGAACTGTACTTGATGAATTCCTAGAGGTTCAGTGTAGATAAGTCTGAGTTAAAAACTCCAGGAGGATCCAATGAGAGGGGGACTCCAACACTGTTGTGAGCTTTTCCGTCAGGAGTCTCACCAGATGCTTGCAGTGAATATAGGAGTAAAATCCCCTGTGCTTCTGGCATGGGGAAGAGAAAAGTAACCATTTTTTAAAAACAAACCAGAGTATTCTGTTGTTCTTAACAAAACATACCCTCAAGTGAAACCACTTAACCAGACCCCAGCCAGCTGGGGTTTTATCAGAGCTTGAACTATCAGAGGGAAGAGAAATATCCAACTCCTGTTCCCTCTAGCCAATCCTGTCCCACCTAAAGGATGGGGAAAACTAAAAAGCACTGATGAATTTCACAGTCCAGAGACATAGACTCACCAAAAGACTGACACCTAATCATAGGACTATGGAACACTTCCCCTCCCACCACATCCTACCTTGCATTAATAAAAGCCTATTTGTGGCAGTTCCTTTTACCCAGTACATCATGTCCACCTTCCAACAAGAAATTAGAAGGCATATCAAAAGGCAAAAAACACAGCTTAAAAAGACTGAAACCGTCGTCAGGCATTTGGTCGGCTCAGTTGGTTAAGTGTCTGCTTTTAGCTCAGGTCATGATCTCAGGGTCCTGGGATCGAGCCCCACATCAGGCTTCCTGCTCATCAGGGAGTCTGCTTCTCCCTCTCTCTCTCTGCTCCTCCCCTGCTTGTGCTCTCTCTGTCTCAAATAAATAAATAAAATCTTTAAAAAAAAAGATTGAAACAACCATCAGAACCAGTTGGATATAGCAGGAAAGTTGGAATTTTCAGACAAGGAATTTTTTGTAACCATGATTAATATGCTAAGGGCTGTAATGGAGAAAGCAGACAACATGGAAGAACAAACGGATAATATAAACAAAGAGATGGGAAATTCTATGAAAATAAAAAGGAAACACTCGAGAGCAAAAACACTGTAATGGAATTGAAGAATGTCCTTGATGGGCTCATTAGTAGACTGGTCAGGGCTGAAGAAAGAACCTCTGACCTTGAGGATATGATAACAGAAACTTGGAAAATTAAAAAGCAAAGAGAAAAAAACTGAATAAAACAGCAGAACAGAATATCCAAAAACTGTGGAACAACTACAAAAAAATGTAGCATATGCACAATGCAAAGGCCAGAAGCAGAGAGAAAGGAACGGAAGAAATATTTGAAGCAATAATGAGTGAGAATTTCTCCCAAATTAATGTTGAACACCAAATCATTGATCCGGGAAGCTCAAAGAACACCAAACAAGATAAATGCCAAAGATATAAATAAAAAATAAACACTACACTTAAGCATATCTTTTTCTAAACACTTTACCTTTTTTTAAAGACTTATTTATTTATTTTAGAGAGAGAGAGAGTGCATGAGCAGGGGAGGGTAGAGGGAGAGGGAGAGGGGAAGGAGGCTCCCCACCGAGTGTAGAGCCCAACATGGGGCTCAATCTCGCAACCTTAAGATCATGACCTGAGCCAAAACCAAGAGTCAGACGCTTAACCAACTGAGCTACCCAGGTGCCCCTACACTTAAGCATATCATATTGAAATTTGGGAAAATCAAAGATGGATTTAAAAAAAAAAACTTGGGACACCTGGGTGGCTCAGTCGGTTGGGCATCTGCCTTTGGCTCAGATCATGATCCCAGGGTCCTGGGATTGAGCCCCACATCGGGCTCCCTGCTCAGTGGAGAGCCTGCTTCTCCCTCTCCCTCTGTCCCTCCCCCCCGCTTGTGCTGTCTTTCTTTCACTCTATCTCAAATAAATAAATAAAATATTTTTAAAAAATTAAAATTAAAAAAAAAAAACTTGTGGGGCGCCTGGGTGGCACAGCGGTTAAGCGTCTGCCTTCGGCTCAGGGCGTGATCCCGGCGTTCTGGGATCGAGCCCCACATCAGGCTCCTCCGCTATGAGCCTGCTTCTTCCTCTCCCACTCCCCCTGCTTGTGTTCCCTCTCTCGCTGGCTGTCTCTATCTCTGTTGAATAAATAAATAAAATCTTTAAAAAAAAAAAACTTGTGAGAGAAGCCGGAGGGAAAAAAACTTACCTATAAAGAAGCAAAGATAAGAATTACATCTGACTTGAGGGCAGGGGCCCCTTGTCCCTGCCTGCCTTTCTTCCAACTATCCTTCGTTATGTGCTCAATGCAGAGTCTCCTTGTCCCTACCCCTCCCCCACTTGTGCACTATCTCTGTCTCAAACAAATAAATAAAATCTAAAAAAACCACACCCCGCTTTATTTATTTTTTAGATTTTATTTGTAAGTAATCTCCACACCCAGCATGCGGCTTGAACTCACAACCCTGAGATCAAGAGTCGCATGCTCCACTGACTGAGCCAGCCAGACACCCCAAGAAACTCACTTTAATTATAAGTTTCATAAGGGAATTTTTTTAATGACCAAGTTGGGTTTATACAAGAATCATTTAATAGAAAATCCAGGGGTGCCTGGGTGGCTCAGTTGGTTGAGTGTCTGACTCTTGATTTCTACTCCAGTCACAACCTTGGGGGCGTGGGATTGAGCCCCGCATCAGCTCCACACTCAGCAGGGAGTCTGCTTGAGATTCCTTCCCTTTCTCTCCCTCCCCCTCTGCCCCCTTCCCCTCTACCCCTCTCCTCGAGCACACTCTCTCTCAAATAAATAAATAAAACCTTTTTAAAAAAAGAATTACATCTGACTTGTCCTTAGAAACCACGTAAGGAAGAAGAAAGTAGAATATAGAAATATTTAAAGTGTTAAAAGAAAAAACCACCAACAAAAATATCCTCAAAAGCAGAGATTTCAGTTATGCAAGATGAATAAGTTCTAGAGATCTGATTTCCACATTACGCCTATAATTAACGATATAGTATTGTACACCTAAAAATCTGTTAAGAGAATAAATGTCACGTTAAGTGTTCTTACCACAATAAATTGTTTTCTTTTTTTTATTTTAATGTTTTTTTATTTTATTATGTTAGTCACCATACAGTACATCCCTGGTTTCTGATGTAAAGTTGATGATTCATTAGTTGCGTATAACACCCAGTGCTCCATGCAATACGTGCCTTCCTTACTACCCATCACCAGCCTATCCCATTCCCCCACCCCCCTCCCCTCTGAAGCCCTCAGTTTGTTTCTCAGAGTCCATAGTCTCTCATGCTTCATTCCCCCTTCTGATTACCCCGCCTTTCTTTATCCCTTTCTTCCCCTACCGATCTTCCTAGTTCTTATGTTCCATAGATGAGAGAAACCATATGATAATTGTCTTTCTCTGCTTGACTTATTTCACTTAGCATTATCTCCTCCAGTGCCGTCCATGTTGCAGCAAATGTTGAGAAATCGTTCTTTCTGATAGCTGAGTAATATTCCATTGTATATATGGACCGCAACTTCTTAATCCAGTCATCTGTTGAAGGGCATCTCGGTTCCTTCCACGATTTAGCTATTGTGGAAAATGCTGCTATGAACATTGGGGTGCATATGGCCCTTCTCTTCACTACGTCTGTATCTTTGGGGTAAATACCCAGTAGTGCAATGACTGGGTCATAGGGTAGCTCAATTTTTAACTTTTTAAGGGACCTCCACACTGCTTTCCAGAGTGGCTGTACCAACTTGCATTCCCACCAACAATGTAGGAGGGATCCCCTTTCTCCACATCCTCTCCAGCAATTGTTGTTTCTTGCCTTGTCAATTTTTGCCATTCTAACTGGCATAAGGTGGTATCTTAGTGTGGTTTTGATTTGAATTTCCCTGATGGCTAATGATTTTGAACATTTTTTTAAAAGATTTTATTTATTTATTTGACAGAGAGAGAGACAGGCATAGAGAGAGGGAACACAAGCAGGAGGAGTGGGAGAGAAAGAAGCAGGCTCCCAGTGGAGGAGCCTGATGCTGGGCTCGATCCCAGAATGCCAGGATCACGCCCTGAGCTGAAGGCAGACGCTTAACGACTGAGCCACCCAGGCGCCCCGATTTTGAACATTTTTTCATGTGTCTGTTAGCCATTTGTATGTCATCATTGGAAAAGTGCCTGTTCATATCTTCTGCCCATTTTATGATTTGTTTATTTGTTTCACAATGCCAGATTTTGAGCTGTACTACAAAGCTGTGATCACAAAGACAGCATGGTACTGGCACAAAAACAGACACATAGACCAATGGAACAGAATAGAGAACCCAGAAATGGACCCTCAGCTCTTTGGGCAACTAATTTTTGATAAAGCAGGAAAAAACATCCGGTGGGAAAAAGTCTCTTCAATAAATGGTGCTGGGAAAATTGGACAGCTACATGCAAAAGAATGAAACTTGACCACTCTCTCACACCATACACAAAGATAAACTCCAAATGGATGAAAGACCTCGATGTGAGACAGGAATCCATCAAAATCTTAGAGGAGAGCATAGGCAGCAACCTCTACGACATCGGCCAAAGCAACCTTTTTCATGACACATCTCCAAAGGCAAGGGAAACAAAAGATAAAATGAACTTGTGGGACTTCATCAAGATCAAAAGCTTCTGCACAGCCAAGGAAACAGTCCGAAAAACTAAGAGGCAGCCCATGGAATGGGAAACGATATTTGCAAATGACACTACAGATAAAAGACTGGTATCCAAGATCTACAAAGAACTTCTCAAACTCGATACGTGAGAAACAAATAAACAAATCATAAAATGGGCAGAAGATATGAACGGACACAATAAATTTTTTTAAATAGGCAAGAAGAGCATGTTTGTGGAAAAGTAAAATGAGTTCATACTTGACCATGAAAATAAATAAATAACTCCAGATGGTGACTCAAGTCCACAAATGACAAATAAGAAGGTTAATATAAGAGACTCTTAAAATACATAATTACTTTCTTTTCTTCTGCAGTTTCCTTAAAGTACATACAATTAAATGTAAAGTGATCATTATAACAATGTATTATTGGATTTATAATACATTGCGTTACATAAATGCAATCTGTATAATAATACCACCAAAGGGGGTAGTAAATGGACTTATATAGGAATAAAGCTTCAATATTTCACTAGAAAAAATAAATAAATCAAAATGGCACAGGGGAGGAGTTAAGATGGCAGAGGAGTAGGGGTCTGGTCTAATTTCATCTGGTCCCTGGAATTCAGTTACACAGTTATCGGATTATTCTGAACACCTGTGAAAGCAATCAGAGGTCTGAGAAAAGAATTGCTGCCATTCTAGAAATAGAAAGGCGACCACTTTTGGGAAGGTAGGAGGTGCGGAGACATGAATCTGGGGTGATATATGGGAAGATACAGTGGAGGGGAGGGAGCCTGCTCAAGGAGGCTGCCACAAAGTACGATGAGCAGCGGAGCGCAAAATCAGAACTTTAGAAGTCTGCCACAGTGGGGGACATCCCGGGCTTACAGGTGCTCAGGTGGTGAAGCGGGGCAGAATCCCAGGTGGGACAGCATGGTCTCAGGATCCCCAGGGTCACGAGAAGCTCGGGGAGGCCCAAGTGCAGCAGAGCTCCCAGGCATCAGAGTGGGGAAGCCGGCTGAAAACCGCAAGTCTAGGCACGGACTTTCTGCTCGGTGTTGCCATAAACTGCAAACTGCTGCAGGGTCACGTGACCACTCTCTGGGCCCCAGCCCAACAAAAGGCAGAAGTGGGGCGAGACCCCCCCCTCACTCCCCTGGGATGAATGGCTTGGGTACGCACCTCAGGAGTCTGTGAAGTTTGGAGACTCAAGCCGGGGATGTGTGCCTGAGATAAAAACACTTGGTCCCAGGCTGGGTGAACACAGTGTGCAGACGGAAACCAGGGCGCACTGGAGAGTGGGGGGTGCGAACTTTCAGCTCCGGGGCTAGAGATGGGGTGCTGCCATTTTCATCACCCCCATCAGTGCTGAAAGCCTTCAGGGAGCAAAACAGAGCCACACAGTGCAATCTGAAGCCACTTACACTGAGCAAGGGAGGCACATTTCCACAAGGGCAAGGACACCTGAGAATCATTGCAACAGGCCCCTGCCCCAGAAGACCAGCAGGAGCAACGGACTAGCACTAAGTTTACCGATCATGGAGAACGGCAAAGCTTCAGCTCTTGGGAAAAACAGTATATAGCATTCGTGGGTTTTTGATTTTTCTTTAGTCTCTCGGGTTATTTTTCAGCTGTTTTCTTATTTTTTCAATTATTTTTAAATTTTTATTTTTATATATACATTACATATATATTTCTTTATTTTTGGTTTCCTTTCATTGTATTTTATTTTATTTTTCTGTAAATATAAGTTTTTCTTTCTTTCGTATTTTGGGATCTAGTTTCTCTTACCAAACAGACCAGACTTCCGGTTTGTTTTGTTTGGTCTTTTCTGGTGTTGTTGTTATTTTTGTCTTTACTTTCTCTTTGTACTATTCTTTTCTGGACATAATGAAGAGAAGGAGAAACCCACCCCAAAAGAAAGAACAGGAGGCAGTACTCACTGACAGGGATTTAATCACTATGGATGTAAGTATAATGTTGCAACTAGAATTCAAAACAATGATTATAAAGATATGAGCTGGCTTGAAAAGGCATAGAAGACACTAGAAAATCCCTTACTGGAGAAATAAAAGAACTAAAATGTAATCAGGCCAAAATTTAAAATGCTATTACTGTGATGTATTCAAAAATGGAGGCTCTAACAGCTAGGATAAATGAGGCAGGAGAGAGAGTCAGTGAAATAAAAGACAAAATGATGGAAAATAAGGCAGCCGAGAAAAAAAGAGAGAGAAACAACTACTGAATCACAAAGGGAGACTTTGAGAAATCAGCAATACCATAGAATTGGATATACACATGCAAAAGAATGAAACTGGACCACTTTCTTACATCAAACACAAAAATAAATTCAAAATGGATGAGAGACCTAAATGTGAGACAGGAAACCATCAACATCCTAGAGGAGAACAGGGGCAGCAACTTCTTTGACCTCAGCTGCAGCAACTTCTGGCTAGACACATTTTCAAAGGCAAGGGAAACAAAAGCAAAAAGGAACTATTGGGACTTCATCAAGATAAAAATCTTTTGCACAGCCAAAGGAACAGTCAACAAAACTAAAAGGCAAGCTATGGAATGGGACAAGATATTTTGCAAACATCTTATCAGATAAAGGGCATTATCCAAAAATCTATAAAGAACTTATCAAACTCAACACCCCCCAAAAAATCCAGTCAAGAAATGGGCAGAAGACATGAACAGACATTTCTCCAAAGAAGACATACAAATGGCCAACAGACACATGAAAAAATGCTTCACGTCACTTGGCATTAGGGAAATACAAATCAAAACCACAATGAGATACCACCTCACAGGGGTTGAAATGGCTATAATTAGCAACTCAGGGAGCAACAGATGTTGGCGAGGATGAGAGAAAGGGGAACCCTCTTACACTGTTGGTGGGAATGCAAACTATTGCAACCACTCTGGAAAACAGCATGGAGTTTCCTCAGAAAGTTAAAAATAGAACCACCCTATGACCCAGTAATTGCACTGCTAGGTATTTATCCAAAGGATACAAATATAGTGATTGGAAAGGACACCTGCACCCCAATGTTTATAGCAATGTCCACAGTAGTCAAACTATGGAAAGAGCCCAGACGACCATTGATAGATGAATGGATAAAGAATAGGTGGTATATAGGGCGCCTGGGTGGCTCCGTCGTTAAGCGTCTGCCTTCGGCTCAGGGCGTGATCCCGGCGTTATGGGATCGAGCCCCACATCAGGATCCTCTACTATGAGCCTGCTTCTTCCTCTTCCTCTTCCACTCCCCCTGCTTGTGTTCCCTCTCTCGTTGGCCATCTCTCTGTCAAATAAATAAATAAAATCTTTAAAAAAAAAGAATAGGAGGTGTATATGTACAATAGAATATTACTCAGCCATCAAAAAGAATGAAATCTTACCATTTGTAACAATGTGAATGGAACTAGGGGGTGATTATGCTAAGCAAAATAAGTCAATCAGAGAAACGCAATTATCATATGATCTCATTCATACGTGGAATTTCAGAAACAAAACAGATTAACATAAAGGAAAGGAAGCAAAAATAAAATAAGACAAAAACAGAGAGGGAGACAAACCATAAGAGACTCTCAACTATAGGAAACAAACTGAGTGTTGCTGGAAGGGAGCCAGCGGTGGGGGGGGGCGGGTAACTGGGTGATGGGCATTAAGGAGGACACTTGATGAAATGAACACTGGGCGTGACATGCAACTGATGATGAATCACTAAATTCCACCTCTGAAACTAATAAGACAGTATATGTTGATTAAATTGAATTTACATTTAAAAATTTTTAAAAGATGGCACACTAAGAAAAAATAAATAAAATCTCCACTTGGTTCTCATTTTTATTACCTAAAAAAGGTTAAAAAAAAACTTTCTCAGACATACAAAACTTGAGGGAATTTGTTACAGTAAACCTACCTTTGAAGAAATGCTAAAAGTTCTTCAGAGAGAAGGAAAACCATATAGGTCAGAAACTCAGAGCTATATAGAGAAAAGTAGAAAATAACTAAGTGAAAGTACAATAAAACTTTACTTTTTCTTTCTCTTAATTGATCAAAAGAAAACTGTTAACAATGAATGAGAGCAACAACGTATTTGATTACACACACACACATATATGTATATATATATATACTTACATATAAGGAAATGAATGATAGCAATGATACAAGGGACAGGAGGGAGGAATTAAGAATATTAATTAGTATTATGTACTTGCACTACCCATGAAACAGTATAGTGGTATTTGGAAATGGACTTGGATTAGTCGTGAATGTATATTACAAACTCTAGGGCAACCACTAAAAATGTTTTAAAAGAAGTATAACTGATATGCTAAATAAAGGAGAGAAAACAGAATCATGTGAAATGCTCAAATAAAACCGCAAAAGGTAGGAAAAGTGTGGAAGACCGAAATAGGAACAGAACAAGGGCAAGAAAGAGAAAACAGTAACAGATAATGTCGCTCTTAATTCAACTACATCAGTAATCACTTCAAATGTCAAAGGTCTAAATACACAAATTAAAAGACAGAGTTTGTCAGAGTGGATCAAAAAGCAGGACTCAACTGTGTTGTCTGTGAGAAACCCACTTTAAATATAAAGGTGCCAATAGACTACAATTAAAGGGATGGGGAAAGATATGCCGTGCAAACACTAGTCGAGAGAAAGCAGGAGTAGCTCTCTTGACTTCAGACAGAGCCAGCTGCAGAGCAAGGAAAAATACCCTGGGTAAAGAAAGATATTACTTAATGATACTCTAAGAAGGCATACCAATTCTTAATGTGTCTACACCTAACAACAGAGCATCGCAATATGTGAGGGGACCAAAATGATGGCATAGGAGACTCCAGCCTCTCTCCTCCCACAGAGATCAACAATTAGACAGTTGTCCATGGACAAAAACAGTTCTGAGAATGCTCTGGAGTCCACTTAAGAAACTAGCAGCACAGAGGGGGGAAGATCTAACAATAACTGCACGGAAAGTTATTACACAGCTTAGTTTTGCATGCATCACCCCGTCTCTCAAGCCAGCATTGCTCTACGCCAAGAGGGAAATCTTCAGCTAGAAAGAATTCCCCTTGCCAGGTAAGGAGGAGAAGGGTGAGTGACGGACCAACTTCCCCGGCTTTGCAGGGCACCGCACAAAAGTCTTGCTTTAGTTTTGCCCCGCCCAGACCAGCAAAGCTGAGATGCATAGAGACATAGGGAGAGCCAGGAACAAGGTAGAAAAGCAGAGACGACCCTAACAGCCACACAACAGGGGAGATCAGGGCTCACGGTGACCTGCTTTGCAGACCAACCCAGCAGATTTGGTCACTGACGAAACCAAAAGCAAGCGTAGCCACCTCAAGCCCCCCCTCCCCTGCAGATTTCACCAAATTTCCCCCCGACAGGTGTTCCCATTCACTAGCACCAGCAGCCTGAATTTCTCCCTGCTCTCTCCCACCTCCAATCCCTATTGGACTATGGAAAGCACACGAGCAGGCAGCCCGGGCCTCTGTAGCTGCACCTGCTCAAGATGCCAACCTGGATTCCCACGGCTGCCCCCCACCACTATGAGCACGTTGGAGACTAGCCCCTTCACTTGTGCGCTTGCATACCCCCGGCCTGATGCCCCTTGGTGGCCTCTACTGCCACGCACACTCCTGTAGTAAGACCAGGCAGCCAAGGGAGAGCACACCAACAGCCAGGGCCTCCACAGCTGCTGATGAGCCCACAGCGGGCCCCAGCCCTTGCTGCCTGCCCTGGCCCCCGCCCCCACGTCTGTGTCCACAACCAGCCCCTGCCACTATACAGGCGCCTGCAGTTGGCACTGTAGGCAAGTGTGTGAAGACTGCTGGCTCTGGCCACCCCCACCACCCACCGTGGTCCTTACCCACCAGACTTGGAGGGCACCACTGAGGACACCAACAGCTCTTAGAGCCACTATAGAGTCCCCCCCAGTTCCTGCCAAAAACCACACAGTTGACGCTGTGAACTCCAGTGGCGGGAGCTGAAGAGACATCACACCCACGTCATGTCACCAAACGTGTCACCCCATGCTCCCACACTGAGCACCCTGGACCACTAGACCTGGGATCACAGCATGCTCCAGCGCGCCCCCACCCACAGGTGAAAGGCTTCCCTTACTGAAACCGAGAGGTGACTACTTCTTCAAATGTGCAGCTGTGTCTGTAACACTGTGGGGATCACGAAGAATCAGTCAAACATGACATCGCCTAAGGAAGACGGTAAACTCCAGTAACTGGCTCCCCCCCCCCCAAAAAAATGGAGATCCAAGAATTTTCTGAAAATGAATTCGAAAGAATTGTTATAAAAATGTTCAGAGAGCTACAAGAGAACACAGATAAATAATTTAACAACATCAGAAAACAATAGAAGAACAAAATGAGAAGTTCAACAAAGAGAAAATATTAAAAAAAAAAAGAACTAAGGCGAAATTTGGGAGTTCTCTGTTACTGATTTCTAGTTTAATTCCACTGTGGTCTGAGAGCAGTCATTACGTGATTTCTATTCTTTTCAATTTGTTAAGTTGTGTTTTATGGCCCAGAATATGATCTATCTTGGCAAATGTTCCTTGTGAGTTTGACAAGAATGTGTAATCTGCTCTTGTTGGATGAAGCAGTCTGTTAATGACAATTACACCCAGTTGATTGGTGGTAGAGTTGAGTTCAACTATATCCTTGCTAATGTTCTGCCTGCTGCATCTGTCCATTTCTGATAGAGAGATGTTGAAGTCTAAACTGTAATTGTGGATTCATCTATTTCTCATTGCAGTTCTATCCGATTTTGCCTCACAAATGTTGGGTTTTGACACTCCCCCTGTTTTACTGAGAAAACTTTTTTTAAATAGGTATATGACATTGAATAAGGTTAAGGTGTACAATATGTTGATTTGATACAGTTTTATTATTGCAAAATGTTTGCCACCATAGCATTAGCTAACATCTCTATCATGTCACATAATTACCATTTCTTTTTTTGTGGCAACGACATTTAGGAACTATTCTCTTAGCATGTTTCAATTACATAATACAATATTAACTATAATCACCACACTTAATAATAGAGCCCCGAAATTTATTCTTCTCATAACTGGAAGTTTTTACCCCTTGACCAACAGATATACACTTTAACTATCTTACAATTTTGTTAATTATACCTCAATAAAGCAGAAAAACCCAACAATAAAAAACAACTCCATTTAAAAATGGACAAAAGACCTGAGTAGACACCTTACTAAAGATATAAATGGTCAGGAAGCATATGAAAACATGCTCAACATCCTATGTCATCAAGGAATTGCAAATTGGAACAACTATGAGAAATCACAGCACACCTATTAGAATGGCCAAAAGCCAACACACTGATGACACTAGATGCGGACAAAAATGTGGAGCGATGGGAGCTCTCATTCACTGCTTGGGGGGTGGGGATGCAAAATGGTACAGCCAAACTCGAAGACCAACTAAACATACTCTCATCATAAGATCCGGCAATTATACTCTTTGGTATGTATCCAAATGAACTGAAAACCTGTCCACACAAAAATCTGCACACAGCCATTTATAGCAGCTTTATTCATATTTGCCCAAACCTGGAAGCAATCAAGATGTTCTTTAGTAGGTGAATGGATAAATTGTAGTACATCCTGAAAATGGAATATTTTCAACACTAAAAAGAAATGAGCTATCAAGTCATAAAAAGACATGGAGGAGGGGCACCTGGGTGGCTCAGTCAGTTAAGCATCTGCCTTCGACTCAGGTCATGATCCCAGGGTCCTGGGATCGAGCCCCTCATTGGACTCCCTGCTCAGCGGGGAGCCTGCTTCTCCTTCTCCTGCTCCCCCCGCTTGTGTGCGCGCTCTCTCTCTCTCTCTCTCTGTCAAATAAAAAAAAAGGACATGGAGGAAACTAATATGCATACTACTAAGTGAAAGAAGCCGAGCTGAAAAAGCTACATACTGCTTGATTCCACTGTATGACATTTTAGAAAAGGGAAAACTATGTAGGGAGGGATAAGTAGGCAGAACACAAGAAGTTTTTAGGACTATGGAAAAGTTATGTATGATACTATAATGGTGGATACATGTTATTCCACATATGTCAAAACCTATAGAATGTACAGCAACAAGAGTGAATCCTAAAGTAAACTATGGACTTTGGGTGATAGTCACGTGTCAATGTAGGTTCATCAATTTCAGCAAATAACCACCACAGCGCGGGATGTCCATGGTGAGAGACGTTGTGCATGTGTATGGACAGAGGGTATGTGGGAATTCTCTTTATGTTCAATTTTAGCATGTGAACCTAAAACCACTCTTAAAAATCATTTATTTATTTTTTTAAATGGGAAGGGACTTGAATAGACATTCCTCCAAAGAAGATATACAAACGGCCAACAGTACGAGAAAGATCCTCAACATCACTGATCATCAGGGAAATGTAAGTCAAAACGTCACACCTGCTAGAATGGCTACTATCAAAAAGAAAACAGAACATACAATAACAAGTGTTGGTGAGGGTATGGAGAAATTGGAACCCTGGCTCACTGTCGGCAGGAGTATAAGATGGTGCAGCTGCTACGGAAAACAGCATGGAGCATCTTCAAAATATTAAAAACACAATTACCACATGATCCAGCAACCCCAATTCTGGGGTTATATATCCAAAATAATTGAAAACTGGATCTTGAAGAGATATTTGCGCACTCGTGTTCGTTGCTAAATTATTCACAATAATCAAGAGGTGGACTTCCACCTCTAAACGTCGATCAATGGGTGAATAGATCAAGAAAACATTGTATACACACAATTGAATATTAACCAGCACTTTAAAAAGAAGCGTATCCCGTCATATACTATAATGTGGGGAAACTTTGAGGTTGTTATGGTAAATGAACTAAACCAGTCTCAAAAAGATAAATACTGGGACGCCTGGGTGGCACAGTCGTTAAGCGTCTGCCTTCGGCTCAGGGCGTGATCCCGGCGTTCCGGGATCGAGCCCCACATCAGACTCCTCTGCTGGGAGCCTGCTTCTTCCTCTCCCACTCCCCCTGCTTGTGTTCCCTCTCTCGCTGGCTGTCTTTCTGTCACATAGATAAATAAAATCTTTAAAAAAAAAAGATAAATGCTGCATAGTTCCACTTATATAAGGTATCTAAAGTAGTCAAACTCTTAGAAAGAAAAGACTGAATGGTGGTTGCTAAGGTCCAGGTAGAGGAAAGGAGTTGGTTTAATGGATATAGGGTTTCAGTTTTGCAAGATGAATAAGTTCTAGAGATCTGTCGCACAACGGGGTGCAAACAGTTAACACCACTGTACCATACACTTAAAAATGGTTAACACAGCAAATTTTATGTTTTTCTTTTACTGCAAAAAACAATGTTCTATCTAGAGTAACTAGGCAAGAAAAAGGACTAAAAGCCATCCAAATTCAAAAGAGAGAAGTAAAATCATCTGTATTTACAGAATCTGAAGGAATCTTGTCTGACAACTATTCATCCATGTGGGCTACTGTGGGATGCTGGTGCCTATGGAAGTTACGGGACTGAGGCTGGTGACCAGGGACCAGAAAAGTGAGATGAGTGGATGCAGTGGTACTGGGAGCTCCTTCCTGTGTGACCCTCTCCGCCTTCCTTTGCCCCATCCAAAAAGAGTTAAAGAGAGGAGGCCAGAGTCTGTGGAAGTGGCCGAACTACATACTCCATTAGAAAACCAAGGAAGGACGTTTCTAAAAAGAAATAAAAACTTAAGAGAAAAATAAGTGGAGAAAAGTGCAAAATAACACTTGTACTTCAGTGCTTTAAAAAATAAAAGACAGGGGGCGCCTGGGTGGCACAGCGGTTAAGCGTCTGCCTTCAGCTCAGGGCGTGATCCTGGCGTTATGGGATCGAGCCCCACATCAGGCTCTTCTGCTATGAGCCTGCTTCTTCCTCTCCCACTCCCCCTGCTTGTGTTCCCTCTCTCTCTGGCTATCTCTGTCGAATAAATAAATAAAATCTTTTAAAAAATAATAATAAAATAAAAAATAAATAAATAAATAAAAAATAAAAGACAGTACAACACCCAGGCTGGTAAAAACTCATTCCTTTGTCCCACCACCTCTCCAAAACATAGCCTCCTTTCTCTTAGAAGCCAAAAAATTCCTCTCCAAGACCAGAGGGTTGCTTCTCCTTGGTCCACTCCTCTCTGAAGTTCCCATTCTGAACTGGAGACCTCTAGGGGGCTAAGTGGATGGAGGAGGGAATACTGCCCCACCTTGTCGCTGCTAATGAGCTAGGTGGTAAGAGAATGGTGGTTGAGGCCCACTTTCCCCAGAGGAGAGTAATTTTGCAAGGTTACCATGGAGACCACAGCAGTGGTGATGCGAAAATGGGCAAGGGGAGAGGAGGTGTGACCACTCAGGGCCTCCCTTCCTCCCCTGTGTGGGGGTTGAATGTCTCCAGGCCTGCCCATCCAAGGAACTTTTAAGTCTCTTCCTTCCCAGATGCCCCATTTGCTTGGGTGGGTAGGGCAGCTCTGGGGAAGATCCTGGCGAGGCCTCCCTCAATCACCTGGCAGTAGTAGGCGACAATAGGTATCTTCTCCACTCCGCCAGAGTAAGGCATGAGTCAAAAGGGGGATGGAGAGAGACCTTCTGTTTTGGTGGGAGGCAAAGTTTAGAACTGAGGTCATAGAAAATCCGGAGTCTAAGGCCTCTAGGTAAGCAGATAGAACAGATATATCCCTCCTCAGGACTTCACAGGCTGGCAGCACTCCACACCCGCCTTTCCTCCCACCCTGCCAAGGGGAGGGGCTCCATATTCCTCAGTGAGTCCCTCCCCCTTGTCTCCCCACTCTAGAGTCAGGCCAGACCTCCCATTGAGAGGTTTAGTTACATCTGTCATAAAGGTTCACTGTCCTCTAGGGAGTGGCCAGCTGACCAGAATCACCCCTTGGAAGCACTGGTTTAGGTTAGTCAGCATGAACTTTGGAAACCTGAAAAGTCTGGTGGAGTTAAACCAGGCCATGATCTCCCACCTTATGGCTGACACCAAAGAGTCAATGTAAAGGGCAGAGGCCCATTCAAAGTCCAGTAAACAACGGAAGGAAAAAGAGAACCCCCTCTCATGAACCAGGTCCAGGCATTGGGAGGAGTGGAAGTGGGGTATGCAAATCTTGGTGGAGTCTTTTCCCAGGGGGAATGGCACCTCAGTATCCACTTGGAAGATCCCAGTTAGATGACTGCTCAAGATCCAAAGAAAGCATGGGCAGAAAGAAGAGCGAGGTGCGAAAGGGTTCCAATACTGGCTTAGATAAAGAAATGGGAGTTCAGGGTTTGGGGACAGTAGTGCAAAGAGATGAGGCATGGGGACACAGCAGGTCCTCGTGGCTGCCATCCCCGTCAGGCCCTTTGTCCTATGAAGAGCCACCACTTCTTCCATCCCCGGCCAACTGTCCTGTCTGAGGGAGTAGGAGACACCCCCAAAGTTCCAAAGCTGCAAGTTTTTCACTAGCTGAAATATGTTTGCTTTTTTGCTCTCTCTCTTCATTGTCCCAAGTTTGGCATTGGAAGTGGTCTCCATGGTATCATGCCATCAGGAGAAAAAGTCTCCTTTGTCTGTGTCCGAGCCCCCTCTCCTAGCAGGCTATCTCCAACCTCAGAGGACAGCCAGAAGCTGCCAATGTGTTGAGGAAGTCAGTGGAGAATGGGGTTTTTCTTGGTTCAAAATCTGGCTGCCAAATGACGGCATCCCTGAAACATCCATTCCCTGGTTGTCCTGGGCCTTTCTTCCATCCTCCACTCCAGGGAGAAAGCATGGACCGGCCAGAGTGGATGAAGAGCTTGAAAGACTCTTTGGCCTCAGTCTCTCATTGCAAGATGAAGGTGGCCATCGAAGCATGTGGTCCTGTCCCTGCCAAAGCATAGCCCGTCTCTACTGATCCTCGTTCCCATCCAGCTTCTAAAGTCTAGAACCCACCCAAAGGTACTCAGCTTCCCTGGCTCTATGGCCTGGATTAAATTCATTTCTCTCTTATAATCTGTTCCCTCATTTTCCAATCTCTTTCCTCTTGAATCCCAGAAGGCTTACAGGGTGGGAATCCAAGGAATTTTCTTTTGGCTTTGTACCTCTTTCTGTTGCTTTGCTCCAAAGCTATAATGGGGCAGTCAACCCTCTGTTTTTCCAGCCCTCTGTCCCTTCACTCCATTTACTCTGACCTGCACAATCAATTTTACTGTTTCCCTGTATTTAAACCTTTTAACCTCCATCTACCTCTTTGCCATCTCTCATTTTCGTCTCTCTCCTGCTCTCCCAGTGTGAAGACTGAGAGAGGCTTTAAAAAAGCAAGTTTTGTCCAGATGAAATGGAAAAGCAGGACCAATGGGTCAAACTCGGACCTGTTTGGCTCCTTTGGTGTGGTGCCCA
This sequence comes from Ursus americanus, assembly GCF_024610735.1. Taxonomy (NCBI): domain Eukaryota; kingdom Metazoa; phylum Chordata; class Mammalia; order Carnivora; family Ursidae; genus Ursus; species Ursus americanus. Next base: position 64,816,080 of record NC_142164.1, read on the forward strand.
GAGGCAGTTACTTCCCGCAGGTCTGAAGGCTAAAATGGTTCGTATTGGGGAGTACAGTGAGCGTACCAGTGAGTGCTCTTATCTACCTGCCTTGGTGGTGCATATGAACACATGTGCACATGGGAAATCATTTAAAAATCCAACGCTGGCCCACAAAGAATTGAGTTCGTTGCTCATGGAAGCCAGGCAAAACTGGTATTATGTGTTATATTAGAATACGGGTTTTCTTTTTTTTATGTGATGTTTTATTATTTGCATATAACACCCAGTGCACCATGCAATATGTGCCCTCCTTAATACCCATCACCGGCCTATCCCATTCCCCCACCCCCTCCCCTCTGAAGCCCTCAGTTTGTTTCCCGGAGTCCATAGTCTCTCATGCTTCATTCCCCCTTGTGTTTACCCCCCCTTCATTCTTCCCTTCCTTCTCTTACCGATCTTCCTGCTATTTCTTATGTTCCATAAATGGGTTTTCTTGGGGCGCCTGGGTAGCCCAGTTGTTAGGCGTCTTTGGCTCAGGGTGTGATCCCAGTGTTCCGGGATCGAGTCCCACATCGGGCTCCTCCGCTGGGAGCCTGCTTCTTCCTCTCCCACTCCCCCTGCTTGTGTTCCCTCTCTCGCTGGCTGTCTCTCTCTGTCAAATAAATAAATAAAATCTTAAAAAAATTAAAAAATTAAAAAATGGGTTTTCTTTCCCCAAAATGAGGAAGCTCCTTAATGCCCCCATCAGAACTACTTTTTATTTTGTTGATTTATTTGACAGAGAGAGAAAGAGAGAGAGGCAGCAAGACAAGGGGGAGCTGCACACAGAGAGGAAGAAGCAGGCTCCCTACTGAGCAAGGAGCCTGACATGGGGCTTGATCCCAGGAGCCTGGGATCATGACAGGAGCCGAAGACAAACGCTTAACCAACTGAGCCATGCAGGCACAGCCCCCCTTTTTTAAAGATTTTATTTATTTATTTGACAGAGACAGAGAGGGGGGATTACTTTGAAAAGTTAATGCAAACCTTTGAAAGAAGAAGGACTAAGGAAAATAGATTTATATGCCAATATATGACTACTGGATCCTTGTAGATAAGTACAATCTTTTTCCACCTGTCCTCCTTGACAGAGGCTGCGCTCGTTGTGAATTGAATGCAACAAGGGGCTGAAGCCACATGTTTCAGCAGGTATTTTTAGTGACCATGGAAGAACAAGTCTCTCTGCTATTGGGGTACGCATTAATCTCTAAAAGTCTGTACAGGGAGTGAAATATGCATATGTATTTAATATCTATGTATCTCCTCAGGAAAACCTATCTAATATCACTGGGTTATTAATTTGTTTTGTTTCTAGAGGAACGAAATACATGTTAGTTATTTATAAATTTGCAGGGAGAGAGACTCTGCAGGGTGAGAGAAGAGGAAGGACAGGGCTCAAGCCACCCGAATTGCTGGCAGGAGGAGGAGGCAGATCCCGGAGAGGCGCTGACACCTTTCGTCTTCTCCTTTCTCCCCGTTGACCAATCCGAACTGGGAAAATTCCAAATGTGTCATTGAATGCCACATCTTGAGCCACACCTTCCAGTGCCCAAAAGTCTCCCCAGCTCCGGCCAGGGCTGGACAAAAAGATGAATCCAGCCCTGTTCCAGATGATCTTTCCTTCCCACCCATACATTCTTCTTTCCCTTTTTCTTTTTTTTTTTTTAAAGATTTTATTTATTTATTCGACAGAGATAGAGACAGCCAGCGAGAGGGAACACAAGCAGGGGGAGTGGGAGAGGAAGAAGCAGGCTCATAGCGGAGGAGCCTGACGTGGGGCTCGATCCCATAATGCCGGGATCACGCCCTGAGCCGAAGGCAGACGCTTAACCGCTGTGCCACCCAGGCGCCCCTTCTTTCCCTTTTTCTAACAATCTTCTCCTCTCCCCGACATATGTTGTTTCCTCCCTTCTCTTTCTCTTGTTCCTCCTCTCTTCCCTTCCCTGTTTGTTCACTTGTCTCAGAAAGAAAACCACTTGAAAGGAGGCAGGGAGCTTTCCTTGGCTTTTTTGCATCACCATTGTTGCCATTTTCCAAAGTCGAGACCATACCAGAGATTCCAAGGTCCTCAGTTTCCTCAAATACATATATTTATCCTTAAATAAGATTAAACGAGTGGCCACACCGGGTGGAGGGAGACATTTGCTGGAGTTAAGGCTGGGGGCGGGCTGGGACAAGGGAAGGATGAGGAAGGGATTCATCACTCAAAATTGCTGCTATCAAAGATGTGACACTGAAGGCGTCCGGGTGGAGCAGTCAGTTAAGTAGTCGACTCTTGGTTTCAGCTCAGGTCGTGATCTCAGGGTGCTGGGCTCAAGCCCAATGTCGGGCTCCATGCTCAGTTGGGAGTCTGCTTGTGGAATCTCTCTGTCCCTCTGCCTCTGCCCCTCCCCACCCCCACTTGTGTGCACTTTGTCTCTCTCTCTCAAATAAATAAATAAATAAATCTAAAAAAAAAAAGGTGACATTGAAAGTCCCCATCGACAAATCCGTGCCTGGCAGCTTCATCCCGTGCTCATCCACAAACCAGCAGATGCCACATCTGTGGCCAAGGGAAGGCTTGCACTGCTTTCTTTTATAGAATCCTTTGCGGTCACAGCCGGGTGGGTACACAGCACTGGGCACCATCTGCAGGAAAGCATCCATATGTCTACAGCAGGGGCCCTGCTCATGTTCCTGTCTCATCTCAGGTGCAGAGATGACCAAGGGGGGGTGCAGCGTTCTGAGCCCCCCCCACAAACTTAAACTGGGTCAGCTTCTGTCGCCAGTCTTTGTTCACTACCTAGGCCTTCAGCTCAGAGAGGCAGGTGTGTTTGGGCCAGTAGATCTTGGGGGAGCATGTCTCTTCTGCCCTCTCAGAGGTGGTTGGTTCCTCGTGCTCATGGGCGTCTCTCTCAATCTTGGCTTGCTGTCTGTAGTGCTTTTCACTGAAGCAAACCCCATGGCCTTGCAGCAGGGCGTGCGGCAGCTTCTCCTGTCCTGCCAGTGAGGCAGCGCAGCCCCCGAGGGCAGCTCTCGGTATACACGACTGCAGCACTGCCCCTCCGCCAGGGCGCAATTCATGCAGCAAATGCAGTGCGGCGGGCTGGGGACAGGGGTGGGAGGGCATGTAGAGGGGGCTTATTGATCACGGGGAAATGGGAGATAGTGGTTAAGGGCACAGAGTTTCAGTTATGCAGGATGAATGAGTTCTGGAAATCTAATGGACAGCATAGTAACTATACTTAATAATACTGGATTGCAGACAACACGGTTGGACCTAGAGGCTCAATACACGAGAAACAAATAATCAAATCAAAAAATGGGCAGAAGATATGAACAGACACTTTTCCAATGAAGACATACAAATGGCTAACAGACACATGAAAAAGTGTTCAAAATCATTAGCCATCAGGGAAATTCAAATCAAAACCACATCGAGAAACCACCTTACACCAGTTAGAATGACAAAAATTGACAAGGCAGGAAACAACAAATGTTGGAGAGGATGCGGAGAAAGGGAATCCCACTTACACCGTTGGTGGGAAGGCAAGTTGGTACAGCCACTTTGGAAAACAGTGTGGAGGTCCCTTCAAAAGTTAAAAATTGAGCTACCCTATGATCCAGCCATTGCACTACTGGGTATTTACCCCAAAGATACAGAAGTAGTGAAGAGAAGGCCCATATGCACCCCAATGTTCATAGCAGCATTGTTCACAATAGCTAAATTGTGGAGGGAGCTGAGATGCCCCTCAACACATGACTGGATTAAGAAGATGTGGTCCCTGTATACAATGGAATAGTACTCAGCCATCAGAAAGAACGATTTCTCAACATTTGCTGCAACATGGTCGGGACTGGAGGAGATAATGCTAAGTGAAATAAGTCAAGCAGAGAAAGACAACTATCATATGGTTTCACTCATCTATGGAACATAAGAACTAGGAAGATCGGTAGGAGAAGAAAGGGAAGAAGGAAGGGGGGTAAACAGAAGGGGGAATGAACCATGAGAGACTGTGGACTCTGGGAAACAAATTGAGGGCTTCAGAGGGGTGGGGGCTGGGGGTTTGGAATAGACCAGCGATGGGTATTAAGGGGGGCACATATTGCATGGAGCACTGGGTATTATACGCAAATAATGAATCATGGAAAACTACATCAAAAACTAAGGATGTACTGTATGGTGAGTAACATGACATAATAAAAAATTATTATAAAAAATAAAAATAAATAAAACGCACAAAGGATTTCAATAGTCATTTCTCCAGAGAAGATATACAAATAGCAAACAAGCTCATGAAAAGATACACAACACTCTTAGTCATTAGGAAAACACAAAACAGCGAGATACTACTTTACACCCACCAGGATGGCTATTTAAAAAAAAAAAAAGAAACTAAGAATTGTTGAGTAGGATGTGCAGAAATTGGAACCTTCGTACAAGGCTGGTAGGAATGTAAAATGATTCAGCCACTGTGGAAAACATTTTGGTGGTTCCTCAGAAAATTAAACATATGGAGTTACCATGTGACCCAGGAATTCCACTCCAAGTTATATACTGAAAGGAACTGAAACCAGGTATTCAAAGAAATACTTTTGAAATAGCAACACTGTTTCAAAAGCCAAAAGGTGGAAACAGCTCAAATGTCCATTAACTGTTGAATGGATAAACAAATTGTGGTATATACATACAATGAAACATTATCCGGCCTTAAAAATGTATGAAATATTGATACATGCTACAACATTAATAGATCTCAAAAACATTATGCTAAGTGAAAGAAGCCAGACACAAAGGTCACATATTGTGTGATCTGATTTATATGGAATATCCAGAATAGGTAAATTCATAGAAATAGAAAGTAAATTAGTGGGCACCAGGACCTGGTGGGAGGGGGATGGGAAGTAATTTTCTGATGGGTACAGATATTTGGGGGGGGTGATGAAAATGTTTTCAAACTAGATAGAAGTGATATTTACACAATATTGTAACAGTACTGTGACTAAATTGCTCACTTTTAAATGGTTAGTATTGTGTTAAATTTCATCTAAAAAGTAAGTTAAAAAATTAGTTGGCAATACTTCTGTGGGTCTCTTTCTGGGGTCTCTTATCTATTCCACTGTTTCAGATCTACCCCTTCACTAACAACACTGCCTTAATTACTGTAGTGTTATAGTAACTCTCCAACTTTATTCTTTTTAGACTATGGACTCTGAGAAACAAACTGAGGGCCTCAGAGGGGAAGGGGGTGGGGGAATGGGATAGACTGGTGATGGGTAGTAAGGAGGGCACGTATTGCATGGTGCACTGGGTGTTATACGCAACTAATGAATCATCGAACTTTACATCGGAAACCAGGGATGTACTGTATGGTGACTAACATAATATAACAAAAAATATTATTATAAAAAAAACTGAAACAAGAAGAAATTAAAGATATAAATAATCCCATATATATTAAATAAATTGAATCTAAAATTTAAAAAAACTGTTTTAATGACTTTAGTTCCTTTGACTTTTAGTATAAATTTTAGAATCATGTTGAATTTTAAATTTTAAATTTTAGAATCACAAAATTTTAAATTTTAAATTTAAATTTAATTTGAATTTTAAATTTTAGAATCACAAAAAATCCTGCTGCCGCTTTAAATGTATTGTGTTAAATCTATAGAATTCAGGAAGTTGTTTGCTTGGGTGGCTCAGTCAGTTAGGTGTCTGACCCTTGATTTCGGCTCTGGTCATGATCTCAGGGTTGTGAGATCGAGCCCCGTGTCCAGCTCCATGCTGGACATGGAACCTGCTTAAAGATTCTCTCTCCCTCTCCCTCTGCCCCACCGCACACAAGCACACTCTCTCTCTCTCACCAAAAAAAAAAAAAAAAAATCAGGAAGAATTGATATATTTATTGAGTGTTCAAATCCATGAACGTGGTGTATTTGTGTTTATTCCATTTAACAAGGTATTTTTGGATTTCTTTAATCACTGTTTGTAGTTTTCAGAATATCGATCCAGTACGTGTTTTGTTATATTCATGCATAAGTATTTCATTTTGGGGGGCTGTTATAAATCACATTGATTTAAAATTTTTTGGTTTTCGTTTATACATTTATTGTGTATATAAATACAACAAATTTTTGTGTACTGAGCATGCATGTATCCTTTGACCCCACTAGACTCTCTTTTTTTGTAGATCCCCTGGGATTTTCTACATAGATAATCACGTCATCTGTAAACATAGGCAGTTTTATTTCTTCTTATCCTAGCTGGATGCCTTTCGTTTCTTTTTCTGGAGTTATTACACTAGGTGGGACTTCTACTACAATTTCAAATAGGAGTGGCAAGAGTAAACATCCTTGTCTTGTTCCTAAACTTCAGGGAGAAAGCATTTTGTTGCTTACCATTAAGTATGTTGTGAGCCGTAGGATTTTTTGTAGATGCCTTTAATCAGCTTGAGGAAGTTCTGTTCTACTCTTAGATCGCTGAGGTTTTTTTTATCGTGAGCGTGTGTTAAATTTTGTCAAAGACTTTTTCTACATCGATTGATATAATTATGTGTTTTTTCTTTTATTGACAATATAATGGATTAAATTAACGAATTTTAGCTGCATTTCTGGGATAAACCTCACATGCACTTTTTTTTTCTTTTTTGGACATTGCTAGATTCAATTTGCTAATTCTTTTTTTAAATATTTAATTTATTTATTTATTTGACAGAGAGAGAGACAGCCAGTGAGAGAGGGAACACAAGCAGGGGGAGTTAGGAGAAGAAGAAGCAGGCTACCAGCCGAGGAGCCTGATGCGGGGCTCGAACCCAGAACACCGGGATCACGCCCTGAGCCAAAGGCAGACGCTTAACGACTGCGCCACCCAGGCGCCCCTAATTTGCTAATTTTTTAAATGATTTTTGCATTTATGTTCATGACATTTATCGGTCTGTGGTTTCTTTCTTACTTGATTCTTTTTGTACTGTTAAAAAACAGTATCTTTGGTTTTGTTATCAAGGTAATGGTGGTCTCATAAAATCAGTTGGGAAGTGTTCCTTCCTATTACGTTTTTGGGAAGAGATATTGTAGAATTGGTGTTAATTCTTCTTTAAATGCATAGTGGAATTTGCCAGTGAAACCACCTGGGTCTGGAGATATCTCTTTTTTAGGAGGTAATTAATGACAAATTTAATTTCTTTCAAGAACTATTTAAGTCATCTATTTCGTATTGGTTGAGTTTGGGTAATTTGTGGCTTGAAAAATAATGGGTTCCAGGGCGCCTGGGTGGCACAGTGGTTAAGCGTCTGCCTTCGGCTCAGGGCGTGATCCCGGCGTTACAGGATCAAGCCCCACATCAGGCTCCTCCGCTATGAGCCTGCTTCTTCCTCTCCCACTCCCCCTGCTTATGTTCCCTCTCTCGCTGGCTGTCTCTATCTCTGTTGAATAAATAAATAAAATCTTAAAAAAAATAATGGGTTCCTTTTGTCTAAGTTGTTAAATTTACATAGAATTGTTTGTTATACAATCTTTTCCCCTATTTGTACATTTTCTATATTCCAGAGATTTAGAAATATCCCAGTAATGTGAATGTTTTTATGAGTACATTTTCTGTTATTTAGCATGTAATAAAGAATTTGGTCTTTGTCCTCAGTTCCTAGGAGATAACTCATAAAACCTTGTGACTTTCCAAGTGATAGGAGTGTCTTTGTTATTCATGGTGGATCCCACAGATCACATCTCATAATTTATGTTTACAGGGTGATTCGTGGTGGGCCCCTAGCTTGTTTATGCTAATAAGACGGCTCAGAATGCGGGCTGGCCATGCTAGAAAAACAACCATGTGACAAGAGGGTTGGGGCTTTGAGCCTTGTGATAGCAACCCAATCACCAGAGGAAGAAAGGGCTGGAAACTGAGTTCAACCACGTGACCAATGATTTAATTTAACATGCCTGCATAATTAAACCTCAGTAAAAACTTGGGACACCAAAACTCAGGTGAGATTCCCTGATTGACAACATTCTGTGTATTGTCACACAATGATGTGCGGGGAGGGTAAAACATCACTGAGGGAGACAGAAGCTTAGTGTCTAGAACCTTCCCATTTCTTGCCCTATGCATCTCTCCCTTTGGCTGGTTCTGATTTTTATCCTTTAGTTGTAATAAAACTGAAATCATAGATACAGTGCTTTCCTGCATTGTGTTGGTTATTCCAGCAAATTACTGAATCTGAAGGGATAGTGGGAACCTCTGAATTTGTAGCCAGGTGGTCAGAAGTGAGGGTGACCTGAGAAGTCCCAAACTCGTGGCTAGTGTCTGAAGTGAAAGCAGTTTTATGCACTTTACCTGTGAAGCTTGGCCTTGCTCCAGTAGCTGGTGTCAGAAAAAAAGAAATTAAGACTTATTGAAACAACTCTGAATCGCTGAAACTTGTGGCTTGGGAAGAAAAACGATGAAAGGGTAGGAGAATGAGGAGCCTTTGACTCCTAGATGGCCTTCTTTTCTTTCTTTCTTTCTTTTTTTTTTTTTTAACCTGGATGGCTTTCTATTCACCCACAGTAGGGAACTGGAGCCGCACTATTACTGGTTACTAAAGGTAAAAATTACCAATGGAATCTAGATATTATAGACCCAACTCTCCAGGAGTTGGCTGACTAGATACACAAAGAAATGCAGAATAGTAAGAAACACACTAAATATGTAATTGATTATTGTTATCTGTAATAATTAAAATGAAAGTAAACGAGAGTGGTAAGGAAGATCCTGACGCTGGGCCAAGCTCAGATTTCGGTCACTTTGAGCTCCGATGCTAGCCTCGGAGCTGCCCCTAAAAGGAAAGATTGTATTGCGACAGGAGACAGGACATCTATGGCCTGTGTTCACCAAGACACCACTGGAAACAGGGGATATAGCGTCAAGAAGTTGTCTAATTGTGTGGATCAGTATTACCAGCTTCCTGAAGAACATTTACTAAAACAGATGGGGGACCGTGGCTAATTCGGGGGTAGTATCTTTGGTTTTGAATGCTGCAGAGTGAGAGAGCCTGCTTTGGTTGCCACAGGACTCACAGAACATACTAAACAATCACGTACAGTTAGTTATACATGATCTGGACGCCGCAGATTATTTCCAAGGCAACAGCCTAGTGGACTGGATAAAAGGGGCTGTGAAGTTTATTTACCTTGGGGGGAAAACGTATCTATCTTCTCTTCCTCTAAGTGTCAGGTGGGACACCGCAGGTGTGGTGGCTGATGGACTTCCTGTGCAAGCCGTGCTGCGTGGGCTTCATCGTGGTCAGGAAATTCACCCACTGAGTAGTCCCCTTGCAGTATATGAATCCGAGTTCTCCAGACAAACGGAATAAATAGGACGTATGTATAGGCAAAGAAAGAGAGAAGATAGGGACGGGGGGGGTGGCGTGAGATAGAAATGTTTAAGGGAGTGCCCTATGTGATTGCAGGCTGGAAGATTGGAGACCGAGGGAAAAGTTGATGTGGCAGCAGCTTACGTCTGCAAACAGTCTGGAGGGAGAATTCCTTCTTCCTTGAGGACCTCGGTCTTTTTCTCTTAAGGCCTTCAACTGGCTGGATGAGATCCACACAGATTATAAAGGATGACTTGCTTTACTCAAAGTCTACCGATTTGGTTGTTAATCTCATCTAAAATACCTTTACGACACATCTAGACTAGTGTTTGCCAAATATTTGGGCACTGCAGCCAAGCCAGGTTGACACATGAAATGAACCACCATATATCCAAACCTTGTCAATCTGGCACCAGTACAGATCTTAAACCATATTTAATCTCCAAGTAAAGACAGTAACAAGGTCCTGCTTCTGCCTACCATGATACAACTGTCCTGCATACAATAAAAAATACACTAACCCTTTGCCCAGAAGAGGAAGCATAGTTCTTGAGCGATGGTCACTCTTCTCCTTGATATCCTGTAACGTAAATACTATAATATAAAGTTAGCGATACTTACGGGTGGGGGTGGGGGAATTGGGTGAAGGTGGTCAAAAGGTACAAACTTCCAGTTTTCAGAGAAATAACTTCTGAGAATGTAATGTACAGCATGGTGACTATAGTTAACAATATTAACAATGTGTTGTATATTTGAAAGTTGCTAAGAGAGTAGATCTTAAGGTTTCTCATCACAAGAAAACAATGTGTAACTATGTGAGCTGATGGATGTTAACTTATTGTGATAATCATTTCACTATATATATATTTCACTACATATATATATATATTTCACTATGTATATATAACTATATATATATATCTCAAGTCGTTATGTTGTACGCCTTAAACTTACACAATGTTATGTGTCAGTTATATCTTAATAAAACTGGAAAAAATAATCAAGTTAATAACACTTAAATACTATGTTGTAAAGTCAATATATCTTATGTAATATGATAAGGTGGAAAGAGAGGGAAGAAAAATTATATATATATGTATAAAAAAATATTTTTTTCTTCCAGATTTTTATCTAAATTCTACTTAACATATAGTGTTATATTGGTTTTAGGAGTAGAATTTAGTGATTCATCACTTACATATAATACCCAGTGCTAAAAATAAAATACCCAGTGCTCATCATAATAAGTGCCCTCCTTAATACCCATCACCATCTAGATCACGCCCCTACCCACCTCCCTCCATCAACCCTCAGTTTGTTCTCTATCCTTAAGAGTCTCTTTTACGGTTTGCCTCCTTCTCTTTTTTTACCCCTTCCCATTTGTTCATCTGTTCTGTTTCCTAAATTCCACATGAGTGAAATCATATGGTATCTTTCTTTCTCTATCTGACTTATTTTACTTAGCATAATACACTCTAGCTCCATCCACATCATTGCAAATTACAAAATTCCATTATATACATCTATATCTATATATATACACCACATCTTCTTTTTCCATTCATCGGTTGATGGACACTTGGGACCTTTCCATAGTCTGGCTATTGTTGACAATGCTGCTATAAACATTGGGGTGCGTGTACCCCTTCAAATCTGTATTTTTGTATCCTTTGGGTAAATACCTGGTAGTGCAATTGCTGGATCATAGTTCTATTTTTTACTTTCTGAGGAACCTCCATACTGTTTTCCAGAGTGCCTGCACCAGTTTGCATTCCCGCCAACAGTCTAAGAGGGTTCCCCTTTCTCTGCACCCTCACCAACATCTATTGTTTCCTGTGTTGTTAATTTTAGCCATGTTGAGAGGTGCGAGGCGGAATCTCATCGTGGCTTTCATTTGTGTTTCCCTGATGATGACTAATGTTGAGCATCTTTTCATGTGTCTGTTGGCCATCTGGATGTCTTCTTTAGAAAAGTATCTGTTTATGTCTTCTGCCTGTTTCTTAACTGGATTATTTGTTTTTTGGGTGTTGAGCTTGATAAGTTCTTTATACATTTTGGATACTAACCCTGTATCAGATGTGTCATTTGCAAATAACTTCTCCCATTCTGAAGGTTGCCTTTTAGTTTTGTTTGTTGTTTCCTGCACTGTGCAGAAGGGGTTTTTTTTGTTTTTGTTTGTTTGTTTGTTTGTTTGTTTTGGGGTGGGTTTTTTTGCTTTGTTTTTCTTTTTGTTCACTGTACAGAAGCTTTTTATCTTCACAAAGTCCCAATGGTTTATTTTTGCTTTTGTTTCCCTTGCCTCCAGAGACATGTCTAGTAAGAAGTTGCTATGGCCAAGATCAAAGAAGTTGCTGCCTGTGTTCTCCTCTAGGATTCTGATGGATTCCTGTCACACATTTAGGTCTTTCATCCATTTTGACTTTATTTTTGTGTATGGTGTAAGAAAGCAGTCCAGTTTCATTCTTCTGCATGTTGCTGTCCTGTTCTCCCAACACTATTTATTGGAGAGATTGTCTCTTTTTTCCGTGGGATATTCTTTCCTGCTTTGTTGAAGATTAGTTGACCGTATAGTTGTGGGTCCATTTCTGGGTTTTCTATTCTGTTCCATTGATCTGTGTGTCTGCTTTTGTGCCAGTACATGCTGTCTTGATGACTACAGCTTTGTAATACAGCTTGGGGTCCAGAATCGTGTTCTTCCAGTCCGTGAGAATGGAATTTTTCCCATTTCTTTGTGTCCTATAAGGAGATTTATATAAGGAATTGGATCACACTGTTATGGAGGTGGGCAAATCCCATAATAATCAGAGTGAGTCAGCAAGTTGGAGAGCCAGGAGAGCCAATGGTTTAGTTCCAATCCAAGTCAGAAGGCTCCAGACCCAGGAGAGCCATAGTTGTAGTTCCTATCTGAAAGCTGACAGGCTCCAGACCCAGGAAGAGCCAATATTTCACTTCAAGGCCAAAGGTAGGAAAATGCTAATGTCTCAGTTCAAAAGCAATCAAGCAGGAAGAATTATCTTACTCAATGGAGGCTCAGCCTTTTTTTTTTTTTTCTATTCGGACCTTCTACTGATTGCATGAGGCCTACCCACATTGGGGAGGGAGACCTGTTATACTCAGTCTACAGATTTAAATGTTAACCTCATCCAAAAACATCCTCATAGAAACACCCAGAATAATGTTTGGCCAAATATCTGGGCACCTCATGGTCCAATCAAGTTGACACATAAAATTAACCATCACAGGGATGCCTGGGTGGCCAAGTTACTTAAGTGTCTGACTCTTGTTTTGGCTCAGGTCATGATCTCAAGGTCGTGAGATCAAGCCCCACGTCTGGTTCTGTGTTGGGCATGGAGCCTACTTAAGATTCTTCTCTCCCTCTGCCCCTCCCTTCCCCCTCTCCCTCTCTAAAAAAAATAAGCAACACAATATAATTATAATTATAAAATATAGGTATTACCATACATTAATATATAGATAAGTTGACACATATTAACGTGTGTGTTGTATTAAAACATATTTGTGTATATACACACAAACATATTCATAACAAAATACTCATGACAATTACAGTCCTCATTGCTGCTCATTTCTGTAACTGGTCACATGGTCATAGCTGGTATTTATTTATTTATTTTTAAATTTCTAAAATATTTATTTGAGAGAGAGTGTGTGAGGGAGAGGGAGAGGGAGAGAAACCCAAGCAGACTCCATACTGAATGCAGAGTCAGATGAGGAGCTCAATCTCAGGACCCTGAGATTATGACCAGAGCTGAAACCCAGAGTTGGACGCTTAACCAACTAAGCCACTCAGGCAACCCCCATAGCTAGTATTGATAACTACCTTCTTCCGCTACCCATTTCATATTCTGTTCGCCCTCAGCAAGCTCCCTGGCTGGTTGTAGTTCTTTATTTGGGTGACTGAAAACTTCATTTCTGAAGGATCTGGGTCATTAGTAGTCCTGTCAGAACTGGGTTGTTGTAGTTTTCCATTGACTTAATCACAAGGTGTGGTAATACTAAGAGACACCCCAAGGGATAACCTGTATTCCAGACATACTCTTCCTTGCCTCCAGTGTAGAGCAGTAGTCCAGTTTTCCCCCTTAGTGATCAGGATCAACCACCCTAGACAGCACAGAAAGTTCCTTCTTTCTTTGCCTGTTGGTTCAGAGGTATGAGGAGCCCAAAGCAACCACGTGTCAGTCTTAACTTCCAGTTCAACGGACCCATTGTGGTCTCCTGGTGGAAATACTCTTCCTTTTGCAACTAAGGCCACTAGGCCAGCAGAGATAATAAGTTTGCAAGGAGAGGAAGCGAACACTAGGGCTAATAGTGAGTGGTGCCGCTCCCACATCCACATTTTGATTGCTAGATTCAGGGATCCTAGCTATGGGAGAAACAGTACCATATAGCGGATGCTGGTTCAGGGCATACATAACATGCTGGAGAATCTTGCCCAGCCCTTCAAAGTATTGCCACCTAACTGGCACCGTAACTTCAAAAGGTGAGCTAGCTGTTTCAGGATGGCAGGGAATATGGAAAGACCAGTGAATTCCATGAACATGGGCCCATTGCTCCCTTTCATTTGCTGTGAAATGAATTCCTTGATCAGAAGCAATGAGGAATATTATGATGGTGAAAAAAGCAGTCTGTAAGACCATGGATGGAAGTTTTGACAGAGCAATGCATGCAAGGAAGACAAATCACACCAAGAGTAATGTCTATTTCACTAAGAACAAAATGTTGTCCCTTTTATGATGGAAGCAGTCCAATGTAACCAGTCTTCTGCAGGGTAACTGGCTGATCACCCCGTTAAATAGTGCCATACCAGGTCTCAATATTGGTCTCTGCTACCAAGAAATTGGGCATTCAGCAGAGGCTGTAGCCAGGTAGGCTGTGGTGAGTGCAAGTCCATGTTACTTAGCCTATGAGTAATCACCATCCCTGCCACCATGAACACTTTCATCACGAACCTATTGGGAAATGAACAAAGTGGATGCAGGAAGAGACTGGCAGTGCACAGAACAGGCCATCCTGACCACTTGATTATTAAAATCCTCCTCTGCTGGGCTCATCCCTTAGTTAGAATTCACACAGGACACAAATATCTGCATTTTTTTTTCTGGCCAGAGAGGTCTATCATGTACCTCTTCCCCAAATTTCCTTGTCACTAATTTTTCCAGTTATGCTCTTTCCAAATCCCTGACCATCCAGCCAAGCCATTGCCCATTGCCCATGAATTGGTATGTAGTTGTATGTCTGGCCCTTTCTCCTCCAAACAAAATGAACAACGAGGTTCATTGCTCAACATTCTTCCCACTGGAAGCAATTTCCTTCACCACTATCTTTCAGAGATGTCCCAAAAGGGGATATTGTGCTACAACTGCCCACTTTCTGGTGATGTCTGCATATTATACAGAACCATTTGTTAACTAGGCCCAAATGCTCCGTGTTCTTTCAACTTATTATGGGGGACTGCCCATGAGTCCATATGCGCATGCTGGGAGAGAGGTGAGAGTGGAGCAGGAGTAGGGACCATGGGCGATTGGGCCACTTCTTTATGTGACTTACGTATGCCTTGAAGGCTTGCTTGATCCCATTCTAGTGCACACCATTTGATAATGGCCTACTGCTGGGCATGCCCAACTAATGGCTTGGCACATAAGACGCTCAATTCATGATCGGCAGCTCAGGTTGCAGAGTAACTTGGTGGCGCATGGTTAAGTGTTCAGTCCCTGCTAAGCCCTAATAACAAGCCAAAAGCTGTCTCTCAAACGAACAGTAGTTGTCCATAAAGGATGGTAGGGCTTCGCTCCAAAATCCCAAAGGCCTACACTCTGATTCACCTATAGCGAGCTGCCAAGGGCTCCAAACACCATCACTGTCTGCCACTGAAACTTCAAGCACTGTTGGATTCCCCAGATCGTATGGCCTACGTGTCGTAACAGCTTGCATTGCAACCTGGACCCACGGCAGAGCGTCCTCTCCTTCGGGCCCCATTCTCAACTAGCAGCTTTTCAGGTGGCTCGGTAAACGGATCGGAGTACCACACTCAAATGCAGAATATGTCGCTTCTAAAACGCAAACGGGCCCACTAGGCGATACGCCTCTTTTTTAATTGTAGGAGGGACCAGATCCAACAACTTAGCCTTCCCCTTACAAGGACTATCTTGACGTGTCCCATGCGACCGGACCCCTAGAAATTTCACTGAGGCAGAAACCCCTTGATTTTTGTCCGATTTATTTCCACCCTCTGACAATAAGTCCGTGGGTCTAGAGTAGTGGCTACTTCTGTTCACCAGCCGATCAGCATAACGTCATCCGTGTAAGCAGATCAGCGTGAGGTCTTGTGGGAAGGAAAGGCAATCAAGATTCCTTCAAACCGAATTATGACATAGGGATGCAGAGCTGATTTATCCCTGAGGTAAGACACTGAAGGTGAATTGCTTGCCTTGCTGGCTGAAAACAAACTGCTTCTAGTGGTCTTTACTAACAGGTATGGATTTAAAAAAACAAAAACAAAAACAAAAGCATTTGGCAGATCAATAGCTGCGTACCATACACCAGGGGATGTGCTAATTTGCTCAAGCAATGGCTTCGTATCTGGTGTAGTAGCCGTAATTGGGGTCATCACCTGATTAAAGTTATGATAATCCACTATGACTTTCCAAGACCCACCCGCTTTTCTGCCCAGGCTACACAGGCAGGTCGAATGGGGGATGTGGTAGGAATCACCACGCCTGCATCCTTCAAGTCTTTGATGGTGGCACTAACCTTTGCAATGTGTCTAGTTGTGCAGTATTGCTTTTGGCTTACTATTTTCCTACGTAGAAGCAGTTCTAGTGGCTTCCGCTTGGCATTTCCCCTCATAATATCTCTCATTCCACAGGTCGGGGAAATGACATAGGGATTCTACCAGCTACTGAGTATGTCTATTCCAACTATGCATTCCAGAACTGGGGAAACAACCACAGGTTGGATTCAGGGAACCACAGGACCCACAGTGGGTTGGACCTGAGCTAAAACTCCATTGATCATCTGACCTTCATAAATCCCTATTCTGACCAGTAGAATACATTGACATTTTGGGTCTCTTGGAATTAGAGTCAATTCAAAGGCCATATCCAATCATCCCCAAAAGGTCTGATTATTTCCTTTTCCCAAACGTGTGGTCACCCTGGTAAAAAGGTCACTTTGGGGGAGGCTGGGGAAAAGATTAATGGTAAAAATTTTTGGCAGTATACCTGGACCCTTTCTCAGGGGGACCCAGCCTCCCCTTCACTTAAGGGCTCAAATCCAGGAATTGAATAAGAGTCTATGACTCTGTTTTTATGATTCAGATTATACTTGTTCACTTGACCTAGAACTTTTCCACTTTACAAATCAAGTAAGAACTTAGTAGACTTCCCATCTATTTCATTCCTAGTAACACCATGGTCATCTAGCCAGTGCCATAGACCTTGCTAGTTGTACTGTTCTGATGGCTGCTTGGCCTCTGCAGCCCATTACAGTAACCATTGCCCACCTTGTCTTCGGTATATAAGTGCCACCCCTTGACCCATGCCACTCTTAGATCCAATAACATCCACTGCGTTTAGGTTTCCCAATTCAGTGGCAGCAGTTTCCATTGTAATTTATGACCTACACAGCTCTTTAAGGATTCTGGGGCCCTTCTCACAAATTTATGTCTTACAGTTGCGGCGAAATATGTGTCCTCTGTACCCTCCCAGGGTGGATGAGCAGGTCTTTTTATTTTTATTTTTATTTTTATTCCAGCATAGTTAACATACAGTGTCCTATTAGTTTCAGGTGTACAATATCCTGATTCAACAATTCTATACACCACACAGTGCTCGTCACAGTAAGGGCACTCCTAGTCCCATTCACCTATTTCACCCATCCCCCCCCACCTCACCTCCAGTAATCATCAGTTTCTTCTCTATAGTTAAGAGTCTGTTGGGGCGTCTGGGTGGCGCAGTCGTTAAGCGTCTGCCTTCGGCTCAGGGCATGATCCCGGTGTTCTGGGATCGAGCCCCACATCGGGCTCCTCCGCTGGGAGCCTGCTTCTTCCTCTCCCACTCCCCCTGCTTGTGTTCCCTCTCTCGCTGGCTGTCTCTCTCTCTATTGTCAAATAAATGAATAAAATCTTAAAAAAAAAAAGAGAGAGTCTGTTATTTTGTATTTCTTTTTGCTTTGATCATTTGTTTTGTTTCTTAAATTCCACGTACTGGTGAAATCGTATGGTATTTGTCTTTCTCTGACTGACTGTAATCTCTAGATCCATCCACGTTGTTGCAACTGGCAAGATTTCATTCTTACTGTGGCTGAGTGATATTCCACTGTGTGTATGTACCACCTCTTCTTTGTCCATTCATCTATTGATGGACACTCGGGCTACTTTCATAATTTGGTGATTGTAAATAATGCTGCTATAAACATAGGGGTGCATGTATCTTTCTGAATTAGTGTTTTTGTACTCTTTGAGTATACACCCAGTGGTGGAATTACTAGATTTATGGTAGCTATATTTTTTTAAAGATTTATTTATTTATTTATTTTAGAGACAGAGAGAGTGAGGTGGTGGGGGAGAGGGAGAGAGAAACTCAAGCTGACTCTGCGCTGAGCACAGAGCCCGACGGGGAGCTCCACCTCATGACCCCGAGATCATGACATGAGCCAAAACCAAGAGTCAGACACTCAACTGACTGCACCACCCAGGTGCCCCTGGTAGTTCTATTTTTAATTTTTTGAGGACTCACCGCACTGTTTTCCACAGTGGCTGCACTGGTTTGCGTTACTACCAACAGTGCAAGAGTGTTCCCTTTTTCTCTGCATCCTTGCCAACACTTGCTGTTTCTTGTGTTTTTGATTTTTAGCCATTTTGATAGGAATGGGGTGATAGTTCGTTGTGGTTTTCATTTGTATTTCCCTGATGATGAATGATATTGGGCATCTTCTCATGTGTCTGTTGGCCACCTGTTTGTCTTCTTCGGATAAATGTCTGTTCATATCCTCTGCCCATTTTTTCAGTGGATTGTTTGGGTTTTGTTTTGTTTTGTTTTATTTGATGTTGAGATGTACAAGTTCTTAATCTTCTTTGTTCTTTTAAGATTTTATTTAAATTCCAGTTAGTTAACATATAGTGTAATACTAGTTTAGAGAGTACAACATAGTGATTCAATACTTTGATACATCACCCAGTGCTCATCACATGCACTCCTTAATCCCCATCATCTGTTTAACACATCACCCCACCCACCTCCCTTCTGGTAACCATCAGTTTGTCCTCTCTAGTTAAGAATCTGTTTCTTGATTTTTTTTTCTCTCTCTCTCTCTTTTATTTCCCCTTCGCTCATAGGTTTTATTTCTTAAATTCCACATATGAGTGAAATCATATGGTATCTGTCCTTCTCTGACTGACTTATTTGGCTTAGCGTAATACTCTCTTGCTCCATCCATGTCATTGCAAATGGCAAGATTTCATTCTTTTTAATGGCTGAATAACATTCCATTGTATAATATACCGTATCTTATTTATCCATTCATCAGTTGCTGGACACTTAAGCTGTTTCAATAATTTGGCTACTGTTGACAATGCTATTATAAACATAGGGGAACACGTATCCCTTTGAATTAGCATTTTTTATTCTTTAGGTAAGTATGTAGTAGCGCAATTGCTGGATCGCAGGGTAATTTGATTTTTAACTTTTTGAGGAACCTCCATACTGTTTTCTAGAGTGGCTGCACCAGTTTGCATTCCCCCCAACAGTATAAGAGGTTTCCCCTTTCTCCACACTCGCACCAACACTGGGCATTTCCTGTGTTGTTGATTTTAGCCATTCTAACAGGTCTGAGGTGATATCTCATCACGGTTTTGATTTGTATTCCCCTGATTATCTGTGATGTGGAGCGTCTTTTCATTGTCTGTTGGCCATCTGGATGTCTTCTTTGAAAAAAATGTCTATTCATGTCTTCTGCCCATTTCGTAACTGGATTAATTGTTTTTGGGGTGTTGAGTTTTATAAGTTCCTTATGTATTTTGGATACTAACCCTTTATTGGATATGTCATATATCTTCTTCCATTCCAAAGGTTGCCTTTTTGTTTTGTTGATTGTTCCCTTTGCTGTGCACAAGCGTTTTATTTAGATGTATTCTTAATAGGGTTTTTTTTTTTTTTGTATTTTTTCCCCTTGCCTCAAGGGACCTATCTAGAAAAAAAGTTGCTACAGCCAATTTCAGAAGTTACTCCCTGTGTTCTCTTCTAGGATTTTTATGGTATTAGGTCTCACACTTAGGTGTATAATCCATTTTGAATTTATTTTTGTGTATGATGTGAGAAAGTGGTCCACTTCCATTCTTTTGCATATTACTGTCCAGTTTTCCCAACACCATTTGTTGAAGAGACTGTCTTTTTCCCATTGAATATTCTTTCCTGCTTTGTTAAAGATTAATTGACCATGAAATTGAGGGTTTATTCCTGGGTTTTCTATTCTGCTCCATTGATCTATTTTTGTGCAAGTACCATACTGCTTTGATTACTACAGTTTTATAATATAACTTGAAGTTCAAAATTGTGATGCCTCCAGGGTTCCTTTTCTTTTCCAAGATTGCTTTGGTATTAAGGGTCTTTGGGATTGCATACAAATTTTAGGATTGTTCTAGTTCTGTGAAAAGTGCTACTGGTATTTTGATAGGGATTGCATTGAATGTATAGATTGCTTTGGGTAGTATAGACATTTTAACAATGTTTGTTTTTCCAATCCATGAGCGTGGAATGTCTTTCCATTTTCTTCTGTTGTTTTCGATTTCTTTCATCAGTGTTTTATAGTTTTCAGAGTGTAGGTCTTTCACCTCTTTGGTTAGGTTTATTTCTAGGTATCTTATTTTGGTTGCAAATATAAATGGGATGTCTCCTTAATTTCTCCTTTTGCTGCACCATTATTGGTGTATAAAAATGCAACAGATTTCTGTACATTGATTTTGTATCCTGAGACTTTACCGAATTCATGTATTGGTTTAGTAGCTTTTTGGTGGAGTCTTTTGGGTTTTCTTCTTTTTAAGATTTTATTTATTTATTTGAGAAAGAGGGAGCATGCCCAAGTGGGTGGAGGGGGAAAGGGACAAGCGGACTCCTCACTGAGTGCCGAGTCCCACACAGGGCTTGATCCCAGGACCCTGAGATCATGACCTGAGCTGAAGTCAGATGCTTCACCGGCTGAGCCACCCAGGCGCCCCTCAGCTTTTCTATATATAGTATCATATCATCTAAAAATAGTGAAAGCTTCACTTCTTCCTTACCAGTTTGGATGCCTTTTATTTCTTTGTGTTGTCTGATTGCTGTGGATAGGATTTCCAGTACTATGTTGAACAAAGTGGTGAGAATGGACATCCTGTCTTGTTCCTGACCTTAGGGGAAAAGTTCTCAGATATTCCCTATTAAGGATGATGTTAGCTGTGAGTTTTTCATATATGGTCTTTATTACATTGAGTTATGTTCCCTCTAAACTTACTTTGTTGAGGGTTTTTATCACGAATGGATGTTGTAGTTTGTCAAAAGATTTTTGTCATCTATTAAAACGATCACATGGTTCTTATCTTTTCTCCTACTGATGTGATGTATCACATTGATTTGTGAGTATTGAACCATTCTTGCAACCCAGGAATAAACCCCACTTGATGGTGGTGAATGATTTATTTAATGTATTGTTCAATTTGGTCTGCTAGTATTTTATTGAGAATTTCTTCATCTATGTTCATTAAGGGTATTACCTGTAGTTCTCTTTTACGGTGGCATCTTTATCTGGTTTTAGTATCAGGGTAATTCTGGCCTCATAGAATGAATTTGGAAGTTTTCCTTCCTTTTTGGAATAGTTTGAGAAGAATAGGTATTAATTCTTCTTTAAATGTTTGGTAGAATTTGCCTGTGAGGACTTCTGCTCCTGAACTTTGGTTTTTTGGGAGTTTTTTGATTACTAACTCAATTTCTTTCCTGCTTATCAGTCTGTTCAAATTTTCTATTTCCTCCTGTTTCAGTTTTGGTAGTTTACATGTCTCTGGGAATTTATCCATTTATTCTAGGTTGTCCATTTTGTTGGCATAGTTTTTCATAATATTCTCTTCTAATTGTTTGTGTTTCTGTGGTGTTGGTCATTTCTCCTCTCTCGTTTGTGATTTTATTTATTTGAGTCCTCTTTTTCATGATAAGACTGGCTAGAGGTTATCAAGTTTATTAAGTTTTTCAAGGAACAAATTCCTGGTTTCATCAATCAATTCTATTGGGTTTTTTTTTTTCAGTTACCATATCATTTATTTCCACTCTGATCTCTATTATTTCTTTCCTTCTCCTGGTTCTATTTTCTATTTTTTAAAAGATTTTGTTCATTTATTTGAGACAGAAAGAGAGAGCGAGAGCACAACTGGGGGGAGAGGGAGAAGCAGACTCCCCACTGAGCAGGGAGCCTGATGCAGGGCTCAATCCCAGGACTCCAGGATCATGACCCTAGCCAAAGGTAGATGTCCAGCCAACTGAGCCACCCAGGCGCCCCCTCCTTCTCCTGGTCTTAGATTGTTTGTTGTTCTTTTACTAACTCCTTTAGGTGCAAGGTTATGTTGTTTGAGATTTTTCTTCCTTCTTGAGGTAAGCCCTCAACTTCCCCCTTAGGATCACTTGTGCTGCATCCCAGAGGTTTTAGACCATTCTGTTTTCATTTTCATTTGTTTCATATACTTTCTTATGTCTTCATTGATCTCCTGGTTGACCCATTCATCGTTTAGTAGCATATTATTTAACTTGCAAGTATCTGTTGTCTATATAGACATTTTATTGTGTTTGACTGCTAGTTTTATAGCACTGAGGTCAGGAAATATGCATGGTATGATTTCAATCTTTGTGAATTTGTTGAGGTTTGTTTTATGGGCTAATATGTGATCAATTCTGAAGAATGCTCCATGTGGACTTGAAAAGAATGCATATTCTCATTTTAGGATGGAATGTTTTGACTCTATCTGTTAAATCCATCTATTCCAGGGGGTCATTCGAAGCCATTATTTCCTTCTTGTTCTGTTTGGATCATCTGTCCATTGTGTAAGTAAGGTGTTAAAGTCCTTACTATTATTATATTGTTATCAGTTAATTCCTTTATGTTTCTTACTGTTTTACTTCTTCAGGTGGAGCTCAATATATATTGAGCAAATACTAACAGATCTAAAGTAGATCTGTTAGACAGCAACAAAAATAGTACAGGATTTCAACATCCCACTCTGAGCAATATATAGATCATACAGACAGTAAAAAACAAAATTATGACACTCAAATTCAGAAAAAATAATTAGTTAACTATCAATATCCATTCATGATGTACTTTTCAAACAAATCTTTTTAATTCGATTATTGAGATAGAATTTACATCAAGGTCTATGAGTCCTTACAAACTCATGCTGTTAGGGAACCACAACCACAATCAAACTACAAAATCTTTCATCGCCTGCCAAAACCCATCGTGTTCTCATACTTAAACCCCTTCTCTCAACACCCAGACACTGGCAACCACTGATCTGTTCTCTGTCCCTATGGTTTGGACTATGTGAGAATGTCACAGAAATGGAATCCTGTGTGGGGCCTGGGTGGCTCAGTTGGTTAAGCGTCGGACTCTTGGTTTCCCCTCAGGTCACAATCTCATGGGTTGCAGGATCCAGTCTGTGATGGGCAGCGCACTCAGTGGGAAGTCCGCTTGAAGATTCTCTCCTCTGCCCCTCCCCCCACACATGCACTATTGCTCTCTATCCCCCTAAAATAAACAAAAGAAGAAAAGAGAAAGAAGAAAGAAAGAAAGAAGAAAGAAAGAAAGAAAGAAAGAAAGAAAGAAAGAAAGAAAGAAAGAAAGAAAGAAAGAAGAAAGAAAATCCTTCGGCATTTAACTTTTGCACTTGGTGCCCTTCACAGAAAGGACTGCACGCATATGGCACCTCCGGAGGTGCAATGTACCATTCCTCACCTGGGTGGTAGTTACATGGCCTGATCACTCCCTATCCATTTATCTAATTGTAAGCTTTTAACAATATTGGATACATATGGTGTCTCATAAATATAATACTTACTCTCCTGTAATTTATCCTATCAATAGCGATTGTTATCCTTTAAAACAGAGTGGAAAAGTCAAGACAGCAGTCACCTCGAGAGAACTGAGGAGGAGGAGTGACTGGCATGGGGCAAAAGGAGGCTTTCAACTTATTATTAAACTTCTCTACTCTGAGTGGCAGTTACCAGGCTACCAGCTGGCAGGAGCACAGGGCCGCCGAGCACCGTCCAGTCGTGCGGATAGTGCGCCCGGGGATCACGCAGGTAACAGCTCACAGGGCCACCCTGCCACCCCCAATGTGCGGGCCGGCCAAACCCAGCAAACATGGGTGAGAGTCTCCCCACTTTAAGGTCAGCTGAGAAGCAACCAGAATTACATCTGCAACCTTCACCCCCCCCACCACCGTGCAAAGTAACATACTGAGCCCATTCCAGGAGTTAGGGTGTGGACAACTCTGGGGACCATCCCTCCTCCCACCACGCCCAGCTCCGTCTCCAGTGCTCACCTCCTCCTGCCCTCCTTGGGCGTGCGCAACCCCCCACCCAAAGGTCTGCAGAGAAAGGCTGGCCGGTGGTGGTGGCCGCACTGGGGCTGGGGCTGGAGGTGGTGGAGAGGGAGCCATCTGCCTGGGAGCTGGGCAGGCAGCAGAATGAGGCAGGACGGGGCCTAGGGCTCCCCAGGCCAGCCACCACTCCCTCCCAGGCTGGAGAGGACGCGTGAGGGGGAAGGCAAAAGAGGCACACTAAATTAGGGCAGGGGACCCACCTCTTCCTTTCCCCTGGGACCCACATGCACCCCTTTAATCTGTGCCTCACTGTCTGCCACTTACTTCCTGATGGGACGGGAAGGAGACGAGCCACAGCCCGTGACGTATGTGTTTACAGCAACATGACTGTGGACTACGTCGTCTGAATATGGAACAGAGGTTGTGTGCTCAGGGGAGGGAAGGGAGGCCAGCAAAACTAGTCAGCCAGGATTGTGACCAGGCCCTCCCCAGTCCCCTTCTTCCCTTCCTCACGCTGCTCACCACGGCACTGTGCCCCCGAGGCAGGGTCGGTGCTGGATTTCTCCCGTCACAACTTGCCCACGTGTCTGCCCCCAGACACCCCAGCCAGAAGGTCTCCGCCAAACCCATTCACTCAGAAGACGGCCCACCGTGTTACCCCGCCAGGACAGAACCACAGGGTCCGGGTGAAGGCCAGAGCCTCAGCAACCAAGCCCACCTTCTCAAGTGAGGGGTTTGGAGGGGAAGGGCTGAGTCCCACGAATGTTCTCTTCAAGGCGGAGGTCTGTGCTTGTCCCACCCCATGCGTGATGGTCTGGCCACCTGAGTTCATGGCACAGGGGCCTGAAGGAAGGCAGGCTGAGAATAGGGGGGAAGGGGGAACCAACTTGGCCCAATTTTCTGTTGGGGAATCCAACCTCTACTTCCCACCCTCACCGCGCCCATCCTGCCCCTGTCCCCATTAGCTCCTGGCAGAGCAGACTCCTGAGCGAGCTCCCTGCTGCTAAGATGAGGCCTGTCCCAGCCACTCTGAGGTAGCCTTCCCTCCCACACTGTCCTTCCTCCAACGCACACGGGAGGGGTCAGAGCTCCGAGGATCACAGAATAGGACCCATGGTCTCCTCCAGGGGCTCCCGACATTGAGCATTCCCGCACCCTGTCCAGGGGTCTGGGGACTTGCACGTCATTCCCTTCCGGTTTTAGGCATTTAACAGCACCCCCTGAAAAGTAGCTCCGCCCCTTGCTTCTGCTCATTCAGTATCTTGCCAGTTCTTGACCACAGTCTCGACTCCCTTTACTCCCTGAATCACATCTCTCTCCCTCAAGGGAGATTATCCCCGATTGACTGTATTCACACACACACACACTGGTGCACACAACAACCTTGACTGTTCTGGGGACCATAGACCCCCCCCCACTTCTGGGCACAAAACACCTGGGTCTCTTGGGAAGGGTATCTGGTCTGGCAGAAGCGACCCTCACCTCACTCACACACAGATCCGTCCCTCTGAGCCTCAGGCCAGCACAGCCCTGGGTCCTGGCTGAAGGAAGGAAGCCATCCCCACCCCACCCACCGTCAGCGAGGGGGAAACAGAGCACGAAATTCAGACTAAATCTCCTGTGACCTGAAGGGACAGAGAGCCTGAGCCGGGACACCAAATATTGTTTCCAGAAAAACCTGGGTCCTGGTGGTGGGCGAACAGCACTGGCAGGGGACCACGCAGGCACATCGAAACCCATCACGCACCCTTGCCGTAGAAACGGATGGTCACTTTCCTACCAAGGGTCCGGGGACGACCAGGACAGAGGAGGGGGGTGAGGTGGCTTGGACAGGAGGGACGGGAGAGCTCCGATGGCTGGACCACCCATTTCTGGCTACTGGTGGGCAGTCTGCCCCAGGTTGGCCCAGAGCCCCCACTAGCCTCATTGCGCCCACCTCCAGCCCAGAGACTAACCCGAGCTTTTCCGCCCTGTTCCCTGTACCTCCCCCCGCCCCGGCTCTGCACCCCACTGGGCTCTGACTTCTGCCTCCACCCCACCACCGAACCCAAGGAGGGAGAAGTGACGCGATTGGAAACGGATCATCAAGGCCCAGGGTTCAAGGGGAGAGAGGGAGGATGCGCCAGTCCCCGGGCCAGTGGTCCTTGCGCGCGCTGGCACCAGAGGGAGGGAAGGACTCCGCAGAGGGGACTGGGCCCAGGAAGGGGCGACAGGAGCCCAACTCTGCTCTTTAACGCCAGCTGAAGCACAGGGGCAGGGCAGGCCAGCGAGGGAAAGCCACGGGAGTGATCGAGAGGACACTCAGACAGCAGAGCAGGGGGGCCCGGAGCAGCAGGTCAGCGATCCCAAGGAGGGAAGGGAAGAGGGACTGCGGCTCTGGAAGGGGTCCTGGGTTCCTGCTGAAGGGGCAGGGGGGAGAACGGAGATGAAGGGGAAGCCCGAGACCCAAAAAGAAGGGGAAATGAGGGGAGAACCTGAAGGGGGCCTGCAGGGGGAAAGGCAGCAAAGGCTCAGGTGGCCAGGCAGAGCCCACTCAGATCCGAGAGGCCGGGGCACCCTGGGGGCCGGACCGCAGGGCTCCTAGCCCACGCTCCCCACAAGGAGAAGGCCTACCACTCGACCCCAGAGGTCCTCTTCTGGAAAAGGCTGTGACTTGGAGCAGCTCCCTGCCCCGCCCCGCCCGTCTCCCACTCCTCCCCACCCCTGGCCCAGCCCCCCCACCCCACAGACAAGGCAGACCACAGGCCTGAGAGGTACTTTAATTTGAAACTGCTGTGAACTGGGGTGGGGAGGGGGCAAAAGAACAGGGAGAGGAAGCCTCGGCTGAGGTCGAACAGGAGGAACCCGGCTTGGCCACAGCTCCCTGGCTCCAAAGGCACCAGCTGCTCCTCTTGCACAGCGATGCTGGGCTCAACCTGTCAGACAGAGCAGGGTCAGGGAAGAGCAGCAGGCCAGGGCCAGCCCCCCGCCCAGCCCAACAGCCGCGACTGTGGGAAGGGGAATGGTGTGTGTAACACTCACTTCAAAGGCTCTGGAACTTGTCAGTCAGGGACTGCATGGCCGCTGAAACAGAGACAGGCGTAAGCAGGCCCTCCAGACACGGGGTGGGGGGTGGGGGGGTAGAAGCCCATCCCCCTGTCCCCGTGGGGAAGCGCCTAGCCCTGCAACCTGAAACCCCCTCCAGCCCCTATCCCAAGAGCCCCGGGCCTGCCTCACTCACCCACCACCTCAATGAAATATGGACATGTCCTCCAAGGGAACCAAACGTGCCAGTGCTTCTCAAGCTTTGGGGCACATCGGGATCATTCAGACGTGACCAACCAACACCAGTGCGCGCACACACACACACACACACGCGTGTACCTCGCAGCCATACCAAGGAGCAGTTACAGGGAAAATCAAGGAGGCATCTGTAAACGTCCTAGTAGAGGGACACCTCTGGGACCTGTTCCCGCTGGCACACTGCGCACGCAGTCGCGGCAGGACTTTCCCGATTGTGCACACATGGAGCCGCACACACACAGCAGGCTCCAGGGCCAGGCCTGGTGGGTTCTCCTCCCCACAGGAATGTTGGTCCCTGGGAGGCCCCTGCACCTGCAGCCCATGCCGGCTTCTGCACTGAGGACCCCCTCGTCCACCCTCCTGCCTGCGTCTACCCAACCCGGCCCCAGCCAGAGGGTCGTCATACCAAGCTGCTCCTTCAGGTCGTCTATTTCTCTCTGTAGCACAAGACACTAGGGCAGCAGACAGCAGAGAGAGAGAAACGATTAGTATCCTCTGGCTTCCTCTCTCCTCCGCCTCCCCCTCTCCCACAGGCACTACATCCCCAGGCCCAGTGGCCAAACCCGCACAGGCTCCTCAGGGGAAAGGAGGCGCCTTCCCTTTGTGGGGAGCAGATGGGGCGGGGGGTGGGGGGGAAGGCACCTATGTCAGTCTAGCCCAGACCCGGATCCCACCCTCTAGTTTGGGCCTGCATTTCTAGGAGCCACAGGAAGCATTACCCGAGGACAGCCCTGGGCGCCAGCTGGTGGCAGCTGCTGCCTCTCTGGCCTTGGGGTGTGGTCAAGCGGCTCCAGGTCACCTGAAAGGGAAAGAACTTCAAATCCAGCTTCCAAGGCCCCCCTGGGAGGGGCAAAGGGCCTCAGCAGGGTCCAACGTGAGGCAGCACCACCCTCTGCTGGCAACAAGTGGCCGCTGCTCTGCCAGCAGCTCCAACCTTGTCTCTGGGCCCGTCCCCCCTTGTCCCCCAGGGGCAGCCCATCCTTGAAGGTGGTCCCCAGGGACTGTGGCTCTGGCTTGGACTCTCCCAGAGCTGCAGCCACAGCCAGCCCCTGGGACGAGCAACGGGGCCCAACAGGACTGAACAGAAGAAAGGCTCTGTTCTGCTGAAAGTCTATGTCCAGAGCTACACG
The DNA here is from genome assembly GCF_024610735.1 of Ursus americanus. NCBI lineage: Eukaryota > Metazoa > Chordata > Mammalia > Carnivora > Ursidae > Ursus > Ursus americanus. The sequence continues at coordinate 64,844,420 of NC_142164.1, forward strand.
TTGGGACACGGCCACGCATCACCCCTGCTGCACAAACCCCACCTGGGGGACGATGTGGCTTCAGGAGACCCCGTTTCCTTGGGAGAAGCTTCCCCGGGGAGGCCTGGAGGTGGGGACCAAAGCTGAGCCCCGAGCAGAGCCAGAGCCAGAGCCAGAGGTTTCCCTCCTCATCTCCTCTCGCCTGCACTCCCATGACACCCCCAAGACTCACTGGAGGGCGCAGGCACTCTGGGCAGGACGTCTCCCTGGCTCGGGGCCAAGGGCTCTGAGCCTCCTGGAACTTGGGGGGCTCTGGTGTAGAGGTCGCCCCTGCTGCATTCTCCACGATGCATGCCCGAACAAGATGGCCCTGGCCTCTGTGTTGGAAGTTAAAAGAAAAATTTGTCACCCATCTGGACTTGGGATGTGGGGTGTTCGTGTGTGCGTGTATGGTGTGTGTAGGTGTGCACACGTGTGCGTGTAGGAGCTGGGGTGAGGCAGGGAATAGGGAAGGGAACTCAGAGGCTGGTCTGGCTGGCGCTTCCTCCCTCAGTCAGCCCCGGGCCAGGGGGCAGAGCTGAGCCAGGGAGAAGAGTAGGGCACTGACAAAGCCCAGGCTCCCTGCAAGGAAGGCTTGGGGACCAGCCAGGAAGTAGAAACCAGGAAGCCGATGAGTCTAAAGATGGAAGGTTCGTGGTCCAAACTTTGAAGGGGTTCCTGGCTTCTAATCAGCGACCAGCCCTCCCTTCATCCCGGGGCCTATCTGGGGGGAGGAGGCAGAAAACGTGCCAAGGGTCCAGAATGGTGCCGGGGACACACCGCGTGGTACCCGAGGTTAATGTCTGCCCCTGTGAAAATGACCCATGACCCGATCTGGCATCCCGGTGATCCCAGTGACCCCGGGGCACCCATGGCAACCCCTGAATTAGGTACAGAGGGAGCATGGGTGAAGAAGTGCGCGGAGGGGGAGGGGGAGGGGGGGGTGGGGAGGAGGGGGGCCCCTCCCCCGGAGAGGAGGAGCAGGGGGGTCTACTCACTTGGCCCTTGGGGAACGCGTCTCTGTTTGAGTCACTGCCTTCTCCTGCGACCGCCATCAGCTCTGCCTCACGAGCCCTCCTGGCCGCAGATTTCTTCCTGGAGCCCATGTGCTTGGACTGTTTGGTTCCCGAGGGGAACAGGGCATAGCTCTTCGACCTCCCAAGCAGCGGGACACCGGAGATTGGGGGGAAGGTGGCTGGTTCCAGAGGATCTGCCGAGACTCTCTGCCCCCAGGAAGGAAAGCTTTTCCCCGAGGCCACTTTGGAGGCCTCCCCTAGGGTTTTCTTCTCCTGGGCCACCTTCCTCCTAGAGGTGGCCCCGGGCAGGCCGCCTGCAGCAGCAACAGCAGCAGCTCCCTGGTAGCTGGGCCTGCTCTCCCCCTTCCCCCAGACCACGCTTTGCATTTTCTTAGAGCGGGAGATGTCCAGCTCGCCAAAGGCCTGCCTCTCCACAAGCGAAGTGAATCCGCGGGGAGCCGAGGTCAGGAAGGAGCCTAGCGTGTGAAGGAAACTCTCCCTGACGTGGAAATTCGAGTGTCTCGGTGTGTCCCCGCGATCCTCGGGGCTGCTGGGCTTGGCCTGGCCTCCTTCTTTGGAGCGAATGCTCACCCTCATCGGCTGTATCTCACTGAACTCATCTGAAGACTCGGGGTCGGAAGGCAGCACGCCCGGGCCTTTGGCGGCCGCCGAGCGCCGCCGGCGATCCACCCTGACGTTCGACCTGCTCTTAGCGCCTCTCTTCGGGGTTCCCCAGGCTCGGCCTCCCTCGGGCCCACCGACGTGCGGCGGGGCGGCGGAAGGCGGCTGCGACTCCACGCGGCCCAGGGCGAGCGCGCCTCGCCCGCCGGGCCCTGCCTCTAAGCCCGCCCAACCGCCCGACGCTGCCGCGGCGCCGCCCTCCGGGGACCGGTTTCTCCGCAGGCCCAGGGCATCGCGGTCGGCCAGCTGCTGCACGATGTCCGCCGCGGACTCGTCAGCCACGTGCGACGCGTAGGCCGGGCCGTCCCCCTTGTGGTCGGCCGGGGAGCCGGGGCGGCCTACGCGGCCCCACAGCACCGGCCCTCCCGCTTCCAGCACTTCCCGCTCGGACTCGGCGTCTGGGAACCCACCCTCGCCCTCGCCGCTGCGCGGCGGCCCCGCATCCACACCTAGCGCCGGTGCCCGCGGGGGCCCGGGGCGGGCGGGGCGGGCGCCGGACTGCTCCCCGCCCTCCGGGCCGAAGCCCGCTCCCGAGACAGGCACCTCATCGGGATCGCTCATGCCGTCGAGGCCGGGCAGCCGCGGTTCGAGGGAGAAGATCGCTCTGGTCCCGGCGCCACAGACGAGAGGGGAGAGGCCCGAGGCGCGAGGCGAAGGTGCGTGACTTGCGGCCGTAGTCGCTTGGCGTGCCGTAGACGATGGCACTCACCACAGGCTCCGCGTCACGCGGTGTGGGCGTTTCACCGCACGAGATCGCCTCAAACAACGCGTGGCTTGCGTGTGCCTCAGACGTTAAGGTCTCGGCCATCTCATTGGTCCGGCCCCCGCCAACCAGCGCACCCCTTGTTTGCCCGCCTCTCGAGGCTCTAACCAATAGGGTCGAAGGTCCTTGGTTTCCCTAGGAGTAGGTCTGGGTGTCTGTGTGTGGCAGTTGGAGAGGTTGACCCGCTGTTCTGGTCCCGCCTTCCCTGGCCTGGACTCTGCTTTACTGTGCAGTCATGGCTCTGAGCTGCTGTCTCCCCATCCGCAGAACAGGGTGGCGGGCACCTGTCTCCAGGGTCTTGGGGACAGAAGGTCGGGACACTGGTGAGGCACATCGTGCACAGAGGATTCGCCAGCCTCTGTTCCACAGCAGCACTTAGGACCCGATGGCAAGGGCATGGGAACCCTCAGGCAATGATTGGAGGGCGGGTGGCATACGCGTACCCCGCAAAGGGCCGGAGAGCAAACGTTGTCGTTTCCTTACTGTGGAGATTTTAGAGTATTCCCACTATTTCCCATCACCAACATCAGCGTGTGTACAGCTACCCAGACTCACACACACACACACACACACACACACACACACACACATCCCAAGTGCAGATGGGTGAGAAATTTTAACTTCCAACACAGAGGCCAGGGCCATCTTGTTCGGGCATGCATCGTGGAGAATGCAGCAGGGGCGACCTCAACACCAGAGCCCCCCAAGTTCCAGGAGGCTCAGAGCCCTTGGCCCCGAGCCAGGGAGACGTCCTGCCCAGAGTGCCTGTGCCCTCCAGTGAGTCTTGGGGGTGTCATGGGAGTGCAGGCGAGAGGAGATGAGGAGGGAAACCTCTGGCTCTGGCTGGCTCTGGCTCTGGCTCTGGCTCTGCTCGGGGCTCAGCTTTGGTCCCCACCTCCAGGCCTCCCTGGGGAAGCTTCTCCCAAGGAAACGGGGTCTCCTGAAGCCACATCGTCCCCCAGGTGGGGTTTGTGCAGCAGGGGTGATGCGTGGCCGTGTCCCAACGTGTAGCTCTGGACATAGACTTTCAGCAGAACAGAGCCTTTCTTCTGTTCAGTCCTGTTGGGCCCCGTTGCTCGTCCCAGGGGCTGGCTGTGGCTGCAGCTCTGGGAGAGTCCAAGCCAGAGCCACAGTCCCTGGGGACCACCTTCAAGGATGGGCTGCCCCTGGGGGACAAGGGGGGACGGGCCCAGAGACAAGGTTGGAGCTGCTGGCAGAGCAGCGGCCACTTGTTGCCAGCAGAGGGTGGTGCTGCCTCACGTTGGACCCTGCTGAGGCCCTTTGCCCCTCCCAGGGGGGCCTTGGAAGCTGGATTTGAAGTTCTTTCCCTTTCAGGTGACCTGGAGCCGCTTGACCACACCCCAAGGCCAGAGAGGCAGCAGCTGCCACCAGCTGGCACCCAGGGCTGTCCTCGGGTAATGCTTCCTGTGGCTCCTAGAAATGCAGGCCCAAACTAGAGGGCGGGATCCGGGTCTGGGCTAGACTGACATAGGTGCCTTCCCCCCCACCCCCCGCCCCGTCTGCTCCCCACAAAGCGAAGGCGCCTCCTTTCCCCTGAGGAGCCTGTGCGGGTTTGGCCACTGGGCCTGGGGATGTAGTGCCTGTGGGAGAGGGGGAGGCGGAGGAGAGAGGAAGCCAGAGGATACTAATCATTTCTCTCTCTCTGCTGTCTGCTGCCCTAGTGTCTTGTGCTACAGAGAGAAATAGACGACCTGAAGGAGCAGCTTGGTATGACGACCCTCTGGCTGGGGCCGGGTTGGGCAGACGCAGGCGGGGGGGTGGACGAGGGGGTCCTCAGTGCAGAAGCCGGCATGGGCTGCAGGTGCAGGGGCCTCCCAGGGACCAACATTCCTGTGGGGAGGAGAACCCACCAGGCCTGGCCCTGGAGCCTGCTGTGTGTGTGCGGCTCCATGTGTGCACAATCGGGAAAGTCCTGCCGCGACTGCTTGCGCAGTGTGCCAGCGGGAACAGGTCCCAGAGGTGTCCCTCTACTAGGACGTTTACAGATGCCTCCTTGATTTTCCCTGTAACTGCTCCTTGGTATGGCTGCGAGGTACACGCGTGTGTGTGTGTGTGTGTGCGCGCACTGGTGTTGGTTGGTCACGTCTGAATGATCCCGATGTGCCCCAAAGCTTGAGAAGCACTGGTACGTTTGGTTCCCTTGGAGGACATGTCCATATTTCATTGAGGTGGTGGGTGAGTGAGGCAGGCCCGGGGCTCTTGGGATAGGGGCTGGAGGGGGTTTCAGGTTGCAGGGCTAGGCGCTTCCCCACGGGGACAGGGGGATGGGCTTCTACCCCCCCACCCCCCACCCCGTGTCTGGAGGGCCTGCTTACGCCTGTCTGTTTCAGCGGCCATGCAGTCCCTGACTGACAAGTTCCAGAGCCTTTGAAGTGAGTGTTACACACACCATTCCCCTTCCCACAGTCGCGGCTGTTGGGCTGGGCGGGGGGGCTGGCCCTGGCCTGCTGCTCTTCCCTGACCCTGCTCTGTCTGACAGGTTGAGCCCAGCATCTCTGTGCAAGAGGAGCAGCTGGTGCCTTTGGAGCCAGGGAGCTGTGGCCAAGCTGGGTCCCTGCTGTTGACCTCAGCCGAGGCTTCCTCTCCCTGTTCTTTTGCCCCCTCCCCACCCCAGTTCACAACAGTTTCAAATTAAAGTACCTCTCAGGCCTGTGGTCTGCCTTGTCTGTGGGGTGGGGGGGGCTGGGCCAGGGGTGGGGAGGAGTGGGAGACGGGCGGGGCAGGGAGCTGCTCCAAGTCACAGCCTTTTCCAGAAGAGGACCTCTGGGGTCGAGTGGTAGGCCTTCTCCTTGTGGGGAGCGTGGGCTAGGAGCCCTGCGGTCCGGCCCCCAGGGTGCCCCGGCCTCTCGGATCTGAGTGGGCTCTGCCTGGCCACCTGAGCCTTTGCTGCCTTTCCCCCTGCAGGCCCCCTTCAGGTTCTCCCCTCATTTCCCCTTCTTTTTGGGTCTCGGGCTTCCCCTTCATCTCCGTTCTCCCCCCTGCCCCTTCAGCAGGAACCCAGGACCCCTTCCAGAGCCGCAGTCCCTCTTCCCTTCCCTCCTTGGGATCGCTGACCTGCTGCTCCGGGCCCCCCTGCTCTGCTGTCTGAGTGTCCTCTCGATCACTCCCGTGGCTTTCCCTCGCTGGCCTGCCCTGCCCCTGTACTTCAGCTGGCGTTAAAGAGCAGAGTTGGGCTCCTGTCGCCCCTTCCTGGGCCCAGTCCCCTCTGCGGAGTCCTTCCCTCCCTCTGGTGCCAGCGCGCGCAAGGACCACTGGCCCGGGGACTGGCGCATCCTCCCTCTCTCCCCTTGAACCCTGGGCCTTGATGCTCCGTTTCCAATCGCGTCACTTCTCCCTCCTTGGGTTCGGTGGTGAGGTGGAGGCAGAAGTCAGAGCCCAGTGGGGTGCAGAGCCGGGGCGGGGGGAGGTACAGGGAACAGGGCGGAAAAGCTCGGGTTAGTCTCTGGGCTGGAGGTGGGCGCAATGAGGCTAGTGGGGGCTCTGGGCCAACCTGGGGCAGACTGCCCACCAGTAGCCAGAAATGGGTGGTCCAGCCATCGGAGCTCTCCCGTCCCTCCTGTCCAAGCCACCTCACCCCCCTCCTCTGTCCTGGTCGTCCCCGGACCCTTGGTAGGAAAGTGACCATCCGTTTCTACGGCAAGGGTGCGTGATGGGTTTCGATGTGCCTGCGTGGTCCCCTGCCAGTGCTGTTCGCCCACCACCAGGACCCAGGTTTTTCTGGAAACAATATTTGGTGTCCCGGCTCAGGCTCTCTGTCCCTTCAGGTCACAGGAGATTTAGTCTGAATTCCGTGCTCCATTTCCCCCTCGCTGACGGTGGGTGGGGTGGGGATGGCTTCCTTCCTTCAGCCAGGACCCAGGGCTGTGCTGGCCTGAGGCTCAGAGGGACGGATCTGTGTGTGAGTGAGGTGAGGGTCGCTTCTGCCAGACCAGATACCCTTCCCAAGAGACCCAGGTGTTTTGTGCCCAGAAGTGGGGGGGGGTCTATGGTCCCCAGAACAGTCAAGGTTGTTGTGTGCACCTGTGTGTGTGTGTGTGTGTGTGTGTGTGTGTGTGTGTGTGAATTCAATCAATCAGGGATAATCTCCCTTGAGGGAGAGAGATGTGATTCAGGGAGTAAAGGGAGTCGAGACTGTGGTCAAGAACTGGCAAGATACTGAATGAGCAGAAGCAAGGGGCGGAGCTACTTTTCAGGGGGTGCTGTTAAATGCCTAAAACCAGAAGGGAATGACGTGCAAGTCCCCAGACCCCTGGACAGGGTGTGGGAATGCTGAATGTCGGGAGCCCCTGGAGGAGACCATGGGTCCTATTCTGTGATCCTCGGAGCTCTGACCCCTCCTGTGTGCGTTGGAGGAAGGACAGTGTGGGAGGGAAGGCTACCTCAGAGTGGCTGGGACAGGCCTCATCTTAGCAGCAGGGAGCTCGCTCAGGAGTCTGCTCTGCCAGGAGCTAACGGGGACAGGGGCAGGACGGGCGCGGTGAGGGTGGGAAGTAGAGGTTGGATTCCCCAACAGAAAATTGGGCCAAGTTGGTTCCCCCTTCCCCCCTATTCTCAGCCTGCCTTCCTTCAGGCCCCTGTGCCATGAACTCAGGTGGCCAGACCATCACGCATGGGGTGGGACAAGCACAGACCTCCGCCTTGAAGAGAACATTCGTGGGACTCAGCCCTTCCCCTCCAAACCCCTCACTTGAGAAGGTGGGCTTGGTTGCTGAGGCTCTGGCCTTCACCCGGACCCTGTGGTTCTGTCCTGGCGGGGTAACACGGTGGGCCGTCTTCTGAGTGAATGGGTTTGGCGGAGACCTTCTGGCTGGGGTGTCTGGGGGCAGACACGTGGGCAAGTTGTGACGGGAGAAATCCAGCACCGACCCTGCCTCGGGGGCACAGTGCCGTGGTGAGCAGCGTGAGGAAGGGAAGAAGGGGACTGGGGAGGGCCTGGTCACAATCCTGGCTGACTAGTTTTGCTGGCCTCCCTTCCCTCCCCTGAGCACACAACCTCTGTTCCATATTCAGACGACGTAGTCCACAGTCATGTTGCTGTAAACACATACGTCACGGGCTGTGGCTCGTCTCCTTCCCGTCCCATCAGGAAGTAAGTGGCAGACAGTGAGGCACAGATTAAAGGGGTGCATGTGGGTCCCAGGGGAAAGGAAGAGGTGGGTCCCCTGCCCTAATTTAGTGTGCCTCTTTTGCCTTCCCCCTCACGCGTCCTCTCCAGCCTGGGAGGGAGTGGTGGCTGGCCTGGGGAGCCCTAGGCCCCGTCCTGCCTCATTCTGCTGCCTGCCCAGCTCCCAGGCAGATGGCTCCCTCTCCACCACCTCCAGCCCCAGCCCCAGTGCGGCCACCACCACCGGCCAGCCTTTCTCTGCAGACCTTTGGGTGGGGGGTTGCGCACGCCCAAGGAGGGCAGGAGGAGGTGAGCACTGGAGACGGAGCTGGGCGTGGTGGGAGGAGGGATGGTCCCCAGAGTTGTCCACACCCTAACTCCTGGAACGGGCTCAGTATGTTACCTTGTACGGTGGTGGGGGGGGTGAAGGTTGCAGATGTAATTCTGGTTGCTTCTCAGCTGACCTTAAAGTGGGGAGACTCTCACCCATGTTTGCTGGGTTTGGCCGGCCCGCACATTGGGGGTGGCAGGGTGGCCCTGTGAGCTGTTACCTGCGTGATCCCCGGGCGCACTATCCGCACGACTGGACGGTGCTCGGCGGCCCTGTGCTCCTGCCAGCTGGTAGCCTGGTAACTGCCACTCAGAGTAGAGAAGTTTAATAATAAGTTGAAAGCCTCCTTTTGCCCCATGCCAGTCACTCCTCCTCCTCAGTTCTCTCGAGGTGACTGCTGTCTTGACTTTTCCACTCTGTTTTAAAGGATAACAATCGCTATTTAGTAAGTAACCTTTACAAGGATAGACAGGATAAATTACAGGAGAGTAAGTATTAAGTATATATTTTTTAAAGATTTTTTTTATTTATTCATTTCTCAGAGAGAGAGCGCACCCAAACAAGGGTAGCAGCAGGCAGAGGCAGAGGGAGAAGCAGGCTTCCTGCTGAGTAGGGAGCCTGATGCAGGTCCCCACCCCAGCACCCTGGGATCATGACCTGAGCTGAAGGCAGACGCTTAACCGACTGAGCCACCCAGGTGCCCCAGTATTAAGTATATTTAGGAAAGACCGTATGTATACAGTATTGTAGAAAGTCTACAGTTTGACAGATGGATAGGGAGTGCTCAGGCCGTGTAATAATCACCCAGGTGAGGAACGGTACATTCCACCTCTGGAGGTGCCATGTGTGTGGCCCTTTCTGTGAAGGACGCCAAGTGCAAAAGTTACATACCGCAGGATTCCATTTCTTTCTTTTTCTTTCTTTCTTTCTTTCTTTCTTTCTTTCTTTCTTTCTTTCTTTCTTTCTTTCTTCTTTCTCTTTCTTTCTTTCTTTCTTTTTGTTTTTTTACAATTTGTTTAATTATTTTAGAAGGAGAGAGAGAGAGCTCTGGCACATGAGTTGGGGGAGGGGTGCAGGGAGAGAATCTTCAAGCAGACTCCCTGCAGAGCATGGACCCAGACACAAGCCTCCATCCCACCACCCATGAGACTGTGACCTGAGAGGGAACCAAGAGTCCGACGCTTAACCAGCTGAGCCACCCAGGTGCCCTGCACAGGATTGCATTTCTGTGACATTCTCACAAAGTCAAACCATAGGGACAGAGAACAGATCGGTGCTTGCCAGTGTCTGGGGGTTGAGAGAAGGGGTTTAACTCTCAGGGCCTGACGGGTTTTGGCGAGTGATGAAAATTTCTTGTAGTTTGATTGTGGTGGTGGTTGCCTAACAATACGAGTTTGTGGGGCGCCTGGGTGGCTGAGCCATTAAGTGTGTGCCTTCAGCTCAGGTCATGGTCCTGGGATCGAGCCCCACATCGTGCTCCCTGCTTGGCAGGAAGCCTGCTCCTCCCTCTCCCACTCCCCTGCTTCTGTTCCCTCTCTCGCTGTGTCTCTCTCTGTCAAATAAATGAAATATTTAAAGAAAAAATACGAGTTTGTAAGGACTCAGACCTTGATATAAATTCTATCTCAATAATCTTGAACTTTTAAAAATGGTGAAAAATACATTACAAATGAATACTGTGTCTTACCAATTATTTTTTTCAATTTGAGGTTCACAATGATCTCCCATAATGTGTGAATGTGGAATATTGTGGTATTTTATTTTCTGAAGTTAAGTCAAGTTTGTATGTCTGGGATGGGTCCAGTTTCGTCATAGCGCATTCTCTATTTTTCTTCTCATATCCTGTAGGATTCAGTTTGCTAATATTCTGTTTCTGATTCTTGCTTCTTTGTCATGTGTGATTGGAAATTTTCCTTTCTCAACTTGTTCTTGAAAGGATTTAGTATCCAGGTTATTGCATCCTCACAAAATGTTCTGGGGAGTATCCTTCTTTTTCCAGTTTTTCTATGAATTCATGTCACATTAAAAATGTTTTTGCCTAAGGTGTTTGTCCAAAGTCAGTGGAGGAGCCTGGATTTAAAAAAAAAAAAAAAGCTTTTTGACTAGTGATATATTCTGTGTGGTTATAGAACAATTCAGGTTGGCTATTCCTTCTTGAGTCACTTTTGGCAAGCTATTTTTTTCTAGAAATTGGTCACCTTTTTCTGAGTTTTCAAACCGATAGGCATAAAATGGTGTATAGTATCTTCTTTTTCCTCAGATTTTATTTTTGAAAATGTCTCTCCTACAGATAATTTTCCTAAGAAAATTGCAAGGAACACTCATAGATCCTTCACCTGGATTCACCCATTATTATTTGTCACATATGTCATTTTCTGTCACTCCCCTCTGTGTGTGTGTGTGTGTGTGTGTGTGTGTGTGTGTGTGTGTGTGTGTTTTAAATGTTTCATTGAAGAAATTACGGTATATCGTTCCTAAATACTTCAGCATATATTTCTTAAGAAAAATCATGGTCCGCTACAAAATCTTTTTTTTTTAAGATTTTATTTATTTATTCGACAGAGAGAGAGACAGCCAACGAGAGAGGGAACACAGGCAGGGGGTGTGGGAGAGGAAGCAGCAGGCTCCCAGCCGAGGAGCCTGATGTGGGGCTCGATCCCAGAACACCGGGATCACGCCCTGAGCCGAAGGCAGACGCTTAACGACTGAGCCACCCAGGCGCCCCGGTCTGCTACAAAATCTTAATGCAATTATCACGCTTTGAAAATTTAAGATTTGGTCCAGGGGTTCAGAAAGCTTCTCAGGTTGGATGTGTCTGATTGCTTTCCCTGTTTAGTTTCAGGTTAACCGTGTTGGGCAGGAATAGCACACAGGCGATGTTCTGTCCTTCTCGGTGCGTGACATCAGGATATTCTTGGTGTCAGTTGTCTCACAACTCGATGTTAATTTTGGTCATTTGGTTTTGTGGTTATTTCTACCCTCTCTTTTCCGATGTCGGTGTTTTGCTCCCTTGTTTCCTGAACCTATCTCATTAGAGTTTCACCAATTTTATTCTTTTTCCCAAAGAACCAACTCCTGCCTTTATGATCCTGTCTCTTGTGTACTTGTTTCCTCTTTCACTGATTTCTTTTACCTTTATTACTTCCTTCATTTTTTCTTGAGCTTATATTGCTTGATTTTTTTCTAACTATTCTCATTAACTTTCAGCTCTCCTCTTTTAAATATATGCGTGACAAACAGCCCTTTAATGGCATCACAGGAAGTTTTATGAATAGTATTTTTATTATCATTTTCTTACAAATAGGGGAATCACACAAATTTCTACTTTTATGGGCTGGATCAATGATTTGTGGCACATGTATATGAGGGAATATTTCTTCATCAGCAAAAATGCACAAAGCCCCACTACACAGAATAATAAGAATGAATCTTACAAACATAAGAGTGAATAAAAGAAGCAAGAAACAATACTGGCATATTTAATGACTTCATTTTTATAACTGTAAATAACAGGCAGCACTGGCGTAGCATTTAAAGATGCATATATAGGGGCGCCTGGGTGGCTCTGTTGGTTAAGCATCCAACTTTTGATTTCTGCTCAAGACATGATCTCAGGGTTGTGAGATCGAGCCCCGTGTCGGGCTCTATGCTGGGCGTAGATTCTTAAGATTCTCTCTTTTTGGGGCGCCTGGGTGGCTCAGTCGTAAGTGTCTGCCTTCAGCTCAGGGCGTGACCCCGGCGTTCTGGGATCGAGCCCCACATCAGGCTTTTCCACTAGGAGCCTGCTTCTTCCTCTCCCACTCCCCCTGCTTGTGTTCCCTCTCTCGCTGGCTGTCTCTCTGTCACATAAATAAATAAAATCTTTAAAAAAAAAAAAAGATTCTCTCTCTTTCTCTCCCTCTGCCCCTCCCCCCCCAAATAAAACAAAGATGCATGTATTGTGTATAAAACCATGCGAGGAAAGGGTGGTCACAGAAGTAAGATTGTGGATTTCCTCTTTGGAGCAGAAAACGGGACTAAGACCAGACAGGGAAACCTCAGGAGCCTTGGAGGATATCGACAGTGTTCTCTTCTGTGACCCGGGGAGTTTACAGAGGAATTCACTTGATAATCGTTTATTAAAATATGCATACAATTGTGACATTTTCTCTGTCTATGTTACCTTTACCGTAAATGGGGGGAAAATAATGCTAAGGGAAATAACACAATAGTACAAACATACTGTAGTTATAACCTGAAGTAAAACTAAAATTACTTCCTTTATTTACAACAGGCCTCATTAAGATTAGTAATCTCACTTCATTTGTATTAATAGCCTTATGCTCAAAATTTCATAGATTTTACTAAAAATGATGGGAATGATGTTTACATAATTATAATATGTAAATCAGTCTCAGTTTTTTACAAGTATTCCATATTTAAGTGGTATGTTTTCATGCAGAATCTAATTGTTACTTTGTGCGGAAAGCCCACAAAGGTGTTGCACTACGGTTGCAGTTTTTCAGAGAGTTCTGCCTTCCCCATCCACTCCCTCTCAGAGGTGGAGGACCAAGAACCGGAGAGAACGTAGTAAAGCCAAAAATCCAAAGGGCCTGCGTTGTAATACACGGATTTGTCCAGCTGAGGGCAGTGCCGTTCAAGGCTGGTTGTGGGAAGCAAGTGGTGGATGCCACGCCTTCGGAGTGCCTCCTGTTCTTCGTAATTAGCCGATTAGCCACAGGGACTGAACGGGTTATTCGTGCCAATTAAAGGTGGTGGTGGTGGTGGTGGTGGCGGCGGTGGTGGTGGTGATGGTGGCGGTGGTGGTTTTGGCGCACTGCATCTCCCTTGCCTGTTTGACACTTCCCTCTTCACACCAGCCTTCACCCCTGCTCCCCCACCAGCAACTCTTTTCTTCCTCTTTCTTCTCCCTAGACAGAAACCGAGACCAATGATGTGTTAGACTAGGCATGGGGCACTGACAAGCAGAAGAAACAGCAAGTGGGTGTGGGCAGCCCTTCAAAGCCTGACTGTTGGTAGGGAGCAAATCTAGAATTTTCCTGAAAAGTTAGACCTCACGCCATGAGTTTCCCCTGCTTTTGTTTCTAGTCTTGCGTTCCCCCAAAGGGGCCCAAGTTTAGGCTCCACACTGCTTTGTGGCATTGAGAGGGCCCGTAGGAAGGATGTCACGGTTATTTATTTCACTGACCAATGAAATGAAACAAAATGATTCTCTAGGGCCACCGCCTCTGCCTAAAGGTAAGTAGCATTTCCCATTCTAAATACCGCTCCATTCTCTTGACACCTTTTCTTAGAAGTCCAGCTACCGTAATTCACCTGCCTTGTTTAAGGATGGGCCTGAAGCAGAAATAAATGAAACATTTACGTCAAAACTTTACTTTAAATGACTAAGTATTTAAAGGGTCTTTTCAGATTCTTCTTAGGGCTTTTTCATCTCTTTAAACAACATTTTCTTTCTTTTTTTCTTTTTGAAGATTTATTTATTGTAGAGAGAGGGCGAGGGGCAGAGGGAGAGAGTGTTAAGCAGACTCTCTGCCGAGCATGGAGCCCGACACAGGGCTCGATCTCCCCGAGCCTGAGATCAGGACCTGAGCCAAAATCAAGAGTCGGATGCTTAACCAAGTGCACCACACAGGCGCCCCCAAACGACATTTTCTTTATTGCTAATTCTATGATACCATTAGAAGACATTTTGAAAAAACTTATTTTGCCCATAATGCCTCAACTCATGTTTCCTCCATGCCTCCTGCCCCGGTATCATGGAAGCACAGGATACGAGAGCTAGAAGAACTCTTGGAGAAATCAAATAGCCCGACTCCTGGGCAGTGTACAAGTGAGGAGTCAGAGCTGGGGGGACAGTGCCGCGTCAAGGCCACCAGTGGTCCAGGGCTGTGCCTCTTCAGTCTCCACTTTGTCCTTCCGCAAGACCGGAGCCCTTGCCTCCCCTCACCCTCAGGTCTCCCGGGGCTGGATATTGCAGGTGGTGTGGCTTCTTCACAGCCTCCTGACTAGTCTGAAACCCTGAAATCCATCTCCCTGGCTGGCGGTTACAGCCAGAGCCTTGTTGCCCCGTGTGAGCACCTCAGGTGAAGAAGTGGCTGTGGCCTTCACCCTGTCCGGGGGACCGGTGGCGTGCTGGGGTCACCCTGGAGGGCTGACCTAACAGGCTTAGAAGAAGGCAGAATAAACTTGGGCAAGCACTAGATGAGGAATCATGAGACCTGGCTCTCTCCTAATCTGTGGAAAATCACTTCTCTTTTCTGAACCACCGTTTCTCCATCTCTGAAAAGAGGAAGTTGGCCTGAAAGAGCAGCTCTCCACCTGGGGTCCATGAACTTCCTGAAATCGTGTGCAGCGTTGCGGGAGGCAACGTGTGTGGGCTCCGCGGAAGGTGCACAGAGCTTTCATCAGGCTCTCAAAGGGGTCCCGGTATGGACTGGATCATGTTGCCTCAAAAATTCCTGTGTTGAAGCCCTAACACTCATTGCGACTGTATATGGGGGTAGGGCCTTTAGAAAGTTAAATGAGGGGGCGCCTGGGTGGCTCAGTCGATGAAGCGTCTGCCTTCGGCTCAGGGCGGGATCCCAGGGTCCTGGGATCGAGCCCCGCATCGGACTCCCCTCTCAGCGGGGAATCTGCTTCTCCTTCTCCCTCAGCCTCTCCCTCAGCTCATGCTCTCTCGCGCGCTCTCAAATACATAAATAAATAAACAAAATCTTTAAAAAAAATAGAAAGTTAAATGAAGTCATATGGGTGGGGCCCCAATCTGGTGGGACTGGTATCCTTATAAGAAGAGAAAGAGATACTAGAGATCTCTCTCTCCATACACGTACAGAGAAAATGCCATGTGATGACACAGCAGGCAGGTGGCCATCTGCAAGCCAAAAAGAGAGCCTAAACAGTAACTGAACTTGCGGGCCCCTTGATCTTGGACTTCTAGTATCTGGAACTATGAGAAAATTATTTAACCCACCTGGCCGTGGTGTTTGCTTTGGTGGCCTGAAGAGACTAATACAGGTCTTACAGCCCAAAAAAGATTCAGAGCCAATAGACCCACTGGTCCCCAGAAACCCACCCTGGACATTCATGTTTTACTGAAACATGCTTCTAGATACTCCGCAGGCTTCTTGAGTGTTTAACCTTTCATACACATAGTTTACATAGTCGTGATTATAGTGTGTATACAAATTTGTTTTCCTTTTATCTGTTCAGAACGGTGCAACATATTTATGACAACATGCTTCATTTTCCAACCATTACATGGCACAGGTTTGGATCTCTATAAACCCATAGACCAGAGTTTAAATCCTGATTCCACCACCTACTAGCTGTTTGACCTTGGACAAGTTATCACGCGTTCGTGCCTGTCTGTACAATGGGGATAAGTTTAGAGTCGACCTCATACGGCTGTGATGAGAATCAGATGAAATAATGTATGTCAAGGGCCGGACACAGAGTAAAGTTCCAACGGATATTTGCAGACCTATTGTTGTCATTGTTGAACATTTAAGTTGTTACCAGTCTGCTTTGCTCTTATAAACACACTGCTGTGAACAAACTTCCTTGTACATAGAGAATTTTTTTCTTTGTTTTTAAGATTTTATTTATTTGAGACAGCACAAGCGGTGGGGAGGGGCAAAGGGAGAGGGGGAAGCAGACTCCGCACTGAGCAGGGAGCCCGACTCGGGGCTCCATCCCAGAACCCTTGGATCATGACCTGAGCCGAAGGCAGACGCTTAAACAACTAAGCCATCCAGGGGCCCCAGGAATATTTTTCTTTTAAATTATTTTCTCAGGCTGAATTCCTGAGAGTGATGTCACTGAGTCAATAGTCTTTTTTTTCTTATCATTTAGAATTTTTATTTTGTTTAGGTGTCAATCTCTTGTGAATACATTAAAAAGCAAAACAAATCCATTAACTTATTTCTAGAAGTGCTTTATATTTAGTGTAGAAATCTTATGAACTCAGAGTGGTCTGTGTTGCTGATTCTGTTCCCTGTGGGATTCTTTGGCAGGACAGCATTTAAACAGAGCACTTCACTCTTGGGTCCAGGATTTCCTTTCAACCTGTTGGGACCCCCATTTGTACCCTTTCGATGGCAATGTTTTCTGATCTTATAAGGGGGTGTCATGTGCGTACAAACAATGACAGCCACATCACAAAACTGCCAGATGGCCAACAGCCATCACTGACCTGTCAAGAGTATGCTAATTTCAGAAGCATAAAAATGTGAAAAAAATGCGTGTCTTAGAATCAATGAAATGGGCTTGCTCACCACTACTGTGAATGCCACCTCTTCAGATAGAGTTTTCCTAAACTACATTCCCCAACATTCCTTGTGGGCCTGTGATGTAGTTCTTATCAATAAGATGCACCCGTGGGAGGCTTTGATTCGGAACTGACATGGGGACACAGCTGAGCAGAGGTCACTGGCTTTGCGGGCACGGATGACAGCAGAGACACTGTTCTGAGGTTAATCAGACTAATTAAGCAGTGTCATTTCTGAGAGCTTTGCCTAGACCTGCTTCTAAAGCTCTTCTAACATTTCCGCAGGGGATGAATTTCTTTCTGCCCCAACTAGTTAAAGCCCACCTGAGATCTCTTCTTTCCTCCTTTCTCGTTAGCAAACCCTGATTTTGTTTGGGAAAGCAATACGTGCCAGCCGGAAAGCTACATTTCCCAAGCTCTCTCAAAGAGAGATAACCACATGACTAAATTCCAGCCAGTGAGATGGAAGTAGAAGTTGGTGCATAGGGCTTTTGGGAAAATTCCTCAGGAAGCAAGGTGACCTCAGTGTGTCCCACAAGGTAATGTCCTGCAGCTGGGGCGCGGTGTGCCAGCTCCTCCAGCTTCTTGTTGCTAAGTGTGACCATAGGGCACGTATTCAAGGCACATATTCAGTTTGGCAAAATGAAAATCACCCCCTGCAATGCATTTGAATTATAATAAGGCAACAAAGGTACGAACCCTTAGACCTCCCGCTGTATCCTGGTGATTCTCCCCGGGAATGGAGAACGCTTTCAGCTCCGTACACAGCTTTGTACATCGTGGCATTTTACCTGAATCCTGTTCAGCATGCATAAGGAGCCACGAGGTCCAGGGGCGCCGGGGTGGCTCAGTCGGTTAAGTGGCTGCCTTCAGCTCAGGTCATGATCTCAGGTCCTGGGATGGAGCCCCAAGTCGGGCTCCCTGTTCAGCGGAGAGCCTGCTTCTCCCTCTCCCTCTGCCCCACCCCTGCTCGTTCTGTCTCGCTCCCTCTCACCTTCTCTCTCTCTCAAATAACTAAAATCTTTAAAAAAAAAAAAGAGGAGGAACTAGGTACAAATCGGCCAGATGTTTCGGTAGATAATGTTAGTACAAGAAACGTTTGACAAGCCAGAACCTGAGTGTGCAACCTTGCTTTTATGGCAAGTAGATTTGTTTTACTGCGTAACCACTAACTTGGATTTTATTTTGTATTTGCAAGGTTTACTGTTGAATAATAATTAATATTCATCTTATGGAAAGCTCATATTCATAACTCAACAAATGCGCCTTTTCTCCTTGTTTGCCCTACATCCCTTTTCACACCCTCAGAGGCTGATTTTATTTCTCATGAGAGTCCTATTTCTTAGTGTTTTAAATTTGCATAATCCTAATTCATGAAGCTTTAAATTGTTATTATAAATTTCCTTGCATGATTAAATGCTCTTTATTCAACATTCTTTTCAATGTGTCTGTCACATCGGATATGTCATTCTTTGACAGTATATTCTGCTGAAACTAGCAGTGAAATCTGAGTATCATCTTTCCCACCTAAAAGTGACTGAATGCTTATACAAATGTATTTTGTAGCAAAGAAACATGGGTGGGAGAGCTGAATCAGTTGACCCATCTCCTTGTGTCATTAACTTCTCTTCTCTGCTGCTTTGAAGGCAGATGTGAAGGCTGGAGGTCAGGCAGCCATCTTGAGAAGGTTAAATGGCCATTCTAACGTTGTCTGACCAGAAATACAAAAGGAGTCTGAATTTTTGAAAACATCATGAAGATACCATTTCAGCCCTTGAGTACCCATCTTGGAACTTTTCCTTAGATGGGAAAAAAAATTGTTTTTAGTGTAATTTGTTTGAGCCAGTTTTGGGAGTTCCAATTATTGGAGCTAAGTTCCGATTCTAATTGATTTGGAATGTAGTACCTCGAAGTAGGAACTGCAAGGTACAAAATCTGAAGTTTTAGAACGGCTCAATAAGGAGCGCTGGGCTTGGAGCCATAATGGTAAAACTATGGCAGACTAGAAAGTTGTCACCTTTAGTTATGGGGTGATGAAACATTTGGTCAAATAATGTTGCCTGTGGTACTTTAGAAAGTGGGCTCTGTACAAACCACAGCTGTAGGATAGGGCAGTTAGGTTCTTTTTAAAGCTGTATATGGGGCGCCTGGGGGGCTCAGTCAGTTGGGTGTCCGACACTTGATTTCGGCTCAGGTCAGGTTGTGAGATCCAGACCCATGTCAGGCTCCACACTCAGCGTGGAGTCAGCTTGAGATTCTCTCTCTCTCTGCCTTTGCCCCTCCCCCCTGCTCTCTCTCTCTCTCTCAAATAAATAAATAAATCTTTTTTTAAAATGTATCATTTAAAAAAAGGTCAATCATCCGAGTAGAGAGAGAGATGAGAGAGATGAAAGGAAGCTACCCTCGCCCCTACAGTGGCCATTACTGCCTTCGCACAGTCATCTCAGGTCTTGGCCCCACATTGACAAGGCTGGAAGACTTTCCCCGATGAGCAAAAGCTGGGGGAGTTTCTTACCACAAGACCTGCTGTACGAGATGTGCTAAATGTGTGTGCTAAACAAGATGTGTGTCCTTCAAGATGAAACCAAGGGATGGTAAACGGCTACGTGAAGCCATGTCAAAATGGGAGGATCTCTGGTAGAGGTAAACCCGTGCCAGTTAGAAGACCCTGCACTACGGAACTTTGGGTGCACACGAGCTGGTATCTGGAGTGGAAGGCCGAGAAGGTCATTCTGGAATGGGGGAGCTCTGAGTTTGCTACATGCTGAAGGAGAGGAGAGGGAGAGAAAAGAACCGGAGAGCTGGATGATAGAGGGGATCATTCTGGAGCAGGTGTTACAGGGTGGGAGCCAGGGTGCCTGTCAGAGGAGACTGTTGGCCGGGAGGAGGGCGGCTCTTCCTCAGCCATGGCAAGAGGAGGTCAGGGAGAGGCAGACGGGCTTTCTGCTGATGAAGGTGCTCCCCCAGCAGAGGAGGAAAAAACCCGTTTGTTGCAAACTTGAATATTTGGAAGCTGAAACAGTAAGCAGAAAGTTATCTGGGCCTGGAGGTCATCCAGGGGAAGGGAGTGTGGAAGGGCGAGGCAGCGGTGAGGGCATGGTGACATGGCTAAGCCTTAAGGTTCTGACTTGGCAGAGAGGTGACTGAGGCCGGCCCGAGGCTGTCTGGGAAAACGAGGTTGGCTTGAGGGCCTGGAAGTCAAGTGGAAGGCAGAGTGACTTTGGCAGAAGGAAGAGAACCGAAAAAACCCGAGGTGGTACTCAGAAAAGAGGAGTTCCAAGTTTAAATATTTGAAAATGAAACCTGAAACTCGGGTTGAGTGAACAAGGCATCCTAGGTGTGATTAAAGCTGTGGGAGGCTGAATAAGAGGAGAGGTGGAAATTACTGAAATTGAAAGGAACAGTTACATAGTGGCATTTATCCCCCCTCACATACTTAGGACACAGAAGATGACAAAACTCGGGCCCAAAGTGGTGAGGCAGCCGGTCCAGAGTCCTGCAGCAGCAAAGAAATGGCAGAGTTGAAATTTGAACCCAGATCTGTCCCGAAAGGGACACGGTGCTTTTCTGTCACCAACCAGGAATTGGAGTGAAGCAGATGGCATGGAGGGAGGGCGATGTTCTCCGGGTAAGGGCAGGTGAAGGCAGGATGAAGCACAAAGTTAGTTTGGACAATGGGACGGGAATAAGAAAGGGTTTGTCTGGAATGCCTGGGTGGCTCAGTTGGTTAAGCATCTGCTTTCAGTTCAGATCATGATCACGGGGTCCTGGGATCGAGCCCCGCATCGGGCTCCCTGCTCAGTGGGGAGTCTGCTTCTCCTGCTCTCTGCTCCTCCCCCTGCTCGTGCTTTCTCTTTCTCAAATAAATAAATATATAAATAAAATTTAAAAGAAAAAGGAAGGTTTCATCTGCATGAACCAGGTTCCTAAACTTGGGACTTCAGTTTTTTATAACTGGTTTTCTCCGGGCCACTTTTTTTTTTTTTAAGATTTTATTTATTTATTCGACAGAGATAGAGACAGCCAGCGAGAGAGGGAACACAAGCAGGGGGAGTGGGAGAGGAAGAAGCAGGCTCATAGCGGAGGAGCCTGATGTGGGGCTCGATCCCATAATGCCGGGATCACGCCCTGAGCCGAAGGCAGGCGCTTAACCGCTGTGCCACCCAGGCGCCCCTCTCCGGGCCACTTTTAACAAAAGAGATTGTTTGGAGGCTGTGTGTGTGTGTAGCACGTGACAATTTGCAAAGCACTTTCACTTCGTCGCTCAGTGCCTTCACGACAGTCTCTGGGTATTATGCTCGCTTTCCTGGGGAGAAACAGAAGCTCCAAGTCTGTGATTTCCCCATGATCACACAGGAAGCGACAGATAAAGGCGTGCAGTCCAGACACTGTGTTGCAAGTGGGATTTACTGCCCCCTGCCCCCGCACCATCCTTTCAGTGTTGAAGAAATCTCTAGCTCTAGCACCTTCAGCCCGAATTGTCCGGGACCAGAAGGGGGTGGTCTAGGAAAATGAGGAGCCCTGCATGCCTGAAACCATGTCTTTAGAGAGAACTATGGAGAATCTTCTAAAATGGCAGAAATACAGACATAACAGCATAGCCCATTCCTTCGAAGAGCTCATCAGCAAAGGAGAAAGAATTGTTTTGAAAATTGCAATCCAGTATGCTACCTTCTATTCCGTCCTGGTAGACGCCGCACTGTGGGAGCCCAAAGGGGAAACAACCGCTACTGCGCTGGGCTTTGAAGGGCGGCTTCTGGCAGGAATTGCCTCCTGACAGATAAGAAAGCAACCGATTTCGGGCACGGCAGCTGGGAGCACTGCGCCCAGAGACACACACACAGGAGCCTATAGACCCGTTTGGTGAGCAAACCTTGCAGATGCTTGCCAAACTGGGTCACTGTTAAGAAGCCAGGTCACAGGGGCGCCTGCGTGGCTCAGTCGGTGAAGCGCCTGCCTTCAGCTCAGGTCATGATCCCGGGGTCCTGGGATCGAGCCCCTTGTCGGGCTCCTTGCTCAGCAGGGAGTCTGCTGTTCCCTCTCCCTCTGTATCCACCTCTCTCTCTCTCTCTCTCTCTCTCTCTCTCTCTCTCTCTCAAATAAATAAGTCTAAAAGAAAAGAAAAGAAGCCAGGTCACAGGGCCTTGTGTGGCAAGCTCAGAGCATCGGCTTATTTACGGAGGGCAGTAGAGAAGAGTGCTGTAGAACTCTGAATAGGGAAGTGATACGATTAGGTGTATTCTGAACAATCCTTTCCATAGACAGGTGAGACTGGACCCAGGAAAATCAGAGAGGAGGCTGTTCACAGTGGTCCAGGTGGGAGATGCTGGCTTGAGCCATGTGAGGGGAGGAAACCTATCTGAGAACATCTTGTACGTGTATCTTTGAGCGCTCGTGCTGTCAGAGTTGCGGAATCATAGAAGATGCACTTGTTAGCGGGTACCCCCCCCAGCTGCTCTCCAGACCCGCTGGCCAGTGTACGTCATTGGCGAGTTCTTTAGAGCACCCCAATGCTTTTCCATTCTCCCGCAGTCCTCCTCTAATGCTCGTGCGTATACACTGCTCCATGAAGTAGATCGTATTCTCTGATTGTGGGTGAAGAAACCCAAGAGCTTCGTGTTTAAGCATGTGATTTCCCACGTAACCGTATGCCCAAGCTCTTTGGCAGATTGAAAGGCATGCTTCTTGTTTGCTGTTAGTCCCAGACCAGAAATCTACATATGCAAGAAATATTACCCGTCTCTCTTGTTTTTCTTTTTTTTTTTAAGATTTTATTTATTTGAGAGAGAGAGAGAGCACAAGTGGGGCGTGGGACAGGCAGAGGGAAAGGGATGAGCAGACTCCCCCATGAGCTGGGCCCAATGTGGGGCTTGATCCCAGTACCCTAGAATCATGACCTGAGCCGAAGGCAGATGCTTAACCAACCGAGCCCCCCAGGCGCCCCTGTCTCTCTCTCTTGTTTTTCTAAATCAACTCGATTTCGATTCTGCACTGCATCTTAGCAGAGTGTTGGGAAATTCTACCTGAGTCATTCTTGCAGTTGCTGCCTCCCCGAGATCAAGACTAGGTCTTGGAAACTTCCACAGTGCCAGACATCTGAGGGAGCCTCATCTAGTCATCGATGATCTGTAGTCTGTAAATTGCCACTTAGCCTTTCATTGTCCCTGTCTGTGGCTGCTTCTGCGGGAAGCTGAGGAAATCTGCCAGACAGCTGGGAACCCTTGTGTTCCTGTGTGAACCGGGGAAGGAGGCCCACTACACTTTGGGGGATTACCAGCTCCTCAGAGCGCTGCTAGGAAGCAGGGTGTGGGGACCCACAGTGCGCTCTCTCCTCTCCTGCCGGGCTAAATACCTCCCTCTGAGGTATCAAAGTAATGAGGCAGCGAGGAGCAGAGCTGGCTTCACTTTGGTGGGGTGTGGGGAGAAAGGGGAAAACACAAGAAGGAAAAATACACCCTTGAGCCTAAGGTGCCTACAGAGACGAGCTGATTTGCCGCTGAGTGGGTTCATGAAAACTGATATAATATCAGAGTAAAGTGATATGGGATCTTAGGATTTAAAAAATAATTCGAAAATTCCAACATTTAATCTAACTTTAAAACACTTGCATTGGCTTCTAGCCCCATATCATGTACTCATGGGGCATTCACTTTTGCTCCCAAGAGGGAGAGCCTTTTCTTCCTACACCTGCGTGGAGGATGAAATAAAATGTCCGCGTTCTACTCCTCAGAACTTGTGAATCTGTTGTATTACGTGTCAAATGGTTGGAATTCAGGCTGCTGATGAGCTGACTCTGAGACGGAGAGATTCTCTTGGATTATGTGGGTGGGCCAATAAAATCACATGGATTTCTCTTCTTTTAAAGATTTTATTTATTTGACAGAGAGAGGGAGAGCACAAGCAGGGGGAGCAGCAGAGGCAGAGGGAGAAGCAGACTCTCCGCTGAGCAGGGAGCCCAACGTGGGGCTCAGTCCCAGGGCCTTGGGATCACGACCTGAGCTGAAAGCAGAAGCTTAATCGACTGAGCCACCCAGGCGCCCCCCACATGGATTTTTCTAAGTGGAAAAGGGAGCCAGAGTGAAAGAACCAAAGAGATGGCAGCCTGAAAAGGACTCAGCCTGACATTACCAGCTTTGAAGGTAGAGGAAGGGGTCATGAACCAAGGAATGTGGGCGGTTCTAGAAGCTGGAAACAGATTCTTCCTTAGAGCCTCCAGAAGGGCCTCCTTCCAACACCTTGATTTTAGTCCAGTGGGATGCATTTCGGGCTTTGGGCCTCCGAAAGGTAAGACGAAACTGTGTCGTTTTAAGCCACTGAGTTTGTCGTAATTTGTTACAGCAACAATAGGGAGCGAGTACAACCTGACAACGGAAAATAATGCTTGTGAATTTCCCATCATTGTTTCCCATGTAACTGCCTCCATCCCAGGGCTCGAAGGTAGCACTGGGCAAGACTGGTATCACATTTGTTCCCATGCCTAGGTGGTAGATGGTGGGGTTACAGCAGATGGCCCACCTCTGGCCCTGGCCACATGGGCTTTTATAGAAATCAATGTCCTCGGGGCGCCTGGGTGGCTCAGTCAGTCAAGCGTCTGGCTTCAGCTCAGGTCATGATCCCAGGGTCCTGGGATTGAGCCCCACGTCGGGCTCCCTGCTCAGCGGGGAATCTGCTTCTCCCTCTCCCTCTCCCTCTGCTGCTCCCCCTGCTTGGGTGCACTCACACTCTCTCTCTCTCTCTCTTCTCTCTCTCTGTCAAATAAATAAATAAAATCTTTAAAAAAATTTTTGTAAAGAAATCAATGTCCTCTCTTTGCCCTCCAAGACACCTAGAAGCCAAGTCTTGACCAGAGATGAGTGCTGACAGCTGTTGGATCTGCAAACAGATCCTCCTTCCAGTCATGTCCAAAGGCAGCAAGCTAAGGGGAAACAATACCTAGTTCTCTTTTTTAACACAGGGGAACCCTTTCCCCAAAGCCGTCCAGCCGATTTCCCCTTACATAGCGTGGTCCAGAACTCAGGCATCGTACGTGGTTCCTCCTGCCTGCAAGGGAGTCTGGGAAAGTGAGTACCTGACATTGCCAACCTCCGTTGTGGGAGAAAGGGTTTTCTAGTGGAAAAGGAGAGGGGCGTGGCTGTCAGGCAGACAGCGAACAGAGTGCCAGGACCACCAACTGCCCAAGCTTTAGCCTGCCTCTCCCTGGGGGCATCTCGAGCTGATCTTGCTTCCTCCCGCGCCAGCTGTGATACTTGCATTCACTCTGAGTTGTGGGTCTTCCGCTTTAACTCCTTCCCAAACTCCTGGTCAGATGACCACCTGGGTTCTGGGACAGCCACAACACACAAGGGAGTGAGTCTTGTGGCTGTAACAGCACTCGAAGGAAGGTTTAATGCCAAGCCTTAGAGAGTGTTGATGCCTCTAACTTTTGGACTTGCTGCAGAGGCTGGCACTCCTTAGAGGCAGGCAAGAAAGATAGGGTGTTTGCCCGTACATTAAATGCGAAGGAGTTTTCAAAAGCGTCCTTGCAAAGTTGTGCTCTCCACCTGTCGGGTAGCAGGAGAGGTGGGGTGGGGGGCGTGGAAGGAGGGCTCTACAGCTTGTAAGAGATTTGCTTCTCAGACCTAGCCTGAACAGAAAATTCCAAGCAGGGGCGCCTGGGTAGCGCTGTCCTTAAGCGTCTGCCTTTGGCTCAGGGCGTGATCCCGGCGTTCCGGGATCGAGTCCCGCATCGGGCTCCTCCGCTGGGAGCCTGCTTCTTCCTCTCCCACTCCCCGGCTGTGTTCCCTCTCTCTCTGGCTGTTTCTCTGTCAAATAAATAAATAAATAAAATCTTAAAAAAAAAAAAAGAAAATTCCAGGCAGACACTAGCCAGGCTCTTTCTCTCTCCAGCACCTCCTGGGGGCTGTTGCGGTGATCCTTGTTCAAGAATAAACGGGCCCTGCCAGAGACCAGAGTGTTAGGAAGCCTTGGGATGCAGGACACAGACTAGGCAAGGAGACCCCCAACATCTTCCTTTTGGCTGGAAACAGGCACAAATGTCACCCACACAGAGGAACCCAGCCATCTGGCTCCCAGAACTTCTGCAAGACAAAGAGAAGGATTTTTCCATGACAGTCTTACCAAGGGGGCCCATTCCGACCTCCTAGGGGGTATAAAGGGCCCGCTGGGAAGATCAGGAGATCGGTAAGGCTGGTGGGTGTGGAAGGGTGGAGAGCAGGATTTGCATCTGAATCCTGGCCCTGCCCTTTATTTGCTGGGTGGTCATTCCAACCTCGCTTCACTCTCTTGGAAAATGATAATCCCCGCTCACAGCAGCAGTATTCCCACTAGCCAAAAGGTAGAAACAACTCAAGTGTCCATCCATGGACCAATGGGTAAAGAGAATGTGGTCTACCCGCACAGGGAATATTATTCAACCGGAAAAAGGAAGGAGATCCCATCGCTCGCTACAACATGAATGAACCTTGAAGACCTGCTAAGTGAAATAGAGCAGTCACAAGGGGACAAAGACTCTATGATTCCCCTTACACGAGGTACTTCGAGGAGTCAAATTCATAGAGACAGAAAGGAGAATGGCATTTGCCAAGGCCTGGGAGGAGACGGGAACGGGAATGTGTGTTCAGTGGGTGCAGAGTCTCAGTTGAGGAAGGTGACGAGAAGTCTAGAGATGGATGTGGTGATGGTTGCACAAACTGTGGATATACTTAGTGCCGCTGAGCTGTGCTCTTCAAAATGGCTCAGAGGAGGGGCGCCACGGCCTGGTCGGTCGGTGGAGCGGGCGACTCTTGCCCTCGGAGTTGTGAGTTCCAGCCCCACGTCGGGAGTGGAGGTTACTTAAAAATCAAATCTTCCGTGGGGCGCCTGGGTGGCTCAGCTGTTAAGCGTCTGCCTTCGGCTCAGGGCGTGATCCGAGTTCTGGGATCGAGCCCCGCGTCGGGCTCGTCCATTGGGAGCCTGCTTCTTCCTCTCCCACTCCCCCTGCTTGTGTTCCCTCTCTCGCTGATTGTCTCTCTCTCTGTCAAATAAATAAATAAAATCTTTAAAAAAAAAGTAAAATTTTTAAAAAATCAAATCTTGCGAAAACAATGGTTACAACGGTCAGCTTTAAGTGATGGGTATTTTGCCACAGTTTTGAAAAATTGCATGCCAGCTACTGAAGTAAAAGCACTCACATTAAAAGAGTAAATGTCTACATTTAAACAACTCAAAACAGAGTCTGATTCCACGTTGACATACAGGTCTCACTCCACCCAGAAGTGGAAGAAGGCCGAGGGACAGAACAGGCAATAATTAGTGTATTCTTCTCGGTATTTATAAGTATTTAACATATTCTAAAGCTTCAAAGTACACCAACTAGCTTCAAAGCCGTCATCCCATTTTACCCTTTCAATATACCGAAATCACTGGAGATGTTGAGGTTAATGTGATATTCTCTATGTGAAGAACGCCTTGCCTAGCATAGAAAGGTATCTGTGACTCTTTGTCCCCCACACTGGCTAAAATGGCAAGTTTTCTGTAATTTTTAAAATGAGAAGAAATAACAATAATGCCTACCTGGTTTATCTCTGCAGGGAGCTGGGGAGCTTAGGGAGATAGGAAAGCCCTGGATAAAGACCCCATAGAGAAAGGAAAGAGTATTCCTTTTTGGCATCCCCAACCTCAAAAAGGGCTCAGGTATCCTATGTAAGGCCTCACATCAGTTGGCTTGAACCTCACGTTTAATACTTGAAAAAAAATACTTGGGCACCAAAAATTCGGCCTCTCCTAAAAGCCAGCTTCTCTTTCGGCCCTGGGTCAAAGTGACGGAGTGACGATGCCCACTGGGCTGGGAGGGAATAGGGACCGCTGACCACTGGGCCCAGCCCAAGGGCTTTGTCTTTAAAAAATAAAATTAAACAACACCTCCTCGTTTTTCTTCCTCTCAAGTCCTGGAGGCTCTGTGCTGGTTCCCTATTTCAACCCCCCAGCCTTGGCCCGGTAGTCTCCATCCGGGGACCGAGACTCTTGACCATTGGTGGCTCCAGCCCTGCTCTCCGCACCTCCCCCTTGTTGAGCATCCCCCCATCCCACCCCACGCCCCCCACTCCCCCAGGCAGCTAGTGTTCCTGGCACTTTCCACATCAGTTATTATCTCCCTGAGAAGGTCAAGAGGGTTAATAATTGATGTCAGCATTGTGAACTTTGTCACCACTCTTCAAGATAATATTCATTAACGACGGTGTTTGAAATGCGCATCTCCTCGACACTGTGGTCTAGTGGTTTTCCACTCTTTTCTACGCATTACAATTACCTGGAGAGCTCTCCAAAGCCACCCAGACCCAGACACCCTCCCCGGCCTAATTAAACGAGAAGCACAGCGCAGTCATTCCTCTCCATCGCGCGTAATTACCTCTCCATGTCTTTGTAAGCAGTGGGTCCCAGTCCTTGACCCACAAAAAGAATTAGCAGGAGAGCTTGGTGGATATCCAGCCCCATCCTTCCCTGGCTGAGGAGGGCCTGAGAATGTGTAGTATCCTTTGAAATTTTCAAGAAGTTATTTCTTCCTGTACTCTACTCCCGTCTCCGCCCCCATTCTTTCCAAAAGCACGTTTTTCGCAAGTCATCATTTCTCAAAATGCACTCTGCAGTGATAGCAGGGGAGTTGTGGGAAACCGAATGGTCCCCAAAGGTCTGTCCAGTCCTAAACCCTGGAACTCGTGAAAGTTATCTTACTTTCTTACTTGGAAATGGGGTCTTCACGACGTAATTAAGTTAGAAATTTTGAGCTGAGGGGCGCCTGGGTGGCTCAGTCAGTGAAGCATCTGCCTTCAGCTCAGGTCATGATCTCAGGGTCCTAGGATCGAGCCCCACGTCGGGCTCCCTGCTCATGGGGGGGGTCTGCTCCTCTCTCTCCTTCTGCCCCTCTCCCTGCTTGTGCACACATGCCCTCTTTCTCACACACAAATAAATAAATAAAATCTTTTTTTAAAAATTTAAAAAATTAAAAAAGAAACTTTGAGATGAGGAGACTCTCCTAGATTATCTGGGTGGGCACCAAATGCCATCATAAATGTTGGTATAAGAGAGAGAGAGAGAGGGAGATTAGCCCCACAGAAAAGGAGGGCCATATGAAGATGGAGGCAGAGGTTGGCGTGATATGGTCACAAGCCAAGGCGTGCTGGCCAACAGCTCCCAGAAGCTGGAAGAAGCAAAGAATGGATTCTCCCCTAGGGCCTCTGGGGGGAGTGTGGCCCTTGACTTTGGACTTCTGGCCTTCAGAATGCGGGAGTATAAGTATCTGTTGTTTTTAAGCCCCCCAGCGTGTGGTCATTTGTTATGGTGGCCCTAGGAAGCTGATACAGTGACCGAATAAGTTTGGTAACTCTTGGCTTTATAGCTGAACTTCATAAAACATTTCCTATGCTAACGGGCATCATTTCCCAAACACAGGCCCTGGACGAGTGCTCCCCAGAACACGCCTTGTGCTGGGTCACATGCTAGCCAGCAGCCGTGAGCGGAACTCACAGCATTGCGGGCTGTGTGTGCGAAAGACTTTTATGCGCGTGTTAGAGCCAAACACAGATACGTCATGCACCTACCCTTTCAGAACCAACCATGCATTCGCTTATAAACTCATTCAACACGTGTTTATGAGCACCTACTGTGTGTCGGAAATTATTCAAGCCACGGAGGATATAGCGATTTTAAAAGCAAAAACAGGGGCACCTGGGTGGCGCAGTCGTTAAGCGTCTGCCTTCAGCTCAGGGCGTGATCCGAGTTCTGGGATCGAGCTCCACGTCAGGCTCCTCTGCTGAGAGCCTGCTGCTTCCTCTTCCACTCCCCCTGCTTGTGTTCCCTCTCTCGCTGGCTGTCTCTGTCAAATAAATAAATAAAATCTTTAAAAATAAATATAAATAAATAAATAAATAAATAAATAAATAAATAAATAAAAGCAAAAACAGGGGCACCTGGGTGGCTCGGCTGGTTAAGCTCCTGGCTCTTGGTTCCAGCTCAGGTCATCTCGTGGTTCCTGAGATCAAGGCCCGCACCCGGCTCCACACTCAGCAAGGAGTCTGCTTGGATAGTCTCTTCCTCTGCCCCTTCCCCAGCTCACACTCTCACTTGCTCTCTCAAATAAATAAACCTTTAAAAATAAATAAATTGCAAAAATAAAAACAATAATAAAAATAAAAAGCAAAAGCCGTGTCTCCTGTGAAAAGAGTATTCTAATGGGACGATCGGTCAATGAACAAAGAAGCAAATCAATAACAGGTAGTGACCAGTGCTACGAAGAACATAAAATGAACTAACGGTAGAGAGGGCGGGAGGTGGTTCCTTTAGAGCGGGTAGCAGAGAAGGCCAAGCGTTTCACTAGATGATTCCCTACATTAACCGCATGTCATCCTCTCAAGAACCGTTTCATCTCTCCCACATGTGGTAGGTATCATCTCCAACTTGCCAATGAGGAAACTGAGGCTCAGGGAAGTGAAGTGACTTGCCCAGATCATCCAGCTTTCAAGTGGCTCCTATGGGGTTGAAAGCCGGTCCTGACGGACACCAATGACTGCATTTAAGGTCCACTTACCAGTAGCATGCTACATAGTGTCTGTACTCGGTAGGACTCCTGGGGAGATCTTGCAGAACCTGCATTGGCCATCCCACACCAGTGGAATGAATGGTTCCAAGGGTGAGAAGGCTGGAGATTGGATTGGCAAAGGGTACATCTCATCAGAGACTTGCCCTGCAGAATTCCTTCAGTGTGTTTCTGTATTGGGAAGGTAGGCATGGGGAACTGAAACTGCCTGCTTCCTCCCCTTGGTCTTTTCACCTCTCTTTCCTGTCCAGCCCCATCAGCTGGGGCCCTCAGGGCAGGGCCATGGGCTCCAGATAAAGGGGGTTTTGAGTTCTTATGGCTTCATGGCTCTGGGCTGCACTTCTGCGTCCTGGGTGGCAGGTAGGACTCCGGCAGAGACCAACCAAGCACTGGAAACTTGGGGTGTGCTTGCAACAGTGCATGGCCCGGTTTGGCTAGGATACAGGATGCCCAAAGCAGAGTGAAGAATCGGGCTGGGCAGGAGGCTGGGGCCAGATCACGGAACAGCGTTCATTCTCTGGGCTGGTGTTGGCCAAAGCCTGTGCTGCAGACAACTCGTGTTTCGGGATAGTAATAGCAGTGACAGGAAGAGGCGTTATGTGAGAAAATATAGGTTCCTTCCCAGGAAGGTGGAGTTCAAAGAGACTAAACAGATCTCCTTTTTTAAAAAAATTTACTTATTTATTCGAGGGAGGAGCGAGAAGGGGGGTCAGGGGCAGAGGGGGAGGGAGAGACAGAATCTCAAGCAGACTCCCTGCTGAGCGTGGAGCCCGACACGGGGCTCAATCCCACAACCCATGAGATCACGACCTGAGCCGAAATCCAGAGTCGGATGTTTGACTGCACCCCCAGGCACCCCTCAACAGACCTCTTTTATGCCAGACTCCCCGGACTTGACACTAGGGCAGAGGGCAAGCAGAGGGGCCCCCGTGGATGCCGTCCTCGTGGTGAAGGTGGACGGAGACCCACTAGAGGCGGACTGGGCTGGGGGAGGTGAGTCAGTGCTGTGGACTCTGGCTCCGAATCACCTTCTGCCCCCTCCCTGCCACCCCGCTACCCTCACTTCAGCTAACACTCTCCCTCCAACCTGTTTCCCTGCACCTACCTGCCCCCAAACTCTCTCTCCTCTTTCAACTCACTTCCCAACCCCACCACCTCCCTCCTCCTCCTCACCCAACCCACCCAACGCCTCTTCCTCTGCAAGTGCTTCTCCAGCTATTCTAGAAGCTACAGTAACTTACAGATACTCTGGGCAGTTGTATGAAAGACCTCTATTCACTAGCAAATATGCTAAAAATTCATCTGAATTCCACAGAGGGTTTGTCCTAAGCCATCCTCCAAAACAATGTAGAATTTTTTAAAAATATCATTTGCCTGGTTTTTTTTTTTATATATATAAGACCCAGACAGGCTCAGCTGTGAGTTTACCACTTGGTGGGTTTCCATAGTAACCACCGCTGGTTCCAGACTCCTGTACTTCATCTTCTGTGCGGGCACCCAGCTGTGGAGCACCGAGGTCCTTGTTCCCTCGTTCCAGGAAGGGGCCCTGCCTTGGTTTCCCCCCCGAGTCCCTGCCCTGGCTCAGCCACTCTGGAACTTCGGCTGGGGATTTGCATAATGAGCAGCACACCCCTTCCGCCAGGCCCAGCTGGGGAGTCAGCTTCAGCCTCCTCTGCTCCTCTTGAATTCACATCATGGCCTCTTCAAGCCTGAGAAAGTAGAGGAGCGTGGTTAAAAGTGTGGACTTTGAAGGCAGACTGCTTGGTTTGAAATCCAGGCTCTGTCACTGATCAGTCGTCTAACCGTGGGCCAGTTACTTAACTTGGTTGCGTCTGTTTCCTCATCTTTAAAACAGGCATATAAATAGAACCTACGTGAAAGACTTGTTATGAGGATATGTATGTGTAATGGTGCTTTAAACGGCGCCTGGTAGGGTGCCTGGGTGGCTCAGTCGGTGAAGGGTCTGCCTTCGGGTTGGGTCATGATCCTGGGGTCCTGGGATCGAGCCCTGCGTTGGGTTCCCTGCTCAGCGGGGAGCCTGCTTCTCCCTCTGCCTCTCCCGCTGCTTATGCTCGCTCTCTCTCGCTCTCTCAAATAAATAAAAATTTAAAAAATAAAAATAAAACAGCACCTGGCACGTCCTGTTACCTAAGTGTGACTGATGAATATTGTTGGTGCCCGTCTGTGTCATCATCGACAGACGTTTTGGCGAAGTCAGCAATTAATGAGGCATTGTGTGAGCGAGGAAACTGTGGGTACCACAAAGACTATTTGGTGTCCCCTCGAGCTCCTTTAAAGGCCTGACCCCTAGAAGCCAGGCCCGGAGCGTGCTGCACCGACAGCTCGGAGTAGACAGCCCACCCAGCCAGGCTCTTCGCCTGGAAGGGACCTCTCGCCCCATTACCCATGAAGACTTGGGCACAGGGTTCAAAAGTGCCACCCATGGGGCGCCTGGGTAGCGCAGTCGTTAGCCGTCTGCCTTCAGCTCAGGGCGTGATCCTGGTGTTCTGGGATCGAGTCCCGCATCGGGCTCCTCCGCTGGGAGCCTGCTTCTTCCTCTCCCACTCTCCCTGCTTGTGCTCCCTCTCTCACTGGCTGTCTCTATCTCTGTCGAATAAATAAATAAAAAATCTTAAAAAAAAAAAGTGGCACCTAGGCCGCACAATCGAAGGCGTCAGCACTTTGACCAATGCTGCAACTAAGGCAGGGCCAAGGCTCAGGTCTCCCAGTTTAGAGTGTGCGGTACCTCCATGCAAATGAAGCTGCCCCCATGGGTGTGGGAGGCTGGGAGCACCTCTGCAGCCACAGCGAGGTGGGTGGCTAAGAAGTCACACCTAGCACTAACCGCGTGCCAGGCGGGCGGGGGGGGGGCGGTGTTGAGCACCTGTACCCAGACGGCCTCCTTTCCTCCACAGAGCAGTGAAATGACCTGCTCAGGGTCACACAGCCAGCAAATGGCAGAGCCAGGAATCCAAACCAGTCTGTCCCATGGTCCCTGAACTCACCTGCTCCACCACACTGCCTCACACGGGGCCGGTTCAGCTCTGACCGCCGAGCACCAATGCTTGCGCCTGTGTAGATGACTCTCTCTCCTCTTTCAACTCACTTGAAAGTGCCCCAATGGAGACGGGCACTAGTCTCCTAGTGCCCCAACTCAACTCAGTGCCCCAATGGAGACGTATGGGCTCAACACTAAGAGGAGGCAGGGCCTGAACCAGGGGGAGCCCTGCCCAGGACATGTGGGAAAAGCCCCCAAGGACACTGCCACACACTGTTTGGATTTTAGGAGATCTGTTTGGCTAGTTGAGGAATTTTCCAGAAGGCCCAAGAGTCCAGGCAGGTAGAGTCCTGATCGGATCGGGCCCATCACCAAGGGACCTTGTGCAGGCTCCCAGGAGGGCAGCTTCAAGCACAACGGGGTACCCTCCGAGGTAAGGACCCAGGCAGGGACACTAATCAGCAGTGTTTGCTCAGTGGGCTACCTTTGGGGTGGGCATCGGGGTTTCCAGGGTGCATTTTTTCCTCCTCGTGGGAGCCCAGCAGCAGCCAAGAGCCCCAGCCCGGACTCCAGGGAGAGCGCAATCTGCCTTCCTGGCAGCGGCCTTGCCCAGTTTGACAGGCTTCCTTCCATTTGGGAAAAAGAACTCCAGGCTTTCATCTGGGGACAGCCTCTGAAGGACACATGCCCCAATCCCTTCTCCTCTGCCACTCGGAGCCCAGGATGGGGTGACCCTGAGAGCCTCAGGCACAGCCTGTGTTCTTTGAGGGCCGCTGAGCGTCTTAGAGAAGGAGTTCTAGGGTCCTAATGCCTTCCACCGGGAGAGCAGGCCACACTTCCCTTCCTGGTTCAAGAGGCCACAGGGGAAGTTGGGAAGAGGTCAGGGCTGAGAGGTCGCAGGTAGCCGGACAGAGGGACAAGGGAAGGAGCCCAGGATTCCAAAGTAAAGAGAGCCTGGCAGGGGAAAGCAGTGGGGACCCAACTGTGGGAGCGGGCGGTGGGTGCTTCTGGGGAGGAGGCCGCTGGCTACAGCCAGGGAGCCTTTGTTCCCAGGCAGCCTTGGCCCCCACTGTCTTCGAACAAGGTTTCTAAGCTGGCGTGGGAGTAGCACCAGATGCCAAACCTGTCCTGCTCGAGGGAGATTCCTTCGGTAACTTTTATTTCGATAGACTATCACACTGAGAGAAAAGTTGCCAGGAGAGTACAAAGAACTCCCTGACACCCATATCGGCGATTATTTGCATCCTGCCTTGTTTGCTTTATTCTTTGTGCACCTTCTCTTGCTCTGCGTCTTCGTTTTCCAAGTCGTCTGTAAGTAAGTTGCAGCTGTGATATCCTTTACCCCTAAATAGCTCAGTGTGTGTTTCCTACAGAGACTTTTCTTTACATGGTCGAAATCAGCAAAAGAGCACGGATCTAAGGGTTTTCTCTCATCTCTGGGCCGTATTCAAATTTCACTGACTGTCCCAGGTTTTTAGCTTGATTTTATTTTCCTTTTGGAAGGCTTCTTAATCACTCAGCTGATACGTGAATACAGTCTCTGTGTGAACCCTTGCGGATAAAGCCAAAATAGTCTTCTTGGCCCACCACCCTCGATCCCCGTCCCTCAAACCTTAAAAGGTATGATAATGTCTGTAATAGGTAAGAGCATGAGGTCTTGGGCGCCCAGGTGGCTCAGTCGGTGAAGCGTCTGCCTTTGCCTCAGGTCAGGATCTCAGGGTCCTGGGATCGAGTCCCACATCAGGCTCCCTGCTCGGTGGGGAGCCTGCTTCTCCCTCTGCCTGCCCTGTCCCTCCCCCCCTCCCCCGCTCGAGTGCGCTCTCTCTTGCTCACTCTCTCAAATAAATAAATAAAATCTAAAAAAAAAAAAAAATAAGAGCGTGAGGTCTCTGCCACTTGCTTGCTGTGTGGCTTTGAGCGAGCTCCTTAAACTTTGTGTTTCTGTCATCTGTAAAATAGGGATGATAAGAGTAATAATGTCAACGTTACTATGTGGTTATGGCGATTAAATTAATTCATCCCGGGGCGCCTGGGTGGCACAGCGGTTAAGCATCTGCCTTCGGCTCAGGGCGTGATCCCGGCGTTAGGGGATCGAGCCCCACATCAGACTCCTCCGCTATGAGCCTGCTTCTTCCTCTCCCACTCCCCCTGCTTGTGTTCCCTCTCTCGCTAGCTGTCTCTATCTCTGTCAAATAAATAAATAAAATCTTTAAAAAAATAATTCATCCCAATAAAGCTCTTAGAATAGTGCCTGGCACACAGTTATGCAATCCGTACATGTCAGCTGTTCTTATTATCCTGTTTGACCTTACTCCGTGGGGCAACCCAAGGGAACGCAACGACCAAAGGTTGGGGCCTGCCAATGACTTTGTGTCCAAGGGGTAGCCCAGCTCCCCAGCGCAGAGGGACGTCCCCCTAGCTGTGAGATGGGAGCAACTGGGACGCAAGAATCCATCCAGGTCAGGCTTCCAGAGTCGGATTTGTGCGCATCAGCGACGTTGCCGCCTGTGCCTCTGGCGAGTGTGGGCCAGCCTGAGCTGAGGTGGGGGTCCGGGGTCCGGGGCAGGATGGAAACAGATGCACGCCGAGCCCATACGTGGGGAATTCTCCAAGCCGGGCCTTCCAGGGCTGGTCTGCAATAGGATGGCCATTTCTGGGAGCAGCACAGACTCTCCTGGGGGGTGTCACAGAAGGTGTCTGACACTTGGCAGATGTTTGCTTGCTCCTCCAGGCCTCTCATCGTGGCGATTCTGATGTTTCTTCTCCCTGGTGAGCGGGGAGGAATCGGGCGAGAAGAATGGGGATGTGGCGAGCTTTGCCCAAGCTCACTCCGGGACACAAGGCGCCTGGCTGGGACCCTACGGTAAGTAAGGCGTGGATCTCAGAAGAACCAGTCCTTGGGCAACAGCTGTGCTTTCAGGGATGGGGGTGGGCGGGCAGGGGTCTCCAGCCCCAGCAGTCAGAATAGCACATTAGAAAGCAGCCTGGATAGGAATCTTGTCACGAAGGCTACTGGCCAACTAGCCTGGGACAAGTCACTTCGCCTCTCAGAACCACCATCTCCATTCCTCAGTGGAGATCGTGTGCGGGCCCCTGGGGGGCTCAGTTGGTGGTTTCGGCTCCGGCTGCAATCTCAGGGTCGTGAGGTCGAGCCCGTCGGGGGGCTCCAAGCTGAGTGTGGAACCTGCTTAAGATTCTCTCTCTCCCTCTCCCTCTGTTCCTCTCTCCCGCGTCTAAAAAATAAAAATAAAAGAGATCACGTGTATGAAAGTAAAGGCTTGCTGAATGGGTGCTGTTTTCATGTACCAGTTCGCAGGCACCGCTGGGGACGGGATGATAGGAAGGTCATTGTGTTTAGGTCCTGAGCTCTTCTCCAGCCCCCTTCACCCTCCTGCTCTCACACATGCCTGCGTTTCCAACCAGACTGACTGCCCCTGGGCTGACGGTCTCTTCCTGACTTCCTCGCCTTGGCTCCTGCTGTTTCCACCACCTGAATTGCCTTGACAAATGACAGCAGCACCCTCCTGCCCCGGTCCCGAAAAGGATGAGGGCCCCCGCAGCTCGGGACATCACCCTCGTGGGCCTGGACTGCGTACACCCCAGCCCACGGTCCCGGCACTCGGAATGTTCTTGCCTCCCCGCAGGGCTCAGAGCTGCAGGAAACAGCTGTGGAAGAGGGCCAGAGCGGGGGTCCGTCCCGATTCCTGGGGCCTCTTTGTGACATAAGCTCTTCTTCTTTGGGGAGAAGGGCCAGCAGAAGGAATCCCCAAGTCCCAGCCCCGTCTGGGGCAGACCCACACCCCTTCCTGGGGCTAGCTAGGATTCTTCTTAACTGCGTGTAAGAAAGGCCCAACCATAGCCAAGGCCACTACCTGAGCACCCCAAGAAGTTCGGGCCTTGCTGAGCCTGCTTCCCCACCAGCCTGGGACTTTTGGAGCAGGGTCCAGAGGGGCATGGCGAGGCTGTACCGGGGAGGCAGCAGGCACTGAGGGGAAGGCGGAGGAAATGGCCCCCTTCCCTGGCCGGCCCAACAGAGAGCTATAGAGGCCCTCCTTCCTGTGAGGGCCTGGGCCCAGAGCTCAGACCTCTGAGCCTCCCATCTCCCCAAACCACAGCCCAGAGGTGTGAAAGAAAGAAAAAAACAGGGGGATGGGTGGCAGAGAAGAGACAGGTGCACATTTCACACCTTGACCACAGGTGGGGCCCGGAGCAGCTTCGCTCTGACTAACTTCCTCCTCAAGCTTCCCCACTGGCTGCTCGGGAGGACGGAGGCAGGAGGGGCACATCTAGCAGAACTCTGGGTGCGGGCCCCTGGCTAGGTGGGTCTCCCCAAGGGCTGGGCCCGCCCCGGACCTGCTCTGGGGGCTGCTTGGGGCAGGAGAGGACCAAAGCAGAGGGGCAGACCGGGGTTTGGCTCAGCCCGTGACAAAGGCGCCTCCGAGGCGTCTGAGCCGTGAAAGTGCAGGAGCCCACGGCGCACCTGTCCTTCCGAGGCCCGGATGGGGCCCCTGTGCCAAGTGACCAGGGGGAGGAGGAGCCCACTGCTCACTGGGCACCTACCCTGCGCTGCACACCTACACATGTCGCTAGCAGTCCACGCAGCGGCCCTACCACGCGCGTGCTGTGCTCATCCTTACTTTTCAGATGAGGAACCCGAGGCAGAGAAGTGAAATGATTTGCCCGAGATTACACAGCACGGAAGCCAGAGGATTAGGCGAGGGCCAGCCTTTCTGGAGGCCCCCCCACACACCGCATGCCCCACAAGGCAGCGCACTCCACCCTGGGGCTCCCCTGACCTGAAAGGCTCCCAGTCACTCTCCGTGTGTAGCCAACCCATTCTCTGCTGGGCTCCCACCGCATGCCAGCCCGGCAGGGCCCTTCCGGCCCCAGGGAGCTCAGTCCCTCTCGCAACAACCCTGCTGAGGGGACCGGCGCGAAATGGGCGTGTCATTTGTCCAAGATCACCCAGCTCGAGCAGGGTGGAGGCCGGGCTGGAGCCAGACAAGTTCGGGGTTCTTCCCACCCCGTCACGGCCACGCGGAAGGCTACGGCCCAACTCAGAAGAGCTCTCCACACCTTTTCAAACCTCGTGCCCGACCTTCTCTCATTTCTCCTGGCCAGCAGCCTGGGAAGGTGGGGAGCGTGGTCCCCACGTGACCAGTGGGGGCTGGGGCACAGGAAGGGGACCGGGGATGCCTAGACTTTGACATTTCACACGGCCTGGTGACTTCCCAACCTCTGTTTGGAGGCCCCACGGCGGGTTGTCTACTTCAGCCAACACAAGCCATTGCCAAATTTCTATCGGCTATCTCCCCCACCATCGCATACAGAAAAGATCCTTTTAATACCAAAAAGGGGATGAAGGACATCATTGCAGAATAGGAGACCCTCCTTTAAGTCGAACAGACAGAGATTTTTGTTAGCCTCCCTTCTTGCACGTGTGGAAGCGCAGTCAGTGGAAACTCCTCACCGGCCAGCAGCCAGAAGCCAGGGTCCCAGCTCCTACCCTTCTTCCTCACCCTGCAGGCAGTCAGCCGCCAAGTCCGACCCACCCTAACAGCCCAGGCTCCCGGAATCGCCAGTCCCCTCTGGCCCAGACCTTGCAGGTGGCAAGCTGTTTAGAGCAAGGACGGCCGCATCTTCTGTCCACAGAAGGTGGAGAAAGGGCCCGCTGCCCTGCAAGCGTGCCTCTTGTGAAGAAGTTTGAGGCAAATTCCAGGCCTGCACCTGGAGGCTCTGGCGAAGCACTCTGACTGAAAACTAGACCTCGGGGGCGCCTGGGTGGCTCAGTCGTTAAGCGTCTGCCTTCGTTCGGCTCAGGTCATGATCCCCCGGTCCTGGGATCGAGCCCCACATCGGGCTCCTTGCTTTGCGAGAAGCCTGCTTCTCCCTCACCCTCTGCCTGCAGCTCCCCCTGCTTGTGTTCCCTCTCTCGCTGGCTGTCTCTCTGTCAAATAAATAAGTAAAATCTTAAAAAAAAAAGAGAGAGAGAGAAAAGAAAACAAAAGAAACTAGACCCCAAAGGACTGGCTTTGCCTCTCTCTCTCTCTGTGTCTGTCTCTGTGCCTCCCCTTTTTGTCTGGGTGGGAAAGAGGGAAAGAGGAAACTGTTTAGCAGAGGCAAGTTAGGGGCAGCCTTCCCTTGCCCTGAGGACAAGGAGAACAGGGCAATAGGGAGGGGAGAAGGGGGCTGAGGGCCAAGGGCCAGGAGGGGAGAGAAGCTGGTGTAGCACAGAGCCACGAAGGACCTGATCAGCTCTACGAATGCTGTTCACAGCTTTTCCCCGAAATCAGGAGGGCCCCGTGTACCCTTCCCCAGCTCTGTCCTCCTCCCTCTTGCCCCAGAAGCAACTGCTCTCCTGAATTTGTTAGTGTCTCCAGTCCCTGTCTAATTTTTTTTATTTTTTGTTAAGATTTTGTTTTTGAAGTAATCTCCGCACCCAACGAGGGGTTCGGACTCACAATCCCGAGATCAAGAGTCACGAGTTCCCCCGACCGAGCTGGCCAGGCACTCCTCCAGCCCCTGTTTTAAACTTCTAGAACAAATAGCTGCATCCAAAACAACATGGTATTATTTTCTGTGTGTGGTTTCTAGAATTTACATAAGTGATGTCCGACTCTACAAGATATATTCTATAACTGGCCTTTTCCACCATGTGGTCATTGGATTTTTCTAGCTGCAGCCATGTCAAAATATATAGCTTCAGGTCATTTTTTACAAGATTTTATTTATTTATTTGAAAGAGAGAGAGAGAGAAAGCAGGAGCAGGGGGAGAGGCAGAGGGAGAGGGAGAAGCAGGCTCCCCGCCAAGCAGGGAGCCTGATGCGGGGCTCCATCTCAGGACCCCGGGATCACGACCTGAGCCGAAAGCAGGCGCTTAACCGACTGAGCCACCCAGGCGTCCCAGCAGGTCATTTGTTTTTAACTGCGTGAACATATCCTAGTTTACCCACTTAAACAGACTGAAGGCAATGGGATGAGTGGTAAAAAGAGAGACAGCCATGGTTTCATTCCCAGCACCCAGCCTTACTTGCTGTGTCTGCTGAAGGCGTCCCCCCTGCCCCCGCGCCCGACCCCGTTCTGGATTAGCCATGGGGATACCCCACCCTCCCCACCCCCGCCTCACAGGGGAGTTGTGTGGTTTGAATAAGGCAGTGTCGGAGAAAGCGCCTAAAAGCACCGTCTAGCACATACCAAGTTCATTACTACTAGTTCCCCTGTTGATTAGCAGGGAGGGGCAATACTGGAAGACTAGATTCAGTGTGATGGAATGCTTTAAAATATTTTCTCTTTTAGGGGTGCCTGGGTGGCTCAGTCAGTTGGGCATCTGCCTTTGGCTCTGGTCATGATCTCAGGGTCCTGGGATAGAGCCCCGTGTTGGGCTCCCTGCTCAGCGGGGAATCCTGCTTCTCCCTCTGCCCCTGCCCCCCCACCTTGTGCTTTCTCTCTCTCTCTCTCTCTCAAATACATAAAACCTTTAAAAATAAATATTTTCATTTTTCAAGAAGGTTCATCTCTTTTACAGACTGAAGATGTTTAGCCATGCAATCTACAGTCAGCGCACGGATCCACTCCAGCCCAGGACCAAGGCACACGAGTCCCAGCACATTCGAGCATTGCCTCTCCCAGTGCAGGACAGTCAGGCGGGGCTGCCCTCCACTTCCCAAACACGCTGCTTCGCCTTCAGGTCTCTCTGCTCAGAGGACCTGCCCTTCCCCTGTCTGGTCCCAGGCTCACGGCCAGTTCCTCCAGGGCAGCTTCCCCTGGCCGGGGGGTACTGACTGGAGTAGGAACTCCCGTGGCCTTGGGTCTGGGGAGGTCTGGTACAGACAACCCCGTGGAAGAGGCTGTCACCAAGAATCATGTGAAACCCTCACTTCCTCTGTGTCGTGCAGGCTCCCTACCACAAGCACCAAAGCAGAGGGGCAGGCAGGCAGCACACGGCCCGGCAGCCAGAGTGCCAGCCCAGTGATGGTCCCGGAGGTAAGTGCTGCTGCCCAGCAGGTCGGTGGGGACGCATGTACGTGGCTCAGAGCCCAGAGTCCCGGACACCAGGGGAAAGTCAGGACTGGGCCCCCGAGCCCGGGGCCACCAGAGGGTTGGGTGACTAGACAGACCACGCAGCAGTTGTGGTAGAAGGAGCCCTGGGACAGGGAATCGGGAACCCACCTTGGCCCCCGGCTTGTGTACGACCACGAGCGAGTCCCCTGTCCTGTCTGGCTTTGGCGCCTCATCTGCAGAGCACGGGAGGTAGAGCCTCTCCCCTGACGGCCTCCAAGGCTGCCTTTAGCTCTGACTTAGAGCTCACTCTTCCATGCGGGACTGAACTGGCACTGAGAAGGCTCGCGGCTCTGGGGCGGTTTGCAGGCTGATGGGGTAAGGGATTATGACTAGAGCTCGGTTGGGGGAGCTCCCAGTGGGTGGCAGGTGGCCTCCATGTTTGGGAAGGAAAGAACAGGAGCTGAAAGCATGTGATTGGGGGGGGCTTCAGTGATTTGTGGAGGGGCTCCATGGGGGGCAGGAAGTTGGGGTCCCTAGGCAAGGGCCGAGAAGAGAAGTGGAGGGCCAGCGACTGACTAAGAGAGGGGACTGTGGGGAGGTGCCTGGGGAGGAAAGTGGTAGAACTAGGCGTGGCCGGGGAAACAGAAGGGTGAGTCGAGAAGAAAGAGCCAGGAGAGAGGAGGGGCCGGGGTTGGGGGGCTCTTGGCATGGGAGGGCAGCTCTCCCTCGGGCCCACGATCCCTGGGCTGATGGGACGGCCCAGAAGGGCGAGAGAAGCAGCCTTTGAGATGAAAAGTTACCCCCCAGCCCGGGGGCGAGGGGCGGGCAGTGGTGGCCAAGGCTGGGCAGACCCAGTTCTGAGTTCTGTAGGCAAGGTCCTGGAAGGAAGGCAGGACAGTGACAGGGGATGGCCCTGGCTCAGAGAAACGCCCCAGTAGTGACAGCACGGCCTTCCCGTGGTCCGTTCCCTGCCCGCCTCCGCAGATGAGCGAACGGCAAGTGTTCCAAGGCTCCGAGCTCACCTTCCTCCTGGAAAACTGTAGCTCTTCGTATGACTACGGAGAGAACGAGAGCGACTCCTGCTGTGCCTCCCCGCCGTGCCCGCAGGACTTCAGCCTGAACTTCGACCGCGCCTTCCAGCCGGCCCTGTACGGCCTCCTCTTCGTGCTGGGACTGCTGGGCAACGGCGCCGTGGCGGCCGTGCTGCTGAGCCAGCGCGCGGCCCGGAGCAGCACCGACACCTTCCTGCTCCACCTGGCCGTGGCTGACATCCTGCTGGTGCTGACCCTGCCCCTCTGGGCGGTGGATGCCGCCGTCCAGTGGGTCTTCGGGTCTGGCCTCTGCAAGGTGGCCGGGGCCCTCTTCAACATCAACTTCTACGCCGGGGCCCTGCTGCTGGCCTGCATCAGCTTCGACCGTTACCTGAGCATCGTGCACGCCACCCAGCTCTACCGCCGGGGGCCCCCGGCCCGCGCCACCCTCACCTGCGTGGCCGTCTGGGGGCTCTGTCTGTTCTTGGCCATCCCCGACTTCATCTTCTTGTCGGCCCGCCACGACGAGCGCCTCAACGCCACCCACTGTCAGTACGACTTCCCGCAGGTGGGCCGCACGGCCCTGCGCGTCCTGCAGCTGGTCGCTGGTTTCCTGCTGCCCTTGCTGGTCATGGCCTACTGCTACGCCCGCATCCTGGCTGTGCTGCTGGTCTCCAGGGGCCAGCGGCGGCTGCGAGCCATGCGGCTGGTCGTGGCGGTCGTCGTGGCCTTTGCCCTCTGCTGGACCCCCTACCATCTGGTGGTGCTGGTGGACACCCTCATGGACCTGGGGGCCTTGGGCCGCAACTGCGGCCGAGAGAGCCGTGTGGACGTGGCCAAGTCGGTCACCGCGGGCCTGGGCTACATGCACTGCTGCCTCAACCCCCTGCTCTATGCCTTTGTGGGCGTCAAGTTCCGAGACCACATGTGGATGCTGCTTACGCGCCTGGGCTGCCCCGACCAGAGAGGGCACCAGCGGCAGCCGTCGTCCTCCCGCCGGGAGTCATCCTGGTCCGAGACCACAGAGGCCTCCTACTCGGGCTTGTGAGCCTGGATGGGGGCTCTCCTTCCGCCACGCAGCCCGACTGCCCCCGCACGCCAGGCTCCTCCCTCCCGCTCCCTGTAGCCTCACGCCCCACACGCACTCCGGGGATGCCCTGGCAGCCCCAGCACCCCCGGGTCTCCCAGGGAGGCACCCCCCCCCGCCCCTGGCTCTGGGGGCTACGCCACCGCTGCTCCTTAGCTGCCACCGCCCCCCACTCCCACTTCAGAGGTGGCCGCCTCGGGGCCCTTATTGCCTTGGCTGCCCAGAGCCCCACAGCCCTTCTCATCCAGTAACTAGACCCTGGCCTTCCCCATGTTCGGGGAGCACAAAGCAGAAAGCATAGTAGAGGCCGTTCCTATGGGGCCTTGGCCCAGGCCTCCAACTCAGCAGCGACTGTAGCTGTGGTCCCCAAGACCTGTATATTTGCTCATGGTTTTTTTTTTTATGTCTAAAATTCTGCTTACAACTTTTCAATAAACAAGATAATCGGGCCCAGGGTGTGTTCGTCGCGCATCATCATCGCCAGCCCGGCCCAGGCTTCAGCGATGCGTGTCCCGCTCTCCTCGCCCGGCCGCGGATCTATGGCGACCAGCGCTGCTTGCATGAAGGTCTATGTCGAGCCCCCTGTGCCCTCCTGGGTGCCCCTGCCCCTCACAGGGAAGCAGCCAAGTGCGTGGGTGCACGCTGACAGTTACCCGGACGGGCCGGCCACTCTGTAGGCATAATTGGGGGGAGGGCCTGGAGACATGAAGACCTAGTCCCTGCCCTCCAGAAGCTTAGGCCAGCAAGGACAACCTGGTGAGTCTATGCCACGAGGCAAATGAGCAGCTCAGGGCCCGTGAACCTGGTGCTCAGAGCCCTGTGGCTGGAGCCACTGAGGAAGGCTTCCTGAAGACAGAAACGAGCAGACCTTAAGGGACAAGTGGTGTCTCCAAGGGCAAAGAGACGGAAAGACCGTGCTTCTGGGCAGAAGGGAAGGCACTGGCAGAACGTGGGAAGGCTGAAAACTGCAAAGCTTTTCGGACCCAGAAGTGCTCCCAACTGGCTAGAGTTAGGGGTTCAGCTAAGGGAAGGGTTGAAGATACTGAGACTCCACGTTGGCTTGGGATCGAGTGATGGTATCAGAGTCCTGCTAGAAGGCCACAGGCAGCTGTTCAGCGAGAGGTGATGCGGGCTCCCTCTAGGATAATGACGTTGGGATCGAAGCGAAACACTGAGATTGAGTGACTTGCTAACAGTCATTAGCACATAAGCCACCTGGAGGCATGGGGGGAGGGGGCGACGGCTGAGGTAGAACCGAGTAGAGGAAATGACTGGGGCTCCCCAGAAGGGTAGGTGGCAGGGCTACTGAGTTAAGACCGTCCCTTTGCAGGAGAGGAACCGCTGTGCTGTCAGTTCCCCCTCATGAAGCCACCAACGTGCCAGGATCCGGTTTCGCAAGTCAGCTGGGCCTTTGCCAAGACTGCAGATATGGCCGGAGGCAGGCCTGGAAAGGAGGAGCCTGAGGATTTAGCTAGGGAAGCTCCTATTAGCCTGGGCCCGCACCCAATCCCTTAGACTTGTGGTTAGGCTTCAGGTGGGGGGCCACGAAAAGACAAGCATCTGTGAAATAAAGGAAGGCTGGAAGGAAGGGAAAGGGCAGAATAGCGCATCCTGCCCGATACAAGCTTATCAGTGATGCCCAGCGATGCTGGGGGAGTAGCGATGTTTGCGGCAGGCCGAGCAATGGGTCCCCCGAGGTGTCCACCCTCCAATCCCCAGAACTCGTGAATAGGTTACCTTACATGGCAAAAAGGTTACTGATAAGCTGACCTTAAAATAAGGTTCTCTTGAATTATCCAGGTAGGCCCACTGGCCTCACAAGCATCCTTGAAAGTGAAAGAAAGGGAAAAGGAGGGAGAGGGGGAGAGAGAGACAGAGGGAGGAAGAGAGGAGAGAGAGAGGTGGCTGGCTTGAAGGATGGAAGGGGGCCACAAACCGAGAACGCAGGTGACCTCTAGAAGTTGGACGAGACGAGGAAACAGATCCCCAGACCCCAGG
The DNA here is from genome assembly GCF_024610735.1 of Ursus americanus. Classification (NCBI taxonomy): domain Eukaryota; kingdom Metazoa; phylum Chordata; class Mammalia; order Carnivora; family Ursidae; genus Ursus; species Ursus americanus. The sequence continues at coordinate 64,889,308 of NC_142164.1, forward strand.
GCCTCCAGAAAGAAACACAGCCCTGCCCACACCTTGACTTCAGTCCGGTGTCATCAGCGCTGACCTCCCAGGCTGTAACACGGCCCATTCGTGTTGTTTTAAGTGACTAAGAGTGCGCTGACTTGTTAGGGCAGCCCCAAGAAACGAGAACACCGCCGACCGGCTAGCTCCCAGGAGTGGGGAGGCTGCTGAGGTGCTTACGGGCAGTCACAAAATTCCCAGAGAGACCCCGAACGGAGCAGACACGTTCCGGAGCACTTCCGAGGTCCGGGGTCTTGGACAAAAGACCTGAGGGCCGGCTCTGCGCTATGCACAGGCGGACAATGAACAGACTCCGTGAACAAGCGAATTGCAGAAAAAATTTTATTTATTTTTTTTGTCTTATGAACAACTACATTGGCTCAGTGCGGCTTTATTCAATGTCAAGAGCAACTGAATTCATGAAACGTGCTTGTCTTTTACGTCTAGGTAAGTGTAACAGGCTCCACCTGCCAGCATCCTTCTCCTTCTCTCCACCTGCCCCTCTTGAAACTGCGGTTTGTGTTTGCATTGTGTTCTCCATGTTAAAACTATGTTAAAACGAACTAATACCCAGAGTGGATCCAAAGGGCTTGTGAGCACCGTCGAGGGCGCAAAATTGCTTAGCAACAGAATCCTTGCTTAAGAAAGATCATCATTAACTGTATGAGGCTATAAAGAAACGGTTTAAATCCTAATATTCTTAATATTCATCGCTTATCAGAAACAGAGATATTTTTCTAAAACTTCTTATCCTTAGCAGTAGGGGGGCTCAGCCCACACAAACACACCCCCAGATAACCTCAACGACCCTGCCTTTGCTTATCAGCATAATCCTTGCTCAGCCGTCTCATCACATCCCCATGGCTTATCCCTTCCGTCTCATGCTTAACCGTTCTGTAATTCTCCTGCACATACTTAGCAAAGGGCCTCACATGGGGCGCAATGGGGGTTCCATCCTTGCGAGTTAGCGGCAGCATGACCAGAGGCCCCTTGCACTTGGCACAGATAAAGAGATCGGTGTTCAAGGATCTGGTATAGCGGCCGACCCTAATGAGGAAAGAGACACACAGAGCAAACGCATCAGTCACCGTACCTCGGCGTGTTCTCGGAGCTGCTGGCCGTGGGCCCAAAGCAAGACTCTTTCTGTGGTTTCTCAGACAGTGGGGCACCAAGCGACAGCAGTGGTCAGGCCAGCTCCACGTAGGAGAGCATGGAGAAACAAGACGTGGAAAGGAGCCGAGGAGGTTTACTCGTCGCGTCGGCCAGTCACATACTTACTAACAAAATCACGAAGGGTCAGTTCGCTGGAGACCGTAGCAGAAACGGAACCGAAGACAGTCGGGAGGCGGAGGGTCTTACCTGGTTTTGCACCGAGTACATTCATAATGGATCCTGTAGTTAATCTGGTAGTTATGGCAACGAGTGACCATGGGCAGCTCCGGGTGCACCATATTCGATTTCTTGGCATAATACTTCCACGCATCGCCGTGAGAATCACGGACGCCATCGAGCAGCCAGGAAGCTGCGTGGCATATCTCATGGATCAAAGTATCCCGGAGACGGTCTTGGGAGAGGGATGGAAAGAAATCATGAGCACTTGAACCACTTCCCTCCGGTCTGCCACCCAACCACCCCTAGACTCTCGACCCCGCCACACACAAGCCCCGGGTGGCTCAGCAGGAGAGCAACGTGGTGGAGTGCTGGAGACTGAACAGAGCAAGATGAAGAGTGAGGTGACCAGGGGCGGGGGGGGGCCCACACCTGGGCGGAGGCAAAGGAACGAGGACAGGAGGGTCATTTTGAAGGTTTGGTGATTGGCTGGCTGGGGGGGGGGAACCTTGAACCTCAGTTACCGGGTGAATGGAGACACTGCACCGCTGGCAACAGGGAGCTACCTGCAGACAGACAGTTAGCCTAATGGAAAGACGGCCGAGTTGGACTCTCGGGGATGGCGAGACAGCTGATAATCATGTCCTCTGAGCAGAGGCGCCTGGGTGGCTTAGCCGGTTAAGCGTCCGTCTCTTGATTTTGGCTCAGGTCTCAATCTCGGGGTCATGAGATCGAGCCCCGCGTCAGGCTCTGCGCTCGGCGTGGTCTGCTTCAGATTCTCTCTCTCCCTCTCCCCCTGCTCGTGCTCTCTCTCTCTCTAAAATAAATAAATAAATCTTTTCCCAAAACACTAAAAAAAAAGATACTGTCCCCCAAGCAAGGCACAGTAGGCCCATCTACGCAGGAACAACTAGGCTGCCAGGAGACACCGGTGCCTAAGAGTAACTACACAGGCCTGCGTCACAAGCAAAGAGCGCGGCGGGAAAGCTGTCATCACCTGCAGAGTCGCAGACTTTCAGAGAAATCTCGATCTTTGCGTAACGCTGCTTCTTCGGGTAACGGGTCTCGCCGGTGGTGCATAAGCCGGCAGTTCTCAGCATCTTTTTATTCCAGCCGATATCTATTTTCTCCGGCAGCTGAGAAAAAAACAGCGAGCAGAGTGAGTCAGCAAGCCGCTTCAAGCGCACCAAAGCCTAGTCACTCAAGAGCCCTGCAGGGGTGTCTGGGTGGCTCGTCAGTAAAGCGTCTGCCTTCGGCTCAGGGCTCAGGTCGTGATCCCCGGGGCCTGGGGATCAAGCCCCACGTCGGCAGTCTCCCTGCTCAGCGGGGAGTCTGCTTCTCCCTCTGCCCCTCCCCCTGGCTCATGCTCTCTCTCTCTCTCTCTCTCTCAAATAAATAAAATCTTAAAAAATAAATAAATAAAAGAGTTCTGCAGATCTAAACATTCTGGGGAGAATAAAAGCCAGGCTGAAGCTCAGGTGAAAACAACACACAGGCCGTCAGGACACACGGGAGATGGCTGACGGCACATGCATGCAGGACCTGAGCTGCTGGCATGGGGACGCAAACCTGCTGAGGCAGGAGAGGGCGTCCCCTCCTCCCCGCACTTCCCCCTCCCCCCCGCAGCGTAAGAGCGCTGACCTGAAATTGCACGTGCACCTCAGTCCACTCATCAGTCCTGTGATGTAACACCACTGTCATGAGGAGTGACTTCCCCAAAGGCTGGGGAACCTCAGAAAGATCTAAGAACTTTCCCTGCAGAAGGTCGTGTCAGCGGAAATAATCAAGTCTGAAAACCCTAATAACCGCTGAGGCTCTGTTCTAGGCACTTTAGGTACATTACCTTCCCTAGGCCTAACAATAATTCTAGGGGCGCCTGGGGGGCTCAGTGGGTTAAGTGTCCGTCTGCCTTTGGCTCAGGTCATGATCTCGGGGTCCTGGGATCCAGCCTGCTTCTCCCTCTCCCTCTGCCCCACCCCCGGCTCGTTCCCTCTTGCTCTCTGACAAATAACAATAATGCTATGAAGTAGGGGGTACTATTATCGTTCCTGTTTTGCAGATGAGGAAACTGAGGCAGAGAGGGGCTACGTAACTTGCGCAGGCTCACAGAGCTCCTTCCCATTATTCTTGAGCCTAAGGCCTCTCTTTTCCAGATAGTCAAGGATCAACACATGCCCTCTCCCCCACTCCCCGCTACTCTCTCTGCCTACCATCCCTCAAGAACCAGAAGTCTTACTTCCTGCAGGCAACCTGATTTCCTGACCACTCAGGCTCTCAGTGATTTCTGTGCCTCTGCTGATCTCTTGTGCTGGTAACAGTCTGTACCGTAGGTGACTAGCCACAAACGTGCTCTATTTCTTTCACCGATGTGTGCATCACCTCTCCATCTAAACCGACACGTCTCCGAGCAGGAAATATACAGCTAACACATCCGCACACCTCACAGCACCCAAGAGCAAGTGCTCATCAAGTGCTTATTCGTCGACTGTACCTTTTTATCAAACACCGAGCTGTTAAACAGGGTGTAGATTTTCTGAACCAGGCTGTCCTTATTTTGCTTGAAATTCCTTCCAGAATACTGCTTCGCGTTTTCCAGGTCACGCAGGAAACATCCAGGTATTTTGCACGTCCCTCTCCTGCAAAGGTTAAGTTCGACTGAGTTATGGTAGCTAGAGGAAGAAAGAAGAGAAATGCGCACATACAGGTCACAACCAGAGAGACTCAGAAAACTTGCTGGTCCCTCTTCCTTCCAGCTCCTTGTAGGAGAGCATTCCCCGAAGTTCCACACATAGCCTTTTTCTTTTCGCTACTTGCATTCTCAGAGATGTGAAGCCCGTGGTTTCAACCACAGCAGGAGTGATCCCGCTCCTGTACCCGCAGTCTCGATCTCTCTCCTGGGGGATCCAGTTCCGAGCTGACGACGGCACGACGCAGTGTCAACTGATTAACCTGAGGACGCCCCCCCGCTCGGTGTGTTTGCTTATCGGACTTCTGTTATACCACGGGCTGAAAATCTTCCATCTCTTCCAGCCGGCCCCCCTTCCACCCCATGGTCACCATCCTAGTTCAAGTTCGTCCCCTCCCCTCGAGGCCTTGCTGCTACAGCATTCCTTTTGTGTTCCTTCCCTCCAGGCTCCTTTTCTTTCTTTCTCCCCCCCCAACCCCGACACACTTCCAATTCATTTTCCTAGGTCACATCCCAATTCTGTCCCTCCCCAGCTTGGCACTAGACTGTGTGGCCTGGCCATTCAAGGCCCAGGTCAATGGGGCCCCAACGTCTGTCTCCGGCTACCGTCTCCCCTGTGGCCAAGGTGGGCAAGTTAAACGTTCTCCGGACAGGAACTGGGATTCCCCGCAGTCTGTTCATGCCTGGGCACAACCGATCTGCCCCTGAGCCCTAGAATGACCACGTCTGCGGCTCTCCAGAGAACCACCATCCGTGTAGCGCTTTCTCCTTTGCAGAGAATTTCTTGTCGTACTATCCTAGCTAATCCGCACAACCGCCCTCCAAAGAAGTGATTACTATTCTCATGATCTCCACTTGGCGGAGGAGGAAACTGAGGGTCCGAGGTTAGGCGACTTCCCCAAAGTTCACAGAGACCCTGAATCTTTGGACCCAAATCTCAGGGCCTTCCCATTAGAACTCTTCTGCTGCCCCATCTTTCGAGGCCTAATCCCAATGCACAAAGAGCAGTGCTAAGCACATGGAGGCCTCACACTTGTAATAACTATTCATTTCACCCTTTTATCCTGGCTACCGCCGCCACCCACGAGTCCCAAGCGATGAGCCCACAGAGCTGGAAAGATAAAAACAGGAGCAAACACACATTAAGCTGAGTTTCTGACTTCACTCAACTCCTGAGATGGGCATTTTGCCGGGACACTCACAAACCCCTAAGTCACAAAATAATCCATCTGTGAGGGGGCTGGGTCGGGGGAGGAAATCAGAACAAAACCAGGCCAAGGCAGCTAAAGTAAGGGTCCGCACCCCAGAGCCTGAGACTGGTGAGTAACAAGGGCTGCCTCAAATTACTTCGTTCTGAAAGCAAATTTGCATCCGAAAAGGTAGCAGCTGAAAACCCAAGCCATCTGTAGACCTCAGCAGAGAAGGGGACCCCCCTCCGTCCGCACTTCTGTCAAGCAGGCCTTGTGGCTTAGCCCGCCTTCCCCTCGACTTCTGCGTCACTTTGCTGCAGGCAGAGCACCTCCACATCAGAGGAACCGGCAAGACCCCAAATGGGTACATGAGATACCATGACCAGGGAGCAGCCTACGCAGGAACAAGGCGCAGCACAACAGGAAGCCTAGACTGCCACAGGAAGCGCCAAGGCAGCGGCGAGGAGGCCAAACACACCAGCCTCCCTTGGATGGTGCGGAGGGCCACGACACAAAGGAGTGGCTTACAGGCCTTCTCTGGGCACACCACGGCAGAGCCACCCGGGGGCTACCCAGGGCACGGGGGCCTAGAGGCAAGAGCAGCTTGCGGATGTCTCTAGGAACCCAGAGGAGACCCTCGGCTGACCGGGGATCCATCTGCCAGAGAACATGCCGGACTACACGCGTGACCACACCGAGCAAGAAGCGCAGGAGCGAAGAGAGCGCCTCGGCTCAGGTTCAAAGTGCCCTGCTGCCCCCATGCCTGACACATCGCTCTTCTTCTCCCCTTCAGATGCATTTACTGGTCCAAAGTACGGGTAAAAAAACAAACGAACAAAAACCACCCAGACAGTCCTTCAAACACGTTCCTTGTCTCATAAGAGAATTCAGGTGGAAGTATGTATTACTCCTGAATGCAGGTAAGAATGAAGAAAATTATGCCCACTACATCTTTTTTAAGGGGAAAGGTGAGAACTTCCTGGAATCAGAATGAAAAAAACATGTCAGGGTCTGGCTTCCTTTACAGAGTATGGACATGTCTTTGGTCTAAACAGCCCGCTGCGCTCAGACTCAAGTACATGCAGATTCCTCAAAATAAAGGAACCGCAAGCGATCTACTTCACCCGAAGTTTAAGCTTCCGACACGGGCGGGAACAGCTCCAAGCCGCAGGAGTAGCTGCATGCAGCCAAAGCACCCGAAAACCTGGAAGCCAGCCCCCCCCCCAGTTCCAAGGGACGGGGCCACAGGCCGCGTCTGCTCCGCCTGCTCACCATCACCGCGGGCACCGCTTCGGTTTCGCGCCAACTGGTGGCAACAAGGCAGTATTTAGCCTGAAGAAAAGTCTCGTGTTCGGCTACACACGATTTTTTGATGTGAGTCTAAGCACCAAGGAAAGGCCAGAGCTGATGTGGGGGCAAAAGGGCTCCAGCCATCCCGGGAAGTGCAGGGATCGCTGTGGGGTGCCTCCTCCTTCCCCCTTCCTCCTCCTCCTCCTTCAACTTCTGCCCTCCCAAGTCAGGGGTGGAAGCCTTGTCCCCTCTCCCCCACCAGACTCCGCAACCCCTTGAAGACCCTCCCACATGCCCAGGGGACCGCTTAACACGCACACGGGACGACAGTCCCATCAACTCCCGAGAGGCTGAACACGCGCAGTACGTACCCGGTCTTGCGTTTTTCAGTTTTTCCCACCCCGGGCTTCTTCTTTGAAGGCACACGCCTTTTGGAGACTCTCACAGCTGAAAAAGTAATTGTTTGGACCCTGAAAATTGGGCCCATCAAGCAACTGGCAGAAAAGTGCACCCACAGCCACTCCCAGAGCACCATCTAGAAAAGGCAACCGTCCGTCTGAAGCCTGCATACTCCCCATCGGTCCGTGAGACAGGGTCTTCCTATGTGAATCCCAGAGCTGCTAGCAGGGTAAGCTAGGCAGGGGTCTGTCACAGGAACAAGGACTATATAATGAGGTGATGTGAGCCTGCCGCTCCAGGTTAGATTGTGTGGGCAACTGAGGCACGGGCCGTAGAAGGAACGGTGTGGCATAGCTCACACACTTGCTCCAGGGAGTGGCTCAGGGGCCCCTGGATGGCTCAGCTGGTTAAGTGTCTGCCGTTGCCTCGGGTGTTGAGCTCAGGGTCCTGGGATCAAGCCCCGAGTCGGGCTCCCTCTGCCCCTGCCGTCTCTCTTTCGCTCCCTCAAATAAATAAAATCTTTAAAGGAGAAAAAAAAAAAAAAAAGGAAGCGGCTCAGATCCTAGGCAGGACCCTGACTCGCTATACAAGCACAATGCTTCCATCTTTGGTTAGCCCCCATATACCGCCAACTGCTCTAGCCAGAGGCTTCCGTAACGGTAGTGTCATTCATTCGTTTATTGAAAAGAAGTATTAAACATCTACAAGGTGCCGAACACCAGGCTAGACCCTGGGAGAGACTTAAAAATGAAGAAGAGTCCTCCCATCAAGAGGCTCACCGTCCCCCCGGGGGGACAGATTCCAGAACATATCTAAGACCGCTGGGTGAGAGCTTTAGCAGAGACGGGGTCTGAGAACTTTGGGAACCCAGGAGAGGAGGGAGGAGCAGCTCTGACGTCCGGCTTCCTACAGGAACTGCCGACTGGGCTGGGTCCCAAGAAAAATGGCATCTCCTCAGGACAAAAAGTACAGAGAGAAAGCATGCCAGGTGGACGGACCGGCAACTCCTGAGACATGGGTATCCCTCCCCCATTTCCGGAAAGATCCATTTCACCGGGATGGCTGTGTCCCTTAGCCACTGGGATGCCGCTGAGATGGCACAAGGTTGGTAGGCAGGACAGGCTGAGCTGAGCAGACAGGCAGATCCAGGGGCAAGGGCAAGGGCAAGGCAGGCAGGGCTGGCGCACAGGGTGGGCTGGGCGCATTCAGCAGGTCGGACCGCCTCGATATGAGTGGCTTACCGGGTGTCACACATATGTTCTTGGTCTTACTCTTCCTTTTCCTCGGCTGCTCCACCACGGGTGCGGGCTCTTCGTCCTCGAGCTCCACTGTGGCCTCCGCACCACTTGGTGGTTGGTCGAGATTCTCACCAAGATCCGGCTCCGCAGCGTCATGAGGTGAACTGTGCTGGGAGATATCAAAGACCTCCATCTCTTTTTCCTGTGAGGTGCTTTGGCCCTCATCACACGAATCCTCGTCTATTATGAGCACAGGGCCCTCAAAATCGCTGTCATCATCAATAATAAGTATGGGAGACTCCTTGGTGGGAGCCCGTTCCTCGGTATCAGATAACACATCCAGAATCTCATCTGAAATTCGAGAGACACAATCACAGATGAATATACTCCCTCTGCGCGCCCCGTACACCCAACTTCGGGTTATTAAGCACAAATTAAACACGCTGTGAATGGTGACATTCTGAATCACAGTGAAGAATCAGTGAGTCTATTGTGGAGAGTGCTGCTATAAACACCGGGTGCACAGACGCCTTCGAATCTGTATTTGTAACCTCTGGGTAAATACCTAGGAGTTCAATTGCTAGATCGTGGGGCAGTTCTGTTTTTAACTTTTTGAGGAACTTCCATATTGTCCTCTGACATGGATGGAGCTAGAGTGTATCATGCTGAGTGAAACAAGTCAGTCAGAGAAAGACAAATACCACATATAAGGAATTTAAGGAAGAACACGGGTGAATGAATGGGAAGGGGGGAAAAAGAAGAAGACAGGGAAACAAACCATAAGAGACTCTGAAGGACAGAGAACAAACCAAGGGTTGATGGAGGGAGGTGGGTGGGGGGATGGGCATTAAGGGGGACCCTATTGCAATGAGTACTGGATGCTGTATGTAAGTGATGAAACACTCAATTCTACTTCTGAAACCAATATTGTACCGTATGTTAACTAACTAAAATTTAAAATAAATAAAAATAGGAGCACCTGGGTGGCTCAGTCGGTGAAGCATCTGCCTTCGGCTCAGGTCATAATCCCAGGGTCCTGGATTCGAGCCCCGCATTAGGCTCCCCGCCGGGGAGCCTGCTTTTCCCTCTCCCTCTGCCCTTCCCCCTGCTCCTGCTTTCTCTCTCTCAAATAAATAAAATCTTTTTAAAATTTTTAAAAATTCAAAATTCAAATTAAAAGAATCCATTATTGGGGCGCCTGGGTGGCACAGCGGTTAAGCGCCTGCCTTTGGCTCAGGGCGTGATCCCGGCGTTCTGGGATCGAGCCCCACATCAGGCTCTTCAGCTATGAGCCTGCTTCTTCCTCTCCCACTCCCCCTGCTTGTGTTCCCTCTCTCGCTGGCTGTCTCTATCTCTGTCAAATAAATAAATAAAATCTTTAAAAAAAAAAAGAATCCATTATTTTAGATTGTTTTTCATCTATTACTTTTTTACGTTACTGAGAGCAGTAACAGATAAAATAGCAATCCAAGTCCAGTGGCAATTTTCAAGTCACATTCTCTAAGTCGCACACTGCAGGTGCTCAGTGGTTCCCAAACACAGCCCTGCAGACTTGTATGTTTTCTCTGGTCCACAGAAAAATAAGAGAAATCAGAATAACAAAGTGGGGTTTTTTTCCCTATCAAGTTCAAGCTCTATAACTTAAAGAACTGTCCTCTGAGAATATATCCTTCCTAAACTTTTGGTTTCTTTACCTTAGGAAATTATGGCAATAGCAGATGGTAGTTAGAATTTATTCCCATCGTTAGACAAATGAAAAATTGGCAACTCTATGTTAGCCACCAAAATTTAATTTTTTCTTTTTTTTTTTTAAAGATTTTATTTATTTATTTGACACACAGATAGAGACAGCCAGCGAGAGAGGGAACACAAGCAGGGGGAGTGGGAGAGGAAGAAGCAGGCTCCTGATGGAGAAGCCCGATGTGGGGCTCGATCCCAGAACGCTGGAATCATGCCCTGAGCCGAAGGCAGACGCTTAACGACTGTGCTACCCAGGCACCCCTCAATTTTTTTCTTTTCTTTTTTTTTTTTAAAGATTTTATTTATTTATTCGACAGAGATAGAGACAACCAGAGAGAGAGGGAACACAAGCAGGGGGAGTGAGAGAGGAAGAAGCAGGCTCACAGCGGAGGAGCCCGACGTGGGGCTCGATCCCATAACGCCGGGATCATGCCCTGAGCCGAAGGCAGGCGCCTAACCGCTGTGCCACCCAGGCGCCCCAACCAAAATTTAATTTTCTAACTAGTCCACAAACGCCAAGCTCTCAGAGCCACTGATGTAAGCATGAGGAGGTAAGTCCTCATACCAGCACGGAGAGGCCTTGGGAACATTTGGAATGTTCGCCGAGGGTCCCTTCATCTAGAAATGAGGCGTGGCACATCTAACACCACACATGCTCTCTGGAGTCTGTTCAGAGCTCACTTTCCAGGTTCCTAGGGTTCTGGGTGTAAAAAAAAAAAATAGATAAGCCACAGCGCAGGCAAGATGTGACAATATATTTACGGTGCAAAAAGTCTTTATCCTAAACTTGCAGATTTGGGATCACGCGCTGAGAGTCTCGTCTATCACTTCATTATCAAAGAACTTCACATATGCAATAAAGAAAGAGAAAGGAGTGGGAGTTGCTATGGTAAAAAGTCATCCTTCCTAGAAATTTTAAAGATTTCTCAACTGCAGTTGAAATTTTAAAAAGAGAAGGGGAGGGGGAGGGACCCACTACTTATAATCCACAGAAGAAAAATGACTGTCCATTGACGAATGTTCGAAGTGGTCTTAGAAGTATTGTGTTCAAGCTCCTTTGCTGTAACATCACCTCAATTCGTGACAAGGAGGAAAGAAGTGGCATGTGGAGAACAGTAGCGAGACCTATAACGACAGTCCTACTGGAGCATTCTCCCCTCTCCTTTTCAGGGAAATATGCCCACAGTAAGAGTCCACCAATCAGAAAGGGGAGAGTAACCTTAGTTCAAAGTTCATCCTCAACAAAATAGGGATCTTCTGATGAAACGAGTGAGCAAGTGGTCGTCTATGGGGATGAACTGCTTTCTGGCTCTGTCTCTCATGCCCTCCCCTGGGATCCCTTTGGCCCCTTAGGGTGGCTCGTCATGTCGTCCCCCCTACTCCGCACCTGGACCTCTGTCCTACTCAGGCACACCCACTCAGAGTTAGCGAGGAGAGGAAAAATCAATGAGAGGGGACGGGTAGTGAAACAGTAGGAGACCAGGGTTCCAAGCCACCTCTCCTTTCCCTGCTGATACCCCAGGTTAGCCAGGGAACTCTGGCCAATGGTAGCTCTTTGCTAGTTACCAAGGAAGTAGCCAGTACTTGAAGGGTGCTGATATTTTAACGACGGGCCTGTGTATCATGCCCTGCATTGGGTACTAAGCGAACGAAGAACAGTAAAGTTCCATCCCGAAGCTTAAGAAGCTCCTAGTCTCGGGGCGCCTGGGTGGCTCAGTCTGTTAAGTCTCCGACTCTTAATTTTCGCTCAGGTCATGATCTTGGGGGTTGTGAGATCGAGCCCCGCATTGGGCTCCACGCTCGGTGAGGAGTCTGCTTGTCCCCCTCCCTCTGCTCCTCCCCCGCTCTCTCTCTCAAATAATGAAATAAAATCTTAAATAAAAAAGAAAAGAAGCTCCTCGTCTTCCTACGTTTCACACCCACTGAATAGGTTCTGAACAGCGAGTATAGCTCCATGCCTCTGGAAAGGGTTTTAAAAGCGCCTCTGAAGCCAAAGGGGCAAAGATCAGCTATGGGAAATGGGCTCTGAGAAGAACAGAAATCTCTAGAAAATATAAGGAGAACGGTGAAAGGCAAAGACAGACAGCTAGCTGGAGAAAGCAAGGGTTCCCCTGAGACGTCACCATGGGCTGACTCAGAACCACACCCACCTAAGGCTCCATCAGGCTGGAAAGAATGAGCCCACGCCTCTCACCTTCCCTCTCTTTGTCATTCCCACATACAGAGGAGGAAGAAAAAAAATGGTGGGGATGGGGAGTGGGGGTAGCACAGCAGCCTTCATACCTTCCTAGTGTCAGTTCCTGACTTTCTTCCCCCCGATCCCTATGTATAGGTAGGCCAGAACTCTATGGAGGGGGGTGGCCAAGGTCTAAAGCACCGAGAACAGTTGCTGCCGTGTTTGGAAATTCACGGGGGGGGGGGGGAACTCCGGCCATATTCACACCCAGCACCCACGAGGGAAGAAATGGTGGCACCCGCTACTAAGTGGGTACCAGAAGCAAACGTCTGTTGACGCGTATCCTGAAACCACCGTGTGATGGGGCTGCAGAGCTCAGCTGCTTCCCTCGGTCACGAGTATACTTGCCTTCGCTGCTTATGTCAGATATGTGAGCTCTGACTTTATCACTGAAGTATTCATCTTCAGAGTCAGAGTCAATCACCACATAGCTGAGTGAGGAGACAGGGAAAAACAAAAGAGAGACGTCAGCACCACGGTCTTCTTTTCACAGCCTTTCCTGACTCCTCTACCATGAACATGAGCACCTGGAAATGTTCTGTTGGCTTATTCCCTGCAGCAACTCTGTTCCCCTTTCTTTGGAACTGCTCAGTCGTTATTCCTGATTTTCCATCCTTCTACCAAATCATTAAATCTGTCTCTGTCCCTACGAAAGGAGTGATCTGTCAAGCACTGAGTGAAATGGGCTGTCAGAGGGCCTGTGTGCCAGCAACTCTGGTACAGGGCAAAAAGGGACTAGGGAAATGTTAATTTCCATGAGTTAGTTGCCATTTCTCTGTATCTTTACCTGTTACACACATAAATCCACTAACCCATTTCCACCATATTCACCACTTCTAAGCTGCCAGCTTGAGGGGCCTTGGCTATCCCGTTGGTCATTCCCTCTTTAAAACTCTTCTCTGGATTTCCAAGTTACTGTTCTCTTTTGGTTCTCTTCTTGCCCCTCCATCTACTTCTCATTCACCACGCTTCCTCAACTCACCCCCAGGCTTTGTCCACTGTGCCGTCACACCAAGCTAATCAATTCCTAAGGACTGCGTGGACATCACCTATCCGCCCGCGCAAGCCATTATACCCAGCCCAACTGTGTGCCTGACTTCCGGCTCCACAGTTCCAACTTCCTACCTGGATATCCTGTGCGCGGGGCTGACTTGTGTCAGCATGAACAGGCATAGCCTTGCGTCTATTCTGATGAGTTGGGCAGTCATCCTGACGGATCCCTGCCCGTACTCTACTGGTCGTTAAATGTTTTGAGCATTGGCCCTGCCTACAGGCCCCTCCATTTCCACGGGCCCAAAACTGAACTCATCCCCCTCCTCCCCCAGTTCCACCCTTCCTCCAATATCCCACTATAGTAGCCTCCGGGGACCGGACCGAGACCTGTGGGCATTCCCAGCAGGGCCATTAAAACAGATTTTCTCCACGTATCTGTTCAGCATCTATCTAGTGGAGGCAGGAAGAAACCAATTTTTCTATTTAAAAATTGGATATTTAAATGTATTATCAAACAAGGACTTTATTATGTATAGTACTGGGAACCACTAAGAAACCACAATAATGCATTTGAAATGTAAATGACAACCACACCTGAAACTAATATTACATCGTATGGTAACTATGTTGGAATTAAAATTAAAAATTAAAAAATTACAAACAAAAAATACTGTAGGGGCGCCTGGCTGGCTCAGTCAGAGGAGCGAGCAACTCTTGATGTTGGGGTTTAAGTTCGAGCCCCACAATGTGTATAGAGATCACTTTAAAAAAAGTCTTTAAAAAGATAAAAATAAAAAAAAAAAAAATAGGGCAACCCTGTTCGGGACCGCTCTCACTCTTGAGAGCTTCTGTCTTCACTTAATAAACTTCTACGACTTTACTCACAAAAAAACAAATAAATAAAAATTTAAAAATAAAACTATTGTAAATCACAAAAATTTAAAAATTAAAGAATAAAATAAAATGCAAATGGCAGCGATGAAAATATCCTGCATCGCCTCTCCGATTGTGGTAATGTTTACACTACCATATACGTTTGTCAAATTTCATCAAACCGGACACCTAATAGGGTGAATTTTGCCATTATGCAAATCATACCTCAACAGACCCACTATGGTAATTCACTGAGTCAATGTGGAAACATCAGTTAACTAGCATCCTATTTTGGATTTATTCCAGTAAATTTTCTTAGCACCTCCTACAGTCTGGCACATGGGCCTAAAAGGGCCTGAGGAGTGGAAATTGGAGGACGAATCGATCACAAAGACATTCTGAAGAAGAAACTGACCAATTAGATAATGGGCCTGGCCTAAAGATCTAATGCTTTGAACCCGGCTGTGAGGTCAGATACCCATTATGACCCTGAAGATAGTGTTCAGAGATGAAATGTGATGTTTATTCCTAAATCTTCTTACCCACATCATTCCTCAACAAATGTCAAATTTTGCTAATTTTCCTACTCACCTAATGCTCCTTTTCTGCTCCTTCTTTTCAGCTCCAACTAAATCAGAGAAAGAAAGAGGGTGTCAGGAAGCATCTGAAGGATAAAAACCTGGTTACCCACATCTTTAACTCCCTAAAGCCAAAGTCCAGAAGTTAGGGCTGGTTAAAATCGATGGGAGACTTTTATCCCCCTGACCCAAGTGAGCTAGAGAGGAAAGAAAAGTCAGGAGTCCTAGAATGAAAAAGGTCAAGGAGGCAAACTGGAAAACAAGCCCAGAGAACTGCCTCTGCTCCTAACAGCAGAGAAATGATCTTCGTCTCACCAACCTAGAGAGAACCCCTAGAGGAGACAAACCCTGGAGCAGCTCACACCGAATGTCCCAAATCACATTTCAGTCATCTCCACAAAGACAGGGTGAAGTTAGGCCTTGAAACGGAAACGACTGCTCTGAGGGGCACTACTTACAGGGCTCATACTCTTCATCACTGCTAGAGTCCACGGTAAGAATGCAACTGCAAAAAAGGAGACACACAAGGTTATAAAGGAAGCTATTAAACATCGTACACGAGCGCACAGGCAGAATCTCACACAGACAGAAGCACCCATCAGAGTTTCTGACAAGCATAAAAAGTCTTAGGGAGTTATGAAATTAAGATCACAGTAGGGGAGGTGAAGAAAAATTAGAAGCAACAAGCTGCTCAGTCTTCACCACAGAATCGAAGATAGGAGAAGAACGTTAGTTGAGTATCATCAGCTACCAGCGAGAAGCCTGTTTTCTGCCAAGTGATTTAGTTCTACTTCAAGACATGAAAGTGAGGGGCGCCTGGGTGGCTCAGTCCGTTAAGAGTCCAACTCTTGGTTTTGGCTCAGGTCATGATCTCAGGGTCATGAGATCGAGCCCCGAGTCGGGTGCCACGCTCAGTGGGGAGTCTGCCGGAGATTCTCTTTCTCCCTCTCCCTCTGCCCCACCCTGCCCCACGCCCTCTCTCTGTCTCCAAGAAAACTAAATAAATCTTTAAGAAAAAGAGGAAAAGAAAGATATGAAAGTGAATTCTGAGAAAGAGGCCACATGTGAAAGGACTCGAGGATGAAGAGATGACAGTTAAAAATCAGACGGCCAAAAGAGCAAGAACACCTTCTAGGGCTTTACTGGCTTGAAGAGGGCCTACTTATTGGGACTGCTGTCTAGCTAAATGGGCAAATGCTGAAATCCGCTTCTTGGGGAGCAAACGAAGGGTGACTGCCAGGCTGCAGCTGCTCCCGGCAGTGAACAGCGATGCTGGGGCCTCTTGCTTCTCTGCCCCCCAGTAATGCACCAGGCTACAGTCTAGGACCTAATCACAGGTTATCTTAGCATTAGTTAGTGTGACGTAGAGCTCACAGGGGAAACCAGACGTGCTAAAGGTGGACCTAAGCGTTATCAGGTTTTATGAATAAGGTCTTACATATACCGAGTCAAGCCTCACCACTTCTTGAGGGTGTTCATTTTAACCTTGAGGTTGGTTATTGGATTGATAATATTTTTATATTGGGTTGATGATATTTTTCAGTTTTTCAAGACACATGCTGGCTCACCCCCTTGGTTCAATTTCCTACTCACTTATCTGTCACTGCACATTGGACTTACTCAGTAGTAGACCTCAAATTTTAAAAAATTTTTTTAACTTAAATTCAATTAATTAACATATAATGTATTATTGGTTTCAGAGTCAATTTTTTTTTAATCAGCAAAGAAAACTCTTGCTGGGTGTAGGGTTTCCCAGGTATGGGTCAAAACATGACCATGGTTCTCTTCTTTTAAAGATTTTATTTATTTATTTGAGATAGAGTGTGCACGCATGGGGGGAGGGGCAGAGGGAGAAGAGAATCTTAAGCAGACTTCACACTGAGCACAGAGCCCGATGTGGGGCTCCATCCCAGGACCCTGAGATGACCTGAGCTAAAACCAAGAGTCGGAGGCTCAACTGACCAATCCACCCAGGTGTCCCTGGTAATTTTCAAAATACGGTATTTCTCCTCATCCATCTTGTAGTATTAACAAAACAAAGCATCTTGGGCTAAAAAAGACTAGTCAGTGGCCAGGCCATCAGAGCATACTAACTGGGCTTTGGCTGATCGATGAAAACCAGTGTCCTGCCCCTCACATCGTGTCTTTCAGAAATCCTTCCGCCTTCAAACTGCGGAAACCTCCTTCATTCTGTTAACGACCTTGTCTCACTGGGAAAATAAAGCCATCAGACAGGAAATGCCTCGTCCTCCCACCAACAACCCTACCGTCCTATCTGTAACTACACCCGATTCTCTTATTTCTCTATAGTTAACAATGAACACAATGTTCCTACCACTGTCTCCAGGCAAACCCTCCCCTGCACTTTGGATCTCACCCCCTCCAGCCTTCTCAAGGACTTTATTCCTGCAATTTTCCATTCTGTGTCGCACTAGTGTCCCCTCTCTCCTGGATCATTGATTCTACTCTCCCAAGACCCCACACCCCCCAATTTTATATTTCCAGCCTCGAACTCTCTGCTGAACTCCCAACTGTTATGTGGCCTCTTGGACATTTACTAAGCATTTGAAACGTCACACAGCCAACACAGAATTCTTGATTTCCTCCCTCAATCCTGTTCCTATAGGAGATTTACCAATCTCGGTCAATGGCACCCCCCAGTAACACAAACCAAAGACTTAGGAGTCATCCTTGATTCCTCTTTCGCTCACCTCCCACATTCAGCCCATCAGCAAGATCTGTCGGCTCTACCTCTAGAATACATTTCATCTAAGACATACGTACTTCCAAGAAAAGAAAAAAAAAACACTAGCAAATGATGATGTGCTATCAAAAGTGTGATGCATCCCAATGTTGAAACTGTGGGAAAAGTCTCAGAATTGGGGCACTTGGGTGGCTCAGTCAGTTAAGCATCTGCCTTCGGCTCAGGTCATGATCCTGGGGTCCTGGGACTAAGCCCCCCATCAGGCTCGCTGCTCAGCAGGGAGCCTGCTTCTCCGTCTCCTTCTGCCTGCCACTCCCCTGTATGTGTTCACTCTGTGTCAAATAAAACCTTTAAAAAGTCTCAGAACTGATAAACCACTATATACCCTAAATTCATCTGAATCTCTCCAACTTTACTATTACCACCCCACTCTAAGCCACTGTCGCTTCTTACCTAAACTTCTGTAAATTAAGCTCTTGGGTCTCAGTTGTAAAACAACCACTCGGGGCGTCTGGGTGGCACGGTTGGTTAAGCGTCGGGCTCTTGATTTTGTCTCGGGTCATGATCTCCAGGTTGTGAGATCAAGCCCCCGTCAGGCTCTGCACTCAGTGGGGAGTTTGCTTGAAATTCTCTCTCCCTCTCCCTCTGTCCCTCCCCACCCTCTCTCTCTAAAACAAATATATCTTTTAAAAAAAGGAACCACTTATCTCATAGGGCTACTGTGAAAATTAAATGAGCTAACGTCTACCCTCCTACAGGATCACGTACCTCTCCCACATCAGGGCACTTATCATACTATACCGTAAGTGTTTGTCTACATGTTTCTATCTCCCATCCCAGGCAGTAAACCATACAAGAATTTGGAAGTGTACCTGTTTCACACTGTTCAGTACAAAGTCAGTACTCGACTATCTGGTTGAATAAAACAATGAACGAATCTCACGAAGTGGTTCCGAGGACCCCTTTTATTATTTTCCACCCTCCCACCCACACCCCCATAGAACCTTGTTTTAGAAAGACTTGCCTACGAGATCTCACCAATAATTTCCTCCATTTAAAAAATTGATTACACATGCCCATTTATGCGAACCTTATGTGAAGTTTACGTGAGGTACAGAGTGAGCCCAAAGTAAAAACGAACACACTAGGGGCGCCTGGGTGGCACAGCGGTTAAGCATCTGCCTTCGGCTCAGGGCGTGATCCCCGCATTCTGGGATCGAGCCCCACATCAGGCTCCTCCGCTATGAGCCTGCTTCTTCCTCTCCCACTCCCCCTGCTTGTGTTCCCTCTCTCGCTGGCTGTCTCTATCTCTGTCGAATACATAGATGAAATCTTAAAAAAAAAAAAAAAAAGAACACACTAAAAAACAGCGTCATCTGCGTTAATGAAAACACAGTGCCCAGATCCTGAAAAGTAATGGTCCTGACTTGCAGCAAGGGTGGGTGGAGAGACTGGCTGGTCACTATCCAGCCTCCAGAGCCATCTCCACCCAGAACTCCAGGATCTGGTCTTCACAGCTGTAGTTTTGGAACTCGGGTCTCTCAATTCTTCATTAAATGCTAGAGGAAGGACTCCTGTTAACCAGATTTGCAAGGGGCTGCTGATAAGGCAGACTGCCTGTCTACTTCTCAGGAGAACTAATGCCAACCATCCGCCCAGGGCACTATTTGGGGCAAGTGACTGAGGGTCAGGGAGAGAGCTTTGAATTTTACCCTGTGCATTTTTGATAACACATTACTTTTTCAGGTGTATGCTTCAACAAGCACTTTGTACATTGAATTACTTTTATAAAGTGGATCTCCCTAAAGTTGATTCCCAAAAGTCAAATTCATCAAAAGTGTGACCAATTTTACAGCTCTTGGTAAATCTTGCTTAATCGTTTCCAAAGGGTTAGTTCAGTGTACAGTTCAACATTACTATAACAGGATAATGTTTTCTCATTTGCTAATTTAATAGGTAAATAACATCAAAATTAGCGTTTCTTTTTATTACTTAAGATGTTTATTTTCCAATGTTTGTTTGCTGCATTCTTTTGCTAATCCCCCCTTGCATTTTAATGACTATCAATGTTATAACGTTTACCAGATAGCTTTCTGAGAGATAAAGAATACCGAAAAGAGGAGTGAAGGAGAGGAACTCGTTGTCCCTGCTCCTCCAAGAGTCCCACTCACCAGGAATAAACGTGTCTTATTTATTCTTCTAGAAAGTTCTTAAACATAAGCACATACCAGCACAAGTGAAGTGCACACATCTTTTAAAATAAGTAGTAGTATGCTACATTGTTCCGCTGCTGGCAGGTTTTCACTTTATCTATCTTAGTAGTCTTTCCGTTACCAGAACATACATTTCTTACCACAGTTTTTTGGATGAACCATAATTCATTCAATTACACCCTTAGGTAGCTTAAACATTGCTGCAACAAACATCCTTGTATGTATTTCTATGTGGACTAGTAATTAAGTCATACATCCTTCTTCCCCAGAACTGAACAAAGACCAAACCAGCCTGTGTGTCTATGTATGATGAAATCAATATCAGTTATAGGGAGAAGGGACATGGGAGAAGGGGGAAAGGAGTCAAGAACAAGTTAAGAGTCAATACACAGAAAGAATGTATGACATAACCACATTTATGCACTTCAGGATATGTGAATATATATACAGAAATTAAATAAAATTGTTCTAACACGGAAAGAAAAAGTCCTACTAATTACTGGGTCAAAGGACATGGGCATTTACAATGTGGGTATTTCCAGATTGCCCTCCAAAAAGGTTGCACCAATTTATATTCATACAATGGCTAGAAGAAATTGCCTGTTTCCTACAAATCTGCCAGCTCCAGTTATTATCAGTTTTTTAAATCTTTGTCAAACTGATATATGAAAAAATGGTATCTTATGAAAAATTTTTTCATTTCTTTAAACATAAATAATGCAAAGTTGAATAAATTTTAATGTCTATGGGCCAACTGTATTTTTTCCCTAAGAACTACCTTCCGATATCTTTTGCCCATTTTTCATGTGTATGTTCATCTTTTTTTAATTGTTGACTTGTAAAAGTTCTTTGTAGATTAAGAAAAATAGCCTTTTATCATGGGTAATGTGAATACTTTTCCAGTTTGTCATTTTTATACTTTTGTTTGATATCAAACTGAGGCTTCCCCCACTCCAAAATTATTGGAAATGAAATCCACCTGTTTTCTAACATTTTTAATGATTTCCTTTTTATTTTAAATATTTTATCCATTTGTAATTTATTTTGTTATAAGGAGAGATGAATTAAGAATCCAATTATTTTTTTCCAAATGGTTAGCCAATTATCTTTAAATTATTTGTTGATGAATCCATCTTTTCCCCACCGATCTGAAATGTCATTTTTTTAAATCATGAACTAAATTTTCATATTTGGGTATTTGGGTCTATTTCCAGACTTGCTGTTCTATGGTTTTTACTTTCTCCCATATTATATGCTTACATGCTTATCTGTGAAGGAGAAATCAGGGCAGTGTTCCAGGAGAGAGACTTAAGAGATACAACTATCTTAAAATACCCCCTTATCATGGAGAAGAGAAACACTTCATCTGTGTACCGCTAGAGGGCAGCACTGTGAACAATGGGATGGAAGTAACCTAAGACAAGTTTTAAGTTCATTAGAATGAAGAACTTTCTAGAAATTACACATATTCAACAATGTGTTGTTTCATGGAGTTTTATGCTCCTGGCCACTAACAGAGACGTTACATAGAGGATTCGTGCACTGACTAAGAGGTTGGACTCCTGTATGATTCTAAGATCCCTTTTTACAACTCTCATTTTATGACTAACCAAGTTATACATTCTGCAGACTCGAAATGAAAGAAACACATACTTTCTGAGAAAATCATTTTGCCAACACAAGAAGGACTAAACGAAGAGAAGAGAATTTTTCAAGTCTCACCAGTTATCATCCTGGATCTTAGACTGACCAGCGGCTTCTTTCGACATGTCCATGTCTATAGTCAAGACAAAAATATACTCTTTAAAGAAAACCAAAACCCAGAACAAACATTTTTTTTTCTTTTTTTAGTAGGCCCCATGCCCAGCATGGAGCCCAATGCAGGGGCTTGAATTCACAACCCTGTTATCAAGACCTGAGCGGAGATCAAGAGTCCAGCGGTTAACCAACTGAGCCACCCAGGTGCCCCCGGAACCAACATTTCTACACTCTGCATTTATCTTTGAGCAGCTTATGCACCCTAATTTAAGGCCAAAGCTTTGTTCTGTGAAACCAGATGTATTTAAATGTTTGTTCCAGGCTTTTCCTGGATGGAGAAAACTAGATAGACACTCTCTCCAACCATGCCCCACCAAGGTTCTTTGCTGATCCATCAGAAAGCCCAAAGCACGTGGCAGTCACCTCAACCACCACGTTATAGAAATGTGCAAGGACAATCCAATCATTCATTTATTAGCCCCCAGAGAAATTTTCTCCCCATTGTAAGGATTTAGAATGCACTAACTCCTATTCAGTCCCTGGCCCAGGAATATCTTCTCCCAAAAGGGATTCCCACTCCCCCACATCCCCACTGGCCTGCCCTTCTCCCCACACCTGCACTCTCCCTACTCCTGCCTCAAGCCCCAGAAGTCTTCCACCTATCAGGCTTTGATCCCTCTACCCTCCGCTATCCCTCCACCTCTCTACTCCTATGCCCAGGCAGTCTTACACAGACCAGACCACTACATACCGCTATCCAACCTCTACTCTCCCCATCCTCCTACTGTACACCCACCTCCCGCTAGTCTTAAACAGGATCAGGTCACCGCACTCCCAACCGCTCTCCACCCTCCCCCAATGCCTTTATCTCCCTATGCTCGCTTTCTGCCTCAGCCTGTCTTGCACGAATACGGCCTCGAAAACTCCACTCACTCCCGCCGCCACGCCCCTGCTCCCCCTTCTGGTCCCCAGGCGGCCTTACACCAAGAGGCCCAGACCCCGCCCCCAACACTTCCGCCGCCAGCCAGTCTTGCACCAATCAGGCCTCACCACCTCCACTCACTACCCCACCCTCCTGCTTGCACCTCCCCCAAATCCCGAGGTCTTAGACCAACAGGCCCAGGCCCTGCCCCTAGCCAGTCTTGCACCAATCAGGCCTCGATACTGCCACTCACCCCCACTCCTCCTCCCCCAACCCCAGGAGGTCTTAGACCAACAGGCCCAGACCCCGCCCCCAATGCTTCCACCGCCAGCCAGTCTTGCACCAATCAGGCCTCGACACCGCCACTCACCGCCCCCACCCTCCTGCCTGCACCTCCCCCACCACCACGAGGTCTTACGCCAACAGGCCCAGACCCCGCCCCCAGCCAGTCTTGCACCAATCAGGCCTCAACACCACCACTCACTCCCCCCACTCCCCCTCCACCTCCTCCAACCCCAGGAAGTCTTAGACCAGCAGGCCCAGACCCCGCCCCCAGCCAGTCTTGCACCAATCAGGCCTCGACACCACCACTCACCACCCCCCAACTCCCCCTCCACCTCCCCCAACCCCAGGAAGTCTTAGACCAGCAGGCCCAGACCCCGCCCCCAGCCAGTCTTGCACCAATCAGGCCTCGACACCACCACGCACACACGCCCCACCCCCTCCACCTCCTCCAACCCCAGGAAGTCTTAGACCAGCAGGCCCAGACCCCGCCCCCAGCCAGTCTTGCACCAATCAGGCCTCGACACCACCACGCACACCCGCCCCACCCCCTCCACCTCCTCCAACCCCAGGAAGTCTTAGACCAGCAGGCCCAGACCCCGCCCCCAGCCAGTCTTGCACCAATCAGGCCTCGACACCACCACGCACACCCGCCCCACCCCCTCCACCTCCTCCAACCCCAGGAAGTCTTAGACCAGCAGGCCCAGACCCCGCCCCCAGCCAGTCTTGCACCAATCAGGCCTCAACACCACCACTCACCCCCCCACTCCCCTACCCCCGCCTCCCCCAACCTCAGGAAGTCTTAAGACCAGCGGGCCCAGACCCCGCCCCCAGCCAGTCTTGCACCAATCAGGCCTCGACACCAACACTCACTCCCCCCACTCCCCCTCCACCTCCTCCAACCCCAGGAAGTCTTAGACCAGCAGGCCCAGACCCCGCCCCCAGCCAGTCTTGCACCAATCAGGCCTCGACACCACCACTCACCACCCCCCAACTCCCCCTCCACCTCCCCCAACCCCAGGAAGTCTTAGACCAGCAGGCCCAGACCCCGCCCCCAGCCAGTCTTGCACCAATCAGGCCTCGACACCACCACGCACACACACGCCCCACCCCCTCCACCTCCTCCAACCCCAGGAAGTCTTAGACCAGCAGGCCCAGACCCCGCCCCCAGCCAGTCTTGCACCAATCAGGCCTCGACACCACCACGCACACACGCCCCACCCCCTCCACCTCCTCCAACCCCAGGAAGTCTTAGACCAGCAGGCCCAGACCCCGCCCCCAGCCAGTCTTGCACCAATCAGGCCTCGACACCACCACGCACACCCGCCCCACCCCCTCCACCTCCTCCAACCCCAGGAAGTCTTAGACCAGCAGGCCCAGACCCCGCCCCCAGCCAGTCTTGCACCAATCAGGCCTCAACACCACCACTCACCCCCCCACTCCCCTACCCCCGCCTCCCCCAACCTCAGGAAGTCTTAAGACCAGCAGGCCCAGACCCCGCCCCCAGCCAGTCTTGCACCAATCAGGCCTCGACACCAACACTCACCACCCCCGACTCCCCCTCCCCCTCCCCCAACCCCAGGAAGTCTTAGACCAGCAGGCCCAGACCCCGCCCCCAGCCAGTCTTGCACCAATCAGGCCTCAACACCACCACTCACCCCCCCGCTCCCCCACCCCCGCCTCCCCCAACCTCAGGAAGTCTTAAGACCAGCAGGCCCAGACCCCGCCCCCAGCCAGTCTTGCACCAATCAGGCCTCGACACCACCACTCACCACCCCCCCGACTCCCGCTCCACCTCCCCCAACCCCAGGAAGTCTTAGACCAGTAGGCCCAGACCCCGCCCCCAGCCAGTCTTGCACCAATCAGGCCTCGACACCACCACTCACCACCCCCCCGACTCCCGCTCCACCTCCCCCAACCCCAGGAAGTCTTAGACCAGTAGGCCCAGACCCCGCCCCCAGCCAGTCTTGCACCAATCAGGCCTTGACACCACCACTCACCACCACCCCCACTCCCCCTTCTCCTCTCAATCCCAGAGGTTTTACACCAACAGGACCAGACCCCCTCCCAGCTCCCACCCCCAGCCAGTTGTACACCAATCCGGCCTCAAAACCTCCACTCACCGGGCCCTTACAACCCTCTCACCACAGCTAGCCGATCAGACACCCCCCCCCATACCTCACTCCCCGCACGCACTCCTACCCACCCTCCATTTGCCCACATTTCTACTCCCTATTCTGACCTCAATCGGCCCACCGGCCTTGTGGGATCTGGCGTCCAACACCCCCACGCCCTCATCAGCCCTCCACCTCCCCCCGCGCTGCAATCTCACTCAGCCAGTCCTTCCACAGCTCAGGCCTAGACGACCCCCCTCCACAACCGCACGCCACCTTCCCCAAGCCTCTTCTTCCTCATGCCCCCACTGGGATCTCCACACCCCCATTCCTAATCTTTGCTTTAGCAGAGTTAATATCGCTTAAAAAAAATTGCTTCTTCCAAAAGCCTTTTTTAAAAGTGGAAGCCAGCAAGATATTTTGCCATAATCTCAGTCCCAAGGTTCATGGCCAGTCAGGGTATGTGGCGGTCCTGATTTTAAGTCCGCTCAGCTAGGATGAGCTTCAAGATCGTTCCCACTTCAGTACCCTCTTCAGCCCCACCAACCGCCTACCTGCTCCGGCCGCCTCTGGCGTGGCCGATCCTGCTCACCTCAGACTGGTGGCGGATGCTGTGGGAGCTCCTGAGCAACTGCGAGGGGACGCCAGGCGCGAGACCTTTTATAGAGCCCGGGCTCCACGGGGGGGGGGGGGGGGGGGGGGGATAGGAACTGACGTGTTCCCGTGCTCCCTGTACCCACCTATCACAGTGTGGTCACGGGGCAAATTTAAACTTCGCGGCTAAGAACTCAAATTTGGCGCCCAGCCGCAGTGCTTCCGGAGTCAGGTCTATCGCTTCCACGGGTGTTGCTTGTTTTGTCACGGAAAGCGCCATTTCACACAGAGCTCTGGTCCCCGAGCCGGATTCTGTAGTTTGCCGATCCCTAAATTAACTTTGGGTGACGGGGAAGAACTAGGCTGAATCTTCCCAAAGTTTCATCTTTGTGAGAACGTGGATAAGCAAGCACCGTTTCTTGCCGGAATTGCCCAAACCTCTGAGCCTGTTTGCCTGTCCCCCCCCACCCCCAACAACTACTCTGAGCTAGGGGGGATGGGGGATGGGAGAAGGCCACCTAGACCCCTAGATAAGAGCAAGGCATCAATCCAACAGTGCCTGGCAACCCTTAACTATGACGTTTGCTTCCAGAACCCTCCAAACCCTGGAGATAGACGGGTTGGTTACTTGAAGCTTTTTGGCACTCGCTCCCAACACACCAAGAAAAACAAACCGGGGAAGTAAATGCTTTCTAGACGGTGCCGTTTCTCCGGCAGACGCGTGTTACGTTTCATAATTTAAGCATGTGGCTAACAGAACACAAATAAACCCTCCGTGCATTTAAAGATATTAATAATACTGCATTTATTTCATGTTAGGCAGTTCCAAGTGTTTTATGTGGATTTAATCTTTAAGACACTTTAAAAAGTACGCAATATTAGCACTCATTTTACAGAGATCACATGGCTACAAAGTGCCAGCGCTGAGATTCAAACTCCAGCAGCGCTGGGCGGGAGTTCGAGCCCCACGTTATAGAGATTACCTCAAAAAAAAAAAAAAAAAAAAAAATCTTAAGAGGCGCCTGGCTGGCTCAGTAGGTTACGTGTCTGCCTTCCGCTGAGCTCATAATCCCGGGGTCCTGGGATCGAGCCCTGAGTTGGGCTCCCTGCTGAGCGGGGAGCCTGCTTCTCCCTCACTCCCTACCCATGCTTGTGCTCTCTCCCCCAAATAAAATCTTAAAAAAATAAAATCTCAAAAAAAAATCTGAACTCTTAAGCACTAAACTGCCTACACATATAAAGGTACTTTCTGAATGGATCGGGAATTCGATAAACGGGGCTTATCATTATAACCCCATCTCTACAACAAACTTAAAAGTTTACCTCCACAAGCCCCTTCTATAAAAATGGGGGTCACATAACTGCACACCTCAGCAGTTTGGGCAAAGAACCTGAATGTTAGCTGTGCTTAATATTAAGAGGCATGTGCTGCACTTCAAGTAAAAAGTGGGTTAGGACTGGAATCGAATCACATTACCCGAGCTTATTCCAGATGCACAAGCAATTCCTTTAGAGTTTAGGCAGGAGGAGCTGGAGTGGACTGAAAAGGAGGGGAGGCAGATTCTTAACATGTAAAGAGGGTAAGGGTGAGAACCTTTGAATAGGCTACTGGACACCTTTCTTCCCCCACCACGTTTTAGGAAACAAACACCAACCCACATTAGGGCTTTGAGGGTCACAGCCCACAGAGCTTGGAAGGTAAATAAGCTGAAATTTTATTTTATTTTATTTTTTTAATGTACGTTCTCTGCCCAAAAGGGGGTTGAACTCACAGCCCGCTGGTTGAGTCTCATGCTCTACAAAGTGAGCCAACCAGGTGCCCCAGAAATTTTATTGCAAAATTTTTCCTCATTTATTATCTCTGAGAAAACAGGCAGCTAAACAACCTGCTCTGGTCCCTGCTGCACTGATATCCTCCCTCATACCTGTGTTCAACCACCACACAGAACATGAATAGTTCACGTGAAGAACCTACAGCAGTAGACAGCGGTAGACGAAGCCAGAGTAGTCGCAGTCGTAGGCCAAACAAAAACCATCCTGAATGGGTGTGCTGGGAGTCACAGGCTCTGTTGTCCTCTTAACGGATCACATACCAAACCCACCCCTCTTGCACACCTGGCTGAGAAAACAAAATAGTTCTTAAGATCATAGCTCCACTAGGGAAATGCGGTCCTCCAGTTGTTTGGAGCTGTTCAAATAGAAGTTTCATCATCGGATGACGCTCAATTTCACAGAACACAAAATACGTCAGCCATATTAAGGGCAAATCATTCATTTATTGTTTAAAGACTGCAAGACAACATCTGGATTTCTGTAGCACAATTTAAATGTTTTACTTTTTTGATAAAGCAGAGTATAATAGAAAAAACAATTAGTTTCCGGTAATATCTATATCTCTATTCAGAATTAAGTCTTCCACAGACATGTTACCTGGAAACAAAAGCCTATTACAATAAGCAAAGCTTCAACCAGAGCGGCTACTTTTCGTGCCAGGAAAAAGTTCATCCCTATAGGAGGAATGATGTGCTATGTAAAATGGCTGTAAGGTCACAGCCTTGAGGGCACTGGAAGTATATTATCCTATTCCACATTAAGTAGTTTGGTGAAATTCAAACAGTTTCTCTGCAACCATGCTGGCAACCTCTGACTGGTAGCTCAATCGGGTAAAAAATAAATTAAATCCCTAAACTGATGTTTCTTGATTTACATTGTTAAAAGGTACACAGTTCATTATCATGTAATTCTGGCAAGAATTACATTTGAGACTCCTTGCCCAGATTTTGGTTAACAATAAGAATCTTTCAGAAATTCAAGTTCTTATTAATCAATAATTTGTCAGCTAGGATACATTCAGGCATCAGCTGCAACTACAGAATAGGTGCACTGCCTCAGCGCTTTGGAAAGACATTATAATCTAGAACACTACTAGCAGACAAACAATTATCTGTTACTGGATAGCATAAGTACAGTACAGCAACACAAAACATATATTCATATGTTGGCTTAAGCCTCAAGCCCTCGATCCTTTGTTGAAATTCAATAATTTTATTCCTATGGTTTTTAATACCAAGAACTCAAGCTCCAGGAGGGCCAAAGTCTAATTTGTACTCCAAACCAAGTAGCAAAGCCGTTTGCTACTACTGAGGCTGATCTGTACAGACTTCAAGACCAAGTCCAGAAGACAGCTATTGTATAATACCCGAGAAGGTCTGAAAAATAATTACTCATTTACATAGCTGGTCCTTCAGAGCTTTTTACCTCTAACATGTTTTTTGATGAAAGTTATTTAATGTACTGAAGATAACTGTGACTTACTGATCAAATACGTGAATACTTATACTTACCTGGGATTTCATTTCTGCTGAAAGAAATAGGAAGAACAGGACTCACTTAAAAAAAAAAAAAAACAAACTTGAGAAAGGAAGGTAAAAATCTTATCACACACTATCACTTTTGGAAGCAGCATAGAGGGGCAAAGGTAAAACACTGGTGAAATAGGTCAAAACTAGGCCCAAAAAAAAATCTATATTATCATCAATGACAGTACCACAACTATGCCCTGCATAATTAATAATCACTCCTAAGAATTTTCATTTGGCACCAGATGATGTGTTTAAGAGAAACACTCTGGGATATTTAAATATCAGACTTCGTTTTGTTAGCTGAGTTACAGGAGAAACTTTAAAGTAGGGGAAGGGAAGAGAAGGAAATGGGAAACGGACCAGAAAAAAAATTTTGAGTCATCATCTAAACCAACAAAGCACTGATAGCTCCAAACATTAGGTCAGACACTAAAACGACTGATATAGGCTCAAGTGGTTTATAAAACCTATAAAAAGACTACACCAGCAAAGTCCCCATTAATCTGTAGAGTTCAGAAACTAAAACAAGGAGCAACATTTTAGCTTAAAACCTTATCTCAAGAGAATCATATACACTTCACATGAATAAAAATACCTGAAACCAAACATTTTTAAAAGCTCCAATACCCAAAATATAAAGAAAAAAATTAATTCAGAAGACTCAATCAATCCATGGAATCACAAAACGGCCGGACAATCTATATCTCCCCTCCACACTAGCCATCCCATGGAAGACCAAGGGAGATCAGACCTTCCAGACCTATGCACCACCTGGTTGCTGCAAAATTCTGTGGAGATTCCTTGTGGAACAGCAGTTTCCCATCTCTTGTGTCTCTCCCTATCATGCAGGAAGCAAGTCTGGCTGTGCTATTCTATTATTGTTTGTCACCCATCTGCAACATGATACCGTACAGATAAGTAAAAAGTACGTTATCGAGTTCCCTTTCCCCAGAAGGTTGAGGCTCAGGTACAGGGCAATCTCCTGTGCACACAGTCTTTATTTAGGCCGACTCAGTGACTTCAACAGGCTTAATCATGTGATCAGGTTTGTTGCCAGCTGCATAATGCTCCCACATCTGTAGATAGAGCCGCTCTAGTTCCATTGTGTATTGTTTGGTGTTGAACAGAGGGCTAGATATTCTCTGCTTCCAGACTTTGCCACGAATTTTCTTCAGGCTAGGTAATAAAACAAAAAAGAACCCAGTTTACAAATCAGAGCAGAAAAACTCAGAACTAGCCCTCACAGATTCCTAGTCCTACCTTTGTGGCAAAATACATGACTGGACTTCACACTGTTTTCTGACTGGCCACCCTGACCTCAACGCTGAAAAAGGGAAGGGTCACAGCTAACGTAATGCTAACACTTATAATCAAGCTCGCCTCCATGTCCTCTGAAAATATTCAGTTCTTTCCTAAAGAAGTCTATCCACGAGATCGCATGCTTTCTCCGTTTCAGCTCACTTCTACCTTTAAAAGAAAGAACTGGCAATCACAAGTGTCTACTCCTATGTACTACTGCTTAGAATGTACACTGCTTACCTTTTCGTAAGCAATTTAGCAATGTGTGTGTTAAGAAACTTAAATGTTTACAACCCTTTGACCGATCAGTAACACTTTAAATCTATTCAAGAGGAAATAATCAGAGATGCAGGCAAACCTGGCCATGCAAAGATGTTCACTGAAGCACCATTTACAATAGCTAAGGCACAAACATAAGATGAGGTATTCAGTTTATGAATATATTTTAACGAAATAGGAAAAATACTCCAGAGGATAAGAAATGTACTATGTCTACTGCCATAATTTTCCACTTACACGATTTATTTATTTAGATATTAACAAAAACTGTTCCTAATATTACCAAGACCATGGTTCTGTTCAAAATAGGGAAAAAAAGCAATTAGTTCTTCTGGGAACAGAAGGGGAAAGAACGCTCAATTCCTCTTCTGAATATATAATTTGTCATGAGATTCTCCTTCTATGGAGAGAATTACTACTTTAGAGCGAGAAGCTGAAACACTCCTGTGCACTTTTAAAAGCAATTAATAAAGTTTTAGTGTTTGTTGCGACAGAACTAGTAAAATTGCTACACATTATGTTGGCCTCAACCCAACCATGACCATATTAATGCTACCTTCCAAATACACATACTTCTGTGCTCTATTTTTCTAAGTTCTTTTTTTTTTCCAAAGATTTTTATTTATTTATTTGACAGAGACAGCCAGCGAGAGAGGGAACACAAGCAGGGGGAGTGGGAGAGGAAGAAGCAGGTTCCCAGCGGAGGAGCCTGATATGGGGCTCGATCCAGAACGCTGGGATCACGCCCTGAGCCGAAGGCAGACGCTTAACCACTGCGCCACCCAGGTGCCCCTATTTTTCTAAGTTCTATACGTCAACAGGAGAATGGCTGAACTGTGGTACAGCCATACAATGAAATACTACTCAGCAATAAAAAAAGGAATGAAGTACTGATATAAGCCAACATCATGAATAAATCTCACATTATACTAAATGGGGGGGAAAAAAAACCTTTAGAGTACATACTGTATAGTTTCATTTGTGTAAGGTTCTAGAAAGGCAAAACTAAGTTATGGGGGAAAAAATTCAGGACAGTGGTAGTTGTCCTGATGGTTGGTGTGCAGGACCAACTGAGAAGGAACATGAAGGAATTTTCTGGAGTGATGGCTATGCTCTATATACTGCTACAGGTTTGGGTTATAAAGGTAAGTCTCAAAACTCAAATTTAAGATTTGTGCATTCCACTGTATATAAATTCTGCCTCCAAAATAAATAAATAATAAACTCTAGTTGATGTCCACTTTGAAGTATTTAGGAGTACAGATGTCTGCAATTTACTTCAAAATTTACTTCAAAATCTATCAAATAAGATGGATTGCTAGATGGATAAAACAATAAGTAGATGGACAGGTATGTGGTAAAGCAAGGATAGTAAAGTGTTAGTGGTAAAATCCAGGCAGTAGGTATAGAAGTGTTTATTATTGAAATTTTTTTAACAAAATGTTGGGGGAAAGTATCATATGAAATCAACTAAGCTCCAAAAAAATTTTTAAAATACACTAAAATATTTACTACAGTTATCTCTGGAATGATGGACATGAACCTTAATTTTTTTTAATGGCTGAGCTCAAAATTTTCATTCTTAGA
Source organism: Ursus americanus (assembly GCF_024610735.1). Taxonomy (NCBI): domain Eukaryota; kingdom Metazoa; phylum Chordata; class Mammalia; order Carnivora; family Ursidae; genus Ursus; species Ursus americanus. Next base: position 64,920,995 of record NC_142164.1, read on the forward strand.
CGTATATGATGTTCGATGGAGAAAATTTGTAAGTAATAAATGCTTAACATCTTCTGAATGCTTTCCAAGAACTTTTGTTAAGTGTTTTACATGGAACACCTTTTTTTTTTTTTTTAAATCCTCAACATCTCTGCAAGGTAGGTACTATCATTCACTCCCATTTTGCAGATGGAAAAAGCAAGGCACATAGAGACTAACTTGCCCAAAGTCACAAAGCTTGTGAGAGAGCGTGAATTCAAACCCAGGCAGTCTGACTCTCTACAATATGCTACTTCTCAGAGAAACACAAAGAAAAAAAGTCACCCATAACACCCAAAGAAAAGACTCTTTTAAGAGATAAACACTACTTTGTTGTATGGCTAAAGCATTGCTTATCTAAGCACCACCCCTCTAACTCCCACCCACTTAGGGAACTGAAGTTATGCTGGTTTTTCCCTTATGCTACAGTGAAGATGTAGCACCCTAACAGGGTCAAACATCTGGCTGTTTTCTTTAAGGCTCTTAAAACTCTGAGGAAGGGTTGTACCGTTTTACTCACTGTCTGAAATGTATGAAAAGGCCAACAGCACCTCAACGCTCCCTCATCATTGGTATCATACTAAAGATATTTTATTTTTAGGAAAATAATGGCTATACCCCAATGTTCTTGTATAGTTACATTTCTACTACAGAGGTTGAAACTTTTTCTTATTAACCATTTGTATTTCTACTTCAGTGAGATGTCTATTCGTTTCTGTGTTTAGATTCCTTTTAAGGAATTTAAGATGTGAATGCTCCTCGGTCTTCATATAGCCAGGCTATTATTACTTGACATAGAAACAAAGATTTTCTTTCCCTCTCTGCTTGCCTTTTAATTTTCTTGACTCACTTTTATTCAGCCATTTACTCTTTACATAGTCACACCTATTGGTCACTGCATTTATGAAAGTTTAGAAAGTGCTCTCATCTAGAGATTATACAACTAAATCACCCATTTCCTATTATTATTTAATGATTTCATTTTGTAACATCTATATTCTCTCTAAATTTTCCTCATATGTCTCCTTTATCATAAAATTTGTTCATGGAAAAGTTTACTTACTATTCTAGGTCAGTTCCCAGTTTCACAGCTATGTCTTCATATTCTTGTCTATTTTTAGCAATAAGCTCAAGACAACCTAAACAAGTGAGCTGGGAAGCTGCAACTCGAGAAGCAAGAGTCTCTCCTGCAATTAAAAAAAAAGAAGAAGAAAAGAAAAACAAATCTGAGAATGTAAATAACACAGTTATTCACGTCGCCTATGCTAAGTACCCACACAATGCGGATGAGGAGAGTGGAGCGGAGTGCTTAGACTTGAACAAAGCTCACTTTTTATCATCTTGCCTAAGCGCTCCGTCTAGCACACACAACTTCGCCTAAAAATGTTTCCCCCAAAGGAGGTTTCAAAAAGAACAAGGAAGATTCCAATGGTTTATGAGCAACTCACCTGGCATAGTCACCATCGGTGTTCCTGCCCAGAGGACATCCATCCCTGTGGTGTGTCCATTACAGAGGGGAGTGTCCAGGCAGACATCAGCCAGCTGGCCTCTCCTGACATGTTCCTCTTTAGGAGCAACAGGTGAAAATATGATACGGTTCTGGGGAAGGCCCATGTTTTGTGCATACTGTTGAATATTAGGTTCTCCTACTGCTGGAAAACGCAACAGCCACAGCACACTATTGGGAACACGCTTCAGAATCTAAAATAGGGAAAAGAAGAATAATTTTTAATAGCAGCTCTGGCCTTCTCAAGAAAGGCTCCCACAGAGCTCTAATACTTCTACTAGTCTATTCCTGTCACCCAGATAGCAGCCTACTGTGAACTTTGTCTCTCCCTCACAGATGAATTAGACCAACTGAATTATAGGTTCCTGTTCTGCTTAGCTGCCCCCAGAGCTCAAAGAAAGAGAAGACTGACGTAAGACACAAACAAGTTACTAATTGGCAAAATCTGAGGCAGCTGTGTCCCGTGGGAATCGTTACTGACAGTGAATCGTTACTGACAGTTACTGACAGTTTCTGTCAATGAGTGAGAAATTTTCCATTTCAAATTTTAAATCCCCCAGCATGACACAACAAATAAGGTCAGCTCACACTTGCCTGACTTGATGTGCCTAATCAAGCTCAGGTGTCAGCAGACTTTCTGTAAAGGACCAGAGAACAAGTATTTTTGGCTTTGCAGCCACATGGACTCTGTCATAACTGCTCAATTCTGCCCTGGTCACTGGGAAACAGCCACAGACAATATGTAAACAAGCAGGCATGACTGTGTTATAAAATTTACAAAAAAAGGCAGTGTGCCGGATTTGGTCCGCAGGCCGCAGTTTGCCAACCCCTCATTTAGATCTACATCTATTCAGTGTTACCACCCAAGTTCAAAGGCATGAGAACAGAATCCAGGATACTTCAGATTTTTAAGAAACAGCACTGTGCCATATATATTATCTAACACCCTCAGCAGCAACCCCCTGCAAACAAACACATCAGTACCTCTGCTTTGAGATGTAGGAATATTCATACTGAATGGAAAACATACAAAACCAAAAGACAGCCTAACACCAGTTCAGGTAGTTTTGCCGCCAAATAAATTTGCCACAAACTTCTGAAAACAGCTTTTGGTTTTTGGACTTTTTTGAACACTGGGAAGTAAAGATTAAGGGATAGTAAGCATGTACTCATCTGCTTCCCCTTCCACCCATACTTCTTTAAAAAAAAAAAAAAAAAAAAGACCGACCCCACCCCAATACCAAAAAGAAAAGCAACCAAGAATTTATCTCCATTTTAGCCCAATGGAGTAAAAGCCAGTTATGGATAATCAAATTTAGAACTTTCAGAGGTCCTGCGTATGCAAACTGGTCTGATGAACTAACTGAGAGGTAACGGCATAAACCAATTCCTTCGCGATTACATCTCTACAATATTGCGAGACCGTCATGCATGGGTGGATGTGGACATGACGCTTTCGCTATCAGTTTAGGCCATGGGTTGGCAAACTATAACCTGTAAGCTGAATCTGGCATGTTGCCTGTTTCGGTAAATAAAACTTCACTGGAACACATCTATACTCCTACATTTACGTAATGTCTATGGTGTCTGCCTGCTATAATGGCAGAGTTAAGCAAATGTGACCGAGTATGGACTGCACAACCAAAAATATTTACCATCTGGCCCTTTAAGAAAAAGTTTGCTGATCCTTGGTTTTGAATATATAAATTAATAAGGTTATATTAATTACATTAATTAATATTATATTTATATTAATTACATTAATTACATTAATTAATAATAACATGACATTTAGACACTGGAAGGAGAAATCAAAAATGGCTGAAAAATCTACTACTCTTTTATAGAAATGAGCACAACAGCTCTTGAATGGGGTTGGAGGGCAGCCTCAGCAAGACAGTCTACACAATCTCTACCAGTCCCTAGACATGAATAATGAATCTACCCATACTCACGTTTGCCCACATCTGCAAAGTAGAAGGGTCAATTTTGTATAACTGATTAAAATTACAGTACACAATGGCATCTTCTGGTAACCCATACTGAGAACGTGTAGTTACGATAATAGTACGAGGAACCTCCTCTCCAGTGGCAGCTTTATTGTTGATCTGGAACGTGAAAAACGATATGGTATTTATATTTAAAGTCAGCAGCGTCTGGTATTTTTTAACTAATAAAGAATCCTTGGGGTGCCTGGGTGGCTCAGTCGGTTGGGTCTGTGACTCCTGGTTTCAGCTCAGGACTCAGGTTTCAGCTCAGGTCGTGATCTCAGGGTTGTGGGATCAAGTCCTGCGTCAGGCTCCACGGCTAGCAATGGGTCTGCATGAGGATTTTCTCTCTCCCTCCCTCTCCCTCTGCCCCTCCCCCCACTTGGTTCACACACATGCACTCTCTCAAATAACTAAATCTTAAAAAAAGAATCCTGAAGATGCCAAATAGTATAACCATTAAAAGTTATATCACTACGAGAAAATATTCACGACATATTAAGTTAAAAAACAGAAAAACGTTACAGCATTATCTTAACAGGGGCAGGAGGGGAGACTCCACCTTGAAACTTATCACTCAAGTCAAAAAGTTCTTTTTAAAACCCTATCAATCCAACAGCAAGCTTTTGCTCATTTCTTAATGAATGAAATGCCCTTTTCTAAATCACACCCACCCTTGAAGGTTAAACTTGTATTATTCCTCCAAACGATCTCTACTGCGTCTCCTCTAACATAGATCAACACTATTTTTAGGTATCTACGTACACAATTAATTATAGTCTTATCTTGCAATTCTCATACATCTGGGTACTGCCTTAAACTGTTATATAACTATTCTAGGTTATGGGTATTTCATACATTCGGGCATTTTGTTTTACACTCAAAATTCTTTGTCCCTGAGCATTTCAAGAACTATACACATACTACTTTTTTCTTAAACATGTCTGTCCTAGTTCAAATGACAGTTAATCAGAGATTAAGAAAAACCACACCGCTGTCTTTTTAGCCCAATACACATTGTAAGTGATTATTAATTCCCTTACCATAACAGGAGCTGGCCCGAGAGAAAAGAGTTCATTTTGAGAACCCTTGGTATAAACTGTTATGCCACTAAAACTGTTAACTCTTAAGAGAGATCCTTGCCTTATAATCTCGACAGCTACATACTCACTCCAAAATGCAATATATATTTATTGAACACATACTACATTACTGTGCCCAAGACATGGACCCTAAAGTAATTCAATTCAGCAGAGACTGCACAAACACAGGGAATTATAACATGCTGTGCTGGATGTAAACTACATCCCAGATATTACAGAAGCAGAAAAGACAGGTACCAATGGAACACGGAAGGCGAGATTAGTGATAAGGACAGGAATGGATCCTGGAGCTGTCTGAACTGAATGAAAAGTCTTAAAAGGGAGTAAGGGAGTAAGATTTAACTAGGGAAAGAGTGAGTTACAGAAACAAACTGTATGAAGTCTACAGATAATTCACCGTTGATTAGAGGAAAGCCACAGGCAAGGAATAAGAACATATTGTTAACACAGTTGACCCCATTAAGTGACCTACTGGCTGAATCCAAGAGACTTTTAAAATAAGACAAATCTATGTAAGATGCCTATTTCCACCAAACTCATTTCCTTACCTATAAAACAGGGATAATGATGCTTACACCTCCTGGAGTTATGAGATTTAACGGAGATAAATGAATACTTGGTGGTACATATTATGCTCTATTATTCTCTTCTCACCTGGGTGGTTGCTAGTCCATTGCTAATACTGAATCCATTAATTGTTATTTGAATTTGCCCTCTGTTAATCATCTCGATAACTGCTTCTGCAATAGTATTCATAGGAATAACAGGCATATTAAGAGCTGTATTACTGCTGTCCCCATTGTCTCCTCCATCAGGACACTTCATCTTTAAAGGAAAAAAAAGACAAAACGTACCATTAGGGAAAAGATCCCCAATGCAGATCACTTTATTTCAATGACAATATTGACCAGGTTCTGACCTTGACAATTTTCACATCCGGCAGACTATCAAGAAATGCTTTGAGGTCGATGCCATTAAGAACAATCCGATTGTCATAGATGTGGCCATTGGACTTAAAATCGATGACTGCTTTTTTCTAATCAAAGAAACAAAACAATCAAAAAAAAATTTGAGACAAATCTTTTAGGATGCATAGGGACAATAGCAAGGAAATAAATGACTACAGTTCTTTCCGCAATATCCACATTGCACTGTTTTTTTCTACCTACCTTCAAGTGAGGGAACATATTAGCATGATCACCAATAAAGAAAGTATGCGGCATATAAGCCAGTTTCTCGGAATATTGCTCAGCAACTTCAGCTGGTGAAGTTTCCTGATCAGTGATGATATAATCCATGAAAAGCGCACCACTGGTCCCCGGGTATCCTAGCCACATCGCCTAAAAGGAAAAAAAAAAAAAAATCAGGACAAAACCTAAAAATGTTCTTGAAGAGTTCAAAATTAGTTAAACAAGGAGGGTTGACTTTTTTTAGCCAAGAGGAGTGACATAGTATTTCAGACTAACCTTTTTAAGTGTTAAACGTATTTCCAATTTACAAAACCAAACAACTATTTGTACTCAACTATGAACTGATTGTCTCTATACACACGTACCTGTGGGCATTGTGTTCTACACTCAAAATTCTTTGTCCCTGTACATTTCAAGAACTACGCTTTTTCTTAAGTCGAGCAAGTCTGCCCTATTGTTTCAAATGCCAGGTAACGGGGGGGGGGGGGGTGGCGAGGAATCACTGTCTTTTTAGCTCAGTAAACATTGTGAGCAATTACTATTAATTCCTTTACCTGAATAGGAGCAGGCCTGAGAGCAAAGAGTTCATTTCGAGCACCCTTGGTATAACCATTCATATTTACAAGGATGTGTATACCATCCTGATGGATGCGATCAGCTGCTTTTCCATTGCAGGGAATCTATGGAATAAAAAAAAATAAGAACTCACTATGTATAATCTCAAACTAATTCAATTAGTTTTAATGGCATCAAACAGAATTCAGTCACAGGTACAAAACATGATAAGAACACAAATTACATTAATGCAGCATACAAATATGGTTAAGTGCCATTCAAATGGGCCCAAAACATTACAGAAACAGAATATACAGGAAGGAGGGTTTACTTCTAGACTGAATGTATGAATAACAAGGCTTCGATAGAGGAGTTGGCATTTGAAATGGGCCTTCAAAGACAGTAAGAGCTTGAAGCAGTTGGACAGAATGGAATCTCGATAAAGAACAGTACGAATAAAGAATCAGAGTAAAGTGCATGGTATATTTTAAAAACGGTAGGTAGATCACTTCTATTTGGTACAAGGTATATATGAGGGCAAATGGTGGGTGAAAGTATTGGCAAACAAGACTGTGCTCAGAATTAGAAAGATTGTGAAGGCTGGGGCTCAGTCAGTTAAGCGTCTGACTCTTGATTTCGGCTCATGTCATGATCTCAGGGTCATGAGATCGAGCCCTGTGTCGGACTCCACACTCGGCGCAGAGTCTGCTTGAGATTCTCTCCCTCTGCCTCTTCCCTACTCCACTTGAGCCCTCTCTAAAATAAGTAAATATTTTTTAAAAAAAGGAAAGACTGAAGGCCATGCTGAAGAGTTGAGACTCCAGTCAATAAGCAGTGGGTCCCTGAACATCTCAGAAGTGGAGGGCAGTATGCTTCTTGGTCACAAAGAGTCCGAACCCTACATCAAAAATGGCTATGTATACTCCCAAAGCAACAGCTACATGGCCAAAGATGCTGGTTCATGCTATTTATTAAATGACAAGGATCTCATAACCCTTCTGCTGGAACTTCAATGATTCATGTATCAATTACTAGATATACCATACATCGCCTATCCCTTTTAGTCACCAAAGTGGCCCACAGAATCTGTAAAGAAAAACCTCTAGACTCAGCAAATTAATTCCTCCACGGGTTTCAATCTTATTTTATCATAAAATTTATGCTCCTAGAAATAGCAATAGAGCAAGTACAGAAATAAAGATAACCAAAGGCAAAGGCCCACAAAAACAGATGAACCATAGGAACTAGTTGAACAGATAAACAGAGGAACTAGTTCCTCTATTTTCTTTAAATAACCTATTTATTCCTCTTCCAAGCCAGCATGTCCTAGAAGAGTTTTATCTCCAAGCACATATAGACCCCATTTCAATTTCATTTGCAACGTCAGCACAATCCACGCTGATTATAAATGTAAATGATCAAGGAAGTTAAGACCAAAGTAATTGCCCGTATGTAATGGCTGATGTTAAATACCTGTCATGAAAAATACAAGCTACACACCAATAGTTTCATTCACTATTTGTTCAAAATTAAAAGCTTGAAGTATAGAAGTTTTGCCTACCTGAGAGAGATCAATGAAATGATTGGCTTCTGCCATCACTTTCACTCTGAAGTTTGTGCCATCATCTGGGCTCAGGGCGTAACAGAACACCTGAAAGGCAGCACACGATATATTTAAAAACCTTGGCTCAACAAGATACGGAAGCAACCTCCTATGTGTCCATCGAGAGATGAATGGATAAAGAATATGCGGAGGGTGTGTGTACACACGTGCATACACAATGGAACCATAAAAAAGAACGAAATCTTGCCATTCACAACATGGATGGACCTAGAGATTATGCTAAGTGAAGTCAGAAAAAGACAAATACCATATGACTTCACTTATATACGAAATTAAAAAACAAAACAAACAAACAAACAACACACAGAAACAGACTCCCAAGTACAGAGAACAAACTGGTGGTTGCCAGAAGGGAAGGGGTGAGGAGAATGGGTAAAACAGGTGAAGGAGATTAAGATATACAAACTTCCCGTTATAAAATAAGTCACGGGGATGAAAAGTACAGCATAGGGAACACAGTTAATAATATTTAATAACTTTGTATGGTAACACACAGTAACTACACTTACTGTGGTGAGCATTCTGTAATGAACAAAATTGTGAAATCACTATGTTGTATACCCGAAACTAATATAATATCATATGTCAACTGTATTTCAATTAAAAAATTAAAAGTAAATGGAAAACTAAGTAAAAACCTTGGCTCCAATCTTTCAGAAAGCACTGGGCTTAACACCAAATACTGATGATAAAGCCAGAAATGTTTTTTTTTTTAAATAAAACAAATAATGTCTCTAGGGAAATACTAGTCTTACCTCAAATTTATCAGGATTGTGCATGCCTGGAATAGACTGCATAAGGTGAGAAGTAGGATGATTCCCAAAGTCAGAACTCACATATCCTACACGCAGTCGACCATCACTAAGCTTCAAGTCTTTTGGATGTTCATATGGTGGCTTATGAAGGACATTAATCTACCAATGGAAACCAATGCTTGTTAGTACAGTTGAATCTATACATAAATCTTCATCTAGGAAAACTGATTAAAAACAAAACAAACCTGTACTTCCCATCTGTTGGTAACGGTTTGCCCAGAATACTTCATTTAAGTCAAACAGCCAATTCAACGCAATCTTAGCAGTTTATGTAATATGCTTCATACTCTGACCTGTTCCTGAGGCCTAAGAAGTAGCCTGAGCAAATCTAGAACTTGGAGAAAGTTCGAGGCAGTGTGGACAGAGCATAACCAACCCTACATTTTAGAAAATTCTGTAGGGAAGCATTTTTAAAACAGAGAATTACATCTAGCACTCCAATCTATTCTGCTGACCAAATTCCCACGGTTGATCAAGTAGTGCTCTAATTCTCAGAGTATAAAATACCAAACACTTTTATTAAACATTATGGTTTTCAAACTATAGTCTGAAACTATGGTTTTCAAACACCATCCTTCTATTGCTAGGATTCTACCTTGGAGGATGGAAGCGGTCATGATCGAGACAGACACAATGGAAAGGGCTTCTGGGGTGGCTGACAAAGTCTCCATTTCTCAACGTGGGTGGTGTTCACCTTATGGTAACTCAGTACACCACATACATATGATATGCATCATTTTCTATATCTGTATTTTACTCTGCAACAGGAAGATTAAAACAAAACAATCCCACCTTATCCAAGCAGAGGTTCCCATGCCTCTCAGCAATAGCCTTCCTGAAGCCATGAGAAAGAGGATATAGCATACTATGATGAGGATGCACAGAAGGCAACCTATTCTTCTCTAACTGGTCAGCCACGATACTGACCAACTTCTTCATTCGCTCATCATAGTCTGTCCAATCACAGACAATCTAGAGGAGGCAAAAAGAAGTCATTACCCAGGGGCACCTGGGTGGCTCAGTCGGTTGGGCAGCTGCCTTCGGCTCGGGTCGTGATCCCGGGGTCCTGGGATGGAGCCCCATGTTGGGCTCCCTGCTCAGTGGGACCCCTGCCTTCTCTTTCTCCCTCTGCCAACCCCCCCCCCCCCCCCGCCGCTTGTGCTCTCTGGCTCTAGCTCTCTATCAAATAAGTAAACAAAGTCTTGTGGGGGGAGTTACTACCCAGAAAACCCTATCCCAAGATTTAACATTTTATGTGTCTTTGGCCTAATGTAACGTCAGATAACCCTTTAAAAAACACGGTCTCCAGCCAGGCTTGGATTAATGTGGCACATAACAATTAAAAAACGATTGCAACACTGAAAGCCAATTACTGGCCCGTTATTCTTTACCTGCAGGCAATGAGCCAAGTTACAATAAGCATCAGGAAAATCAGGCTTCAGTTTCAGAGCAGTGCGGTAAGAAGCTATTGCTTCTGGAATATTCCCTGAATCCTGGAAGTAAGTAAAGCGGGATGGTTAAAAGTTTTCCTACAATTAAACATTAGGGGCTTAGATGCACATATTATAATAAACAGTAGTAGTAGTACCTTATGAATGGAAGCCAAATTGCTGTGGGCATCTGCAAATGCAGGGTTAATCTGAATGGCACGAGTGTAACACTGCAAGGCTCCCTGAACATCCTGCATCTCCTTCAGAGTGTTTCCCATGTTCGAGTAGGCATCGGCAAAGGTAGGACTAATTCTAAAAGAGAAAACAAAGATCTTCACCTAGTACAAAAACCTTTACCTCCCTGTAATGTTAGTCTGTTGTTACTCAAAGCCATCTTAACACAAGCCAAATGTGCCACAGGCCAAACATTTAAAAATGTAAAGGAAAAAAAATTAGACAGTGAGGATCTTACCGAATAGCCTCCTTATAATGCATCAGAGCTTCCTGAAGTTTTCCCTGCTGCTGCAGTACACTTGCTAAATTTGAATGAGCAGCAGCAAACTCTGGGAAGACCTACAGAGTCAAGATGACATCCAAGGTTTAAAAAAAAAACTTCTAAACCAACAGTAATAACTTACCACGGTAAGAACTTTGCTCAAGTATCTTTATATCCCTACATTGCTGTCTACCTTCTCCAAGTCTCCTCATTCTTCAAGTCGAGCGGCTCAAATTCTACCTCTTCATTTTATACCTCTCCTTGTTTCAAAACATGAGGAGGTAAGACCTCTCCTCATCCTAGCTTATGCCGATTACTCCAGCATCTCTCTCTTCTGCAATCTCTCTGTTGTTTAAACATCTACCACACCCACCAACCACCATTACAGCCATCAGGCACTAAAATTATATACTTATTGGTAACCTCTCTTGAACTGTAACTATTTAACTTTTCCGTGCAGATCTTATCTACCCATAAAATAATGAATTCAACGTAGAGACTTTCTTGAATGTCACACAAGACTTCTCTCATACCTTAGATACTCAATTACCGGTTCAAGGAACGATTCAACCACTATTTTTACAAAACAGGTGGGTGACATGGCCAACTTTAACTGCCTTTCCTCTGTTATCACATTGAAAAAATATCCAGCCACACCACCCTGAACATACTTCCAATGCTTTACGATATAAGCGAACGGCCTCTTCAATGTTTCCCTGTTCTCGTTTGATATTGGCTAGGTTATTCAGAGAGTCTGCATGGGTGGGACACAGCCGGAGAGCTGTATTATAACAATCTTCTGCTTCGGCAACCTAGAAAACAAAACAAATTATTCAACACCTATACGGAGGAATCAAAGAGCCACCACGGATGTTATTCTAACAACTGCTTAGTTAAGCCTAATGGCTGGTAATGTTCTAGAAAATAGGTTATTTTTGCTATTCTCTCAACCGAAACTCAAAAGTAAAACATTTACCACTTCAATACTTAATAACAATAGGTACAAAAACAACTTTTTTAATCCTACCAGGTAACAAGAAAGAGACTGAATAAACGTCCTTACACTGCCCTTCTCTTTGAGTGCATTGGCTAGGTTGCAGTAAGCATCAGGGAAATGTGGTTGCAGTTCAATAGCTCGCCTGTAGGTGTCTATTGCCAGATCTATCAGGCCTTGCTCATAGTATACACAAGCCAGGTTGCCGTGCACCACTGCATGATTTGGACTCAAGCTTAGGGCACGAAGATAAGCTGCCACAGCTCTGTAAATAAAAAACACACACACACAATGCAACTAACTTTTAGTGGATGCTCTGTTACAATTAATTCAAGCTATACTATACCAAAGTACATCAATTAATTATAATTAACTCATGCTATCCTATACTAAACCTTACATCGAAATTCTATCTTAATAAAATATGTATTTTTACACTGAAAATTTTTCTATTTCCACGTAAGAAATCAGCTTTCCCCTAACAAAACAAAACAAAAGGTCAAAAGTCAGGATTTACTTAGCTTTCTGAATCAGATCAAAGGAATAATTTAGTCTTAAAAGATAACCATTTCAACAGCTTTACAATAAAAGAAATTTCAATTAAATTCCCAGTGAGAAGGCTAATGGCTTGGAGGAAAGCCAACAATAAAAAGTCAGGCAACAATGCCTCTAAATAAAATGTAACACAGCGGACATGACGAGGGGAAAGCAACATACTAGAAAAGGAAAATATATTTCAACTGACCACTGTCATAATTTTAGTCCAAGGTCTCAAGTGCCAATACAACAAACATTCAAGAAAATATATCGAATAGAACATTCTTTCTCTCACCTGTCAAATATCCGTGCCTCTTTCAAGACATTTCCTAAATTGATATAAGCATCCAGAAAATTGGGGTCAAGGGTGACAGCCTAAAAATTACAAGACAGCTACTTAGAGCCAAGTTAGGATTTCAGATTAATTTGCCAATTACAATTTTTTATTCTGAGATAATTTTAGGCCTCCAATTACATATTCTAGTATAGTTAAATCTTATTTCTTTCACTGGAAAAAAAAAAAAACCCAGACAGGGGTGCCTGGCTGGCTCGGTCGGAGGAGCGTGCAACTCCATCTCGGGGTTGTGGGTTTGAGCTCCACACGGGGTGTAGATATTACTAAACAAATAAACTTTCAAAAAATCCGTTATTTTAGTACCCACTCATTATTCACAAACCTCAATGTTATCAAAATAACTTGTGTAATGTGAGAGCAAAATGTGTCCTGAAGGGAAAAACTTTAAAACTGGGTTTGCTCCAACTTTACTGAGCTAAATACTTGTAATGGTTGGCCCTATTTATTCAAGATTAATAAGCCTAACTCTTCCAGGAGGTGCCTGGCTGGCTCAGTCTGTGGAACATGTGACTTTTGATCTCAGGACTGTGGGTTTGAGCCCTATGTTGGGTATAGAGATTACTTAAAAATAAAACCTTAAAGGGGTGCCTGGGTGGCTTAGTTAAGTGTCCAACTCTTGATTTCGGGTTAGATCATGATCTCAGGGTTGTGAGATCGAGCCCCGTGTCGGGCTCTGTGCTGGGCTTGGAGCCTGCTTAGATTCTCTCCCTCCCCGTCTGCCCCTCCCCACCTCAAAAAAAATTAAATACAAAATAAATAAAATCTTAAAAAAAAAGAAAAAGCCTAACTCTTCTAAAAGATAATGGCAGGAAGAAGCAGTAGGCTCTAATTGAAAAAGGAAATATATATCTCATAAATAAGAACTACATACTCAGTAAGACTTTGGTAAGATATGTAATTAGAGCTATACACTCAGTAAGATACATTACTTCAAGGAGACACTAACCATTAAATGGTTTCATCCAAATAAATCTGAAGTTGTCTTAAAATATGGCCGGATATACCCAGAGCAGGGATTCTCAACCCTGGCCATAACATTAAGAATTCACCTCCTAAAGCGTGCCTGGGCTCTCTCACGTACCAGTTAAATTAGACCCTCTGAAGATGAGACCAGGAATTCCTATCTTTTATAAGCTCCTCACGTGCAATCAAGGTAGAGAACCACCGAGCAAGAGGTAGGTACTCCTATAGTGTAATAAATGCAAACTTTAACTGAAATACTGAAAAGGTAAAGGTAATGAGTAATTGTGAACATATTAAAGAGTCATAAAAAACACTTCCTCCTCACTTTTCTTTACTTCTATCACAAAGTACATAGTGTCTGCTTGTGTCTTTTTTGCCACTGATAAATGCCTAAATCCATTAATGGTGATACCCCGATTCTATCGTTCCTTTTTCATCTCCTAGCTGGAACACTGATATGAACAGAGGTCCAGTTCATACAGGAGAAGGAAGACAAATGCTTTATTCTTCCGACTTTAACAGTTTTCAAAATGAATTGCTCCTTATCTTCCAAAGGTAACAAATGAATTTCTTCTTAGTATATTTATAAACTCATGGATTTAAACACATTTGACAAGTTTCAATGTATCTCAGTTAACACTCCTGCTGATGTTCAAGTCCCATCTTTAGCCAGCATGAGCCTCTTCCAGTTGCCTTTTGAGTCCTTTTGACATAATTAAAGTAATATATCAAAGCTTCCTAGCTTTCTGGTATGATAGGGCACTCCAGATTAATTCTGTACATTTCCTACCCCAATCTGGAATCAGCCTCTTGACCAAGAAACCCTGCTTCTTTACTTTAAAGTTGCCCATCTTAAAAAAGGATTTTTAATTTCTGAAGTACATTTTCAATGCAAAACTGGAAACCGCCCAGGGGGTGGGGGTGGTGGGGCACCTGGCTGGCTAAGTCGATGGAGCCACGTTTGACTCTTGATCTTGGGGTCATGAGCGAGCGCAAGCCCCGCCATTAGGTGTAGATTACTTTAAAAAATAAGATCTTTAGAAACAAACAAAACTGGAAACTGCCCTATCATATACCATCCAGCAAATGCTGTAATACTGTCAGAGAAACAAAGATTAAGTAACTGATGAAGTAAAGGCCCATTATTTGGTTCTAAGTAAAAACACCCTGCACACATAAGCACTTCACAAGTACCAATTATTAATTTAATGACTAACCTTCTCAAAGTGATGAATTGCAAGCCAAATCTCTCCTTGTGCATTGAAAACACAGCCAAGATTACTCCAAGCTACTGCAAAGTTCGGTTGCGTCTCAATTGCTTTCAAATAACACGCCTTAGGAGGGGTTAATGAAAGAAGATGGGAGGGGAAGGAGGTAAAGGGAAAAGGGAAAATTTGTAAGGGGAAAAAAAAAAAAGATTGGGGGGGGGGAAGAAGGTGATATCATTATTTCTTCTCTGACCAGCCAAAAGTGACCCTGCAGCATAGGCTCGCTTGCGCCAAAACTAATGCGCTGCCACAGCTGGCTGCTCCTGCGCCTGCGCCACCAGAACCCAAGTGCAAACCACCATGTTCAGTTCTGCCAACCAACAACCAACCCTTTAAACTGGGACTTATCTGGGAAAGTCAGCTGCCTTAGACACTACGCTGGCCTTCTCTTATCCGAACACCTAAGGGCTTTTGCTGTGTTTTCAAGTCAGATCTAGAGGGTGCCACTCAAAGCCAAGTTTTCCCACCCCACCACGCCCTCACCAGTTTCCCAAAGCGTGTTCCTACAAAATGTTAATAGAGAGCACTGGGAAAAAAAGGATTTCATGATCAAATAAATTAGGAAACCAGAAAACATGTTTCTTTGTTACAGAACTTCCCTAAGCCTTTATCAGTTTATACGGGACTCCCTCAACTTAGTTGACCATGGAACTCTTTTTTCCACCAGACATTTCAGCAGAATACTATGAAACACATTTTGGGCAATGCTGCTCTAAACAACAGTGTTCCTCACTAACATCTGAACTATGCTACTGAGGAGAAGAGTGTTTTTCTACCACGTCAGGTATGAGAAAGCCAGGCTATCCACCCTCGCAATGCCCCTGACTCCCAAGGGGGGACCGAAGCTGAAACCTCATATGACAGGATTGCACCTAGGTTGAGGTCCCTGTAATGCGAGCGCAAACATCGCTTGCGCAACCTAACAGCATCGCACTGCGCAGTCGCTGCGAACTGCTGCGCTACATAGAACACCCCTAGACGCAGCAAACGGCCAACCAGATCCATTAATCTACTAGACAGGCCCATAGAGAATATTTGTTTAATGAGATTAGTTGGACTCGAGGTATGTTAAAACCCAATTTTATCCAAAAAGGCTACACAATAGGACTGAGGGAGCCAGTCAATCAGATTACTCATCTAGTCAACCGTTCACAGGGGCTCATTTGCACGCATTGCGCATTAACGCTGCGCAGCCTTTGCGCTACTGCAGGGTCACAGCGCATCATCAGAAGAGCAGAATGCTGCAATCCAAACAAAGAAGAAAAAAGGAAAAAAATGAACAACAAGAAGAGTTAGAAGCTTTTACTAGTAAATTATCTCTAATAATTTTAATATCAATTAACTTTTACTTATCTTTGACAGAATTGTGGCTATAGTATAAAACATTCTCTTACATAACTTGCTTGTAAATAAAATTATTTTAAGCTGTTTCTGAAGCCACAAGACAGAAGATTCAGGCATGGAGGCAAATTGTTTTGCTGTGGCAGTTACAAACCCGTTACCATATTTCTCATCATGTGACTTTTCGGTGCGTTCCTTGCTGGAAGAGGAGGAGGTGTGTGTCTGCCCTAGATCCAGGCCTCGAGCTCCCTTCAGCGAGGCACCTTACGCATGGAATAGGAGGTTTCACCCACCTGAAACCTTCTAAATACAATATCAATGGTGAAAAACCAAAAACAAGAGAGAAAATAAAAACAAGATCATTAGTAAAAGTTCAACAAAGCAATTGAAATTCTTTGGATGTCTATTACATATGGGAATGAGGACAGTCTCAAGTCTGTAACATGGGAAACATGCAGAAGGGAGAGGGTTAATCAGGGCTATTGCATACAGCAGGGATTTTTGCTGGAAGAAAGGCTCTTCGTTTGCTACAAAGACAACTTAATTTTGCTTCCATCTACTAGGAATATGCTGGCTTGAATTTTCAAATGCACTGATTACAAAAGAAATACATTGCATTTCACTCAAGAGTATGTTCTTGTTCACTAAGTTCTCACAAAAAACAGAATAAACATTTTTCAAACTAGGTGTCTCCAGAGCTCTGAAATAAAGAAGTCAGCAACCTAAGGCAGGCGCAATGTCTCAGCCTAAACCGATCTCTAAAGCTGCAGTGAAGTGCAATTCATGTTAGCTGTCCGCTTGGTGGGGTGACAATTAATAGGAGCTTATCAAATATTTGTTCTATAAATTACCAATTAGATTTATCAGCTAAGATTGAAATCCATTACAATTCATTAGCTGGAAACCTACATAAAGGTTAATCCAAAGTGTCAGCAGAATTTATGAGCTATGCACTTAAAACTAGTGCCTTTTAACATTAGATGGTGCTGAAAAGCCTTCTCCCTCCCTGGATGAAGCAGTCAAACAGACAGCTACGCTGCGCATACACTCCACGCATTAGCATGCGCGTGGGGCTCAGAGCAACAGGTGGGAGTTTCAGAAGCATTCTGGTTTCTCCCCACTCCTCACCCCTGCAGCGCGGTTGCGTAAGGTGGCTTGTAACAAGACAATTTCATTTGTAAATTTAATTTACAATTATACCAAAAGCTTTAATAACCCAACCTGGTGTTCAAATTCATTATTTGGAAACACAGAATGCTAAAAGCCACCTTTCCACTTTGGCAAGTTTTCTTTCGATCAGTCCATTTCCCAAACAAACCAGCTTTGTCCTTTTTTTTTTTTTTTTTTTTAAGGAGGTAGGGCAGGGAGGAATAAAAGAAGAAAGTAAGGAAGAAAAGAAGGTAGACAACTAGGGTTGGAAAAGAGGAAAGAGGAACTTAGGGGAGGAAGTGGGGACAAGGGGCAGGATGTTCCAATTATTAATTTGCAATCATTTTAACAGCCTTTCTTCCACTGTAAAAAGGGTAAGGAAGATGAAGGGAGGAAGGTTAAATAAGAATTTTAAATGCCAGTATTACAGGGTAACATTTGGATGAAATTCTTCTCCACTTACAAGCCACAAAGGACTTAGAAGAGCAGCATTTTCAATGGCACCTGCATCATATAGGAGTCTTGAGCCAAATCACAGGCGCTCTGCTTGTCACCAGCAGGCAAGCCTCAGATTTGAAGGAATGTTACTTATTCCCACATAAGATCATGACGGAGCCCCTTGTTATAAAGATGATCTAGCTCAGCAGAAAGGCTCCAAAATGTTCAGGTTCTTGCTTTACCCCCAGATTTAGAACAGATATGCCAAAGCCTGGCCCTGCTCTAGTCTGAGGTGATTCATGCCGTCAGTTTTCCTCAGTTTCATAGGACTGTTTTTTGGAGATAGCTCAATGAAGAGTTGAAGACTTGGCAAAAAGTACAAGTTTTCATAACACTGATGTTTAAATGTGTTCTATCAAACACCTACCTTGGCTTCTTCCAAGCGACCCAGGGCTTTGAGCAGGTTCCCCAGGTCACTGCGAACACAGTACAAATCCTAGAAACCGAGAGATACTCCTTAATTACACTGTCGACCAAAAATACCTTGAAATTACTTTCAGGCATCTAGCTCGCTGTCCTTTTACTCTGCCAACTAAAGATACTGCCTGACAAATTAAAGTACAGAACCACAGGTCCACATCCTCAATTCCAAATTCCAGAAAGTTCCAAAAACTTACCTGATGATTAAAGCGGACCAGAACTAGAACGAAGCTCTTTACAGAATTTATTGATCCCACTTAGTGTGAATACTCATACCTTCTGTTGCAGAAATATGTGTTTTACTAGAAGGTGCTGCTCCAGACTCACCTCAGAGTTTTATACATGGTATTACCATCTTTCTAAAATCCTAAAAATTCTGAATTTTGAAATGCATTTGATCCCACCAGTTCAAAACACTATGGGCCTTGGAACTAGAAGGTATTATGCTAAGCAAAATAAATCAATCAGAGAAAGACAATTATCCTATGATCTCACTCATATGTGGAATTTAAGAAACAAAATAGAGGATCATAGGGGAAGAGAGGGAAAAATAAAGCAAGACGAAATCAGAGCGGGACACAAACCATAAGAGACTCTTAAACATAGGAAACTGAGGGTTGCTAGAAGGGAAGGGGGTGGGGGGATGGAGTAACTGGGTGATGGATATTAAGGAGAGCACGTGATGTGATGAGCACTGGGTATTATATAAGACTGATGAATCACTGAACTCCATCTCTGAATCTAATAATACATTATATGTTAATTAATTGAATTTAAATTTTTAAAAATGGGGGGAAAATGACTATGGGCCTTACTATAGCTTCTCCTCTCCCTAAATGTCAGTTGCCTTAAAAAAAAAAAAAGCACCAAATATTTGTTCAACTATTTTGTTCAAAGGTTATGATGAATCACTCCAGTATCAAGAGCCAAAAATTTCCCATAGTGAAAAAAAGTATTTAGCTGTGACTGGCTACCAGCAAACCTACCCTTAGGCTGTCAGGCATGGTTAGGAACCTTGACTTCATTTCAGTATTAGACAGAAGGATTACCATCCAACCAAAGCTTCAATCCTGGCACCTGCCACTAGATTACTCATTAGTATTAAGTGCCATTAGAACTGAGTGGGTGAATAATGAAAAGCAGTTGACTCTGCTTTTTATTAGCAGCGCAATTGTGTTGTTAGTCATCTGACTCACCAGTCCGTTCATCAGTATGAAAGACTCGTCAGAACAGTGAGCTTAAATTTTTATTTGTCCTTGTTTGCCTTTGTCATTCAAATCTATCAGTCAACAAGCACAGACAATGGCAACAGCGAGTAAGCTTATTGTTTCCAACTGTTCCACGGGGAAAAGAGCCTTATTAAGTCCCAGTAAGGGAAATTTTGCCAATTGTGCCAAAGTATCATCATATATATTATTCTATGCACAGCTGTATTATGGTTTCCAGAATCAGGTGGTTAATTTTACTGATAAACAGCTTTTGTGATTATACACTATCATCCATCAGGTGAACCAAAAGTCAGCCACCAAAGAACACCCTGATTTATGATTGACCATACTGGGTCAGTTCCATGATCTACCTATCTGTCCTGTCCATCGAACAATGACTGGTGTTTTGGGAGAGAATGACGGGTCTCCCATGACCTCAAGTACAAAAAAAAATCCTCAAAAAAAAAAAAAAAAAAACAAAAAACAAAAAACATAGGTATCATTAATCTTATTACAGATTTATCCTCCTCTAATGAGTCTAAGCATTTTTAACCCTATTTATACTCAGAAGTAATGATTCTATAATCCTGCTACCTACTTTGTATAATTTTTCTTCCTAAACTTTAAGGGTTACCCTTCGGTTTTGGCCAACCATTAAGCGAATAATCCAATCTGTTGTCAAGCTCTTCTACTATACCTGATTACTGCAGTTATTTATCTTCGGACTTTTATCAATTCCTATGCCTTTTCTGAGCCACAGTAATCAAAACCTTGCAAAAATTCTCCAACAGTGACCCTACTGGGCTATATTATTTTAGCCAACTGTTGCATACTTTTACCCTCTAATTTCTATAACTCTTGGATGGATGCCATCCAAGTGCCGACAGTGCCCACCTATATTGAGTAATATCATCTTGATCCATCACAGCATACTAAATCCAGTTAACGCAATGCCCACAGTTAAAAACAGATTATCTTCAAGATCACTAGAAGATAATTAACAAGACAGTTTTAGAAAAAGGTAAAACATTTCATATTAAGTATAATGCTGAAATCCAATTCTCCCATTTGGGAACCTAAACGTTGATGCACAAACAGCAGATTTCTAGGAAATTCAAGGATACCACTATTCTCCCAAAAGTTCAAAACCTAAGACTGCTTCAAAATGAGTAAGAATTTCCTATATAACCACCCCTCCTAAAATAGCATTTATTTCCTGCCTTTCTTCCTAGAGCCCCCACCCCTACCCACATCTATATACACACATACACACGAAGTAAAATCAGGTTGATAAAAACCTACAGTAGTTCTCAAATGCCTCTCAACTTAAATTTAAATTCCTCAGCCTCTATTCTTTCTAAATCTTCAAATTGACTCTCCTCTACTACACTCACTTCTTGTTACTACTTGACTCTCCACTTCAGCCAAGGAAGTCTACTTGCTATTTACCTTCCTACAGAATGCTTAGGTTATTAAGCACCCACTCAAGAAAATCTTCTGATTAATACTCTCTAACAATAATCATCCAAGGAACTTAACGCCCTTTTTCTCTTTACGGGTCAGGTCCTATCTCACACTATAATCCTCAACTTTTTCTCCCCAGCACATCACCCCAATTCCTGATAAAGCACTGCACACACAATAAGCAAATATTTAAATGTGATATTTGCACAGCAAACATAATAAAAAGCAGAGAGAAATAGAAATACATGGTTTTCTACAGCTTAGCTCACAACAGTTAACAAATAACGTGACAGGAGCATGTGATGGTCAGGATGCCAGTGGCTCTCAGCATTATGCATCCACAATCAAAGCCAAAGCAACATTTCAACAACCAACAGAGCTCCTTAGAGCAACTCGGAGTTATGGCCATTTTACAAAGGACAATTTTATACGTAATTCATACAAGGGACTGCTGGGCATGAGGCAACTCTAATGACCCATCATGTAGATTACCAGCTGCAATAGCACCTTCAAATACAATGGACTAAAATTTCAGTGAAATTATTACATCACCCAACATTACAGAAGACAGTTCAGAACATAAAAATAGGAAACAGCTTTAGGTCTTAAAATTTCTATAATCAAGTCACAGAATAACTTCTAACATTAACTGGAAAGGATAAACACTGCTGAAACCAGACTACCAAGAACACTACCATAATATTTTAACTTTTCACTGCTGCAAAACCAAAATAACCTGATTTTAACTATTTTTCATAGGATGCCAACTACATCTATGATTCAGGACAACAATGCACTGCTAACAAGAGCACAACTTAGGAACAGACTCAAGACTGTCAGTACTGAACTGACAAAGGCATCTGGCAGTAAGCTGAAATCCAGTTAAGACTACATATCCTGAAATAAAAGATTATTGGTATAGTATAAAACTTAAGGTGAAATCAAAGCAGTCTGCACAATCCTTTTTTCACTCTTACTGGTGAAGGCACAGAAATAAAGCAGCACCTTCCACTCGTAGAAACAGAACCAGACAGGAACGCACAGCAGTACAATGCCTTTAAGGGGGTAGTCCCACGATGTATTTTAGGGCTGTTTTTACTTCTTTGGTAGGGTACAATGACAAGCTTTCTGTTAACAGGTTAGATATTGAAAAACGTGGTTTTGTCTCCCATTTTAGTTTTCCCTTCTCCTTTAGTTTTTCTACTCCTACAGTTTGGTATAAGGTCAGCAGCAATGACTGCCCAGCTACACATGTAAACAACTGAAAACCTGAGCCGAGGGGATCAGAGTTCAAGATGTGGAGCCATAGCTATATAAGAGCGTACAAGTGAGTTTATACTGAATCAACAAGACAAGGGTGGAACCAACCCTAATTAATAAAGGGTAAGAACTTACTGTGACAACCAAGTGCACAAGTGAACTCTGAACCCTGGCTCTTAAGAACAGGGTCCAAGCCCCAGTGGCAGTACATACAGGGTTCCCCCCATAATTTTTTTGTGGTAAGTAGCTAGATAATACTGCAATAAAAATCACAAAAAGCCACTCAAACCTACATATCATGTATCCTTTCAGAGATACTCAATGCATATAAGAAATTAGTTTCACTGGCTACCTCCAAGAAGAGTAGCTGGGAGACTTTCCACTGTATCCATACAAAAAGCAATGAACAAAAAAAAAATATTAAACTCTTAAAATTAACTGGAAAAATCATTAACAGATGTCATGATAAAAAGTGATTTCAGATCTTTTGCACAAACTACTAAATTAAGCTGCAGTTTCCGAACCTGTAAAATAGGGATTAAGGGACAATATATGATAATGGTTTTCAAACTGTACTCAAAAGCTGCCTTGAGGAATGGTGTCCTCTGGGCACATCATCCCTTTTTTAATCTTTTATTTCTTCTCTCTTCTTTCTCTCTACTTTCAAGATATTCAAGCTCAAAAGAAAGAAGAAAAAAAAAAAGAAACAAAGAAAAACAAACAAACAAAAAGAAAAAAAACTAGACTCTTAAAATACAGAGAACAAAGTGGTAGTTGCTGGGGGGGGTGGGGAATAGGTGAAGGGGATTAAGATATACTTATTGTGATGAGCATTGAGTAATGTATAGAACTGCTGAGTCACTATATTGTACACCTGAAACTAATAACACTATGTTAATTATATTTGAATTTTTAAAAAGTTACCAAGAAGAAAAAAATGATATTCAGGCTCAGGTCTCCATTACTAGCTGTGTGATCCCAAGAAAGTTACATGACCCCTGACTTTTTTTTAATTGGTAAAACTGGCAATAATATCATCAACTTCAAAGGGTCATTATAAGCATGAAGACCAACATCTGAAACAACTGGCACAGTATCTGAGCACATAGCAGATTTTCAATAAATGGGAGCTAACATAATTACTTATTAACCACTTCCAGACCTGTTGCAAAACTAAATGTTGACCACTTTATAGCGTGGTTATGTACTCTTCATTGTTTCTGGAAACCTACACTCCTTCTATCATTACCTCTTAAGTTTATATCTATCTTCTTTCCCTAACTACATCAAAAGTTCTGAGGGCCAGTCTTACTTTTTTTTTTTTATGAATCTTTCAGAGACCCTAACACAATGTGAACTTAATGTTTGCCAGCTGGGCCTCACTTGTTCGCCAGAAAACACCTGCAATTTAGACGAAAAAATGTAAATACCAATCAAAAACCTGGTTTGGATACTATCACCTCAGCTCTACCACTTTTAATTATGTTGAACGAAAAGAAAAAAAAAATAAGCTATTGAGGAACAAATTTCGCAGCCTAGTTTTCATGTCACTGATCCACATAGTGGCATCTTGTTATAACTATTTCCTATTACAGATTAAGGCCCTTTATCCACTACTCCTTGAAAATCAATTAACCGTTACAAATACCTATCAGAATATGTCCAAATTTAATCAAAACAACCCAAAGAAACAATGTCATATCTTCTGCACTTTTACAGGCATTATAAAAATAGATGTAGAACTTTTTGCAATAAGGGTACTTCTTATGCTTTTTAATGTAAATTGCTAGAAAAAACGAATTTGTAAAAACATAATGCAGACCCGGTCCAAGCAACTTCACCATTTTAAGTCAACAAACGTTTCTAAACTCTTAGCTTTATTTCATGCAAAAACCTATTTAATGTCTGAAGTAGCAGGCTGTTTCTTTCTGGGCTTTAGTAAAGGGAAATAATAACCATTAAAATGTTACTCACAGGATTGTACTGAAGAGCAGAGACGTAAGCTTGTACTGCCCCTTCCATGTCACCTGCTGCTACCAATGCGGCTGCCAGGTTAATATAACCATCGATGAAATCTGGTTTGAGACGCAATGCATGCCGGTAATGCTCAATTGCTTCCTGCAACTGCCCTCTTTCCTTGTACACATTCCCCAAGTTCGAATAGGCTTCTGCCAGAAGGGGGTTCTGTTTAATTGCCAGAGTGCTAAAGTGAGCAGATCTGGAAGAAGCGGAAAGTGTTGATACATGGGTATGCATGTTACAGAGAGAAGGAACGGCCCATACGCAACTCAGTTTCTGAAGCTCCTGCGCTATTATTGCTAATTGTGTAACAATACGTTCTCTTTTAACTACTATATGGTAGGAAAATTTTTGGAAATCAAAGTTTCCCAAAAGTAGAGGTATCCCAGATTTCAAATTGGAATCCTTTTTGAAGTCTTCTTACCAAACTGCCACACTGTAAGACATGAACACTAAGATCATGAATGAAAATGCTACGTGCATGACCCTCACTTTCCATTTGTTGATAACATGTCATGACACGCATCTTTAAATGTCTAAATAAGCCAGAAGGGCAATTTATTAAAAGATAAGAACACAGATTCTTCCCTTTTAATTCAACTGATTAGCTAAAAGTAGCATAACGATTTGTGCATTTGCAACTTGAACCACATATGCACCTCCTACCACAGCAATATACACCATCATTTCTGAGCATTTCCATCCCTCAAATTGACACATCTTACAAAGGTGAGACAGGATGCTCAGATGGAATAAATTATTCTTAGTATACCTGAACAAAGTTAAGAAGGCAGATGTAGGTGGAAAAACCTAGAAAAGGTCCTTAGTCATACTGATAATATAAACACCACCACAAAAGAAAGGAGAAAAACTGGCAGCTGGGCATGTCCCAAGTGGGCAAAAGAGCAGATGTGCGTTGGTGGCTTAGTTGAAACCCAGTACTGGAAAAATTTTAAGTTCAAATATTTAAGTATCATTTTTTTTAAGCTCAGCACCCAGAGGCAGCAATCAGCAGCAGGTACCCCCACAACTCCTACCTGTCCAGCCTTCGACACTGGAAGTGTATAGATGAAAGTAATAAAAGCACACCAGTATTGTCTGGCTCTTGTCTCCAGAGCTGCATGCAGTGTCTCTCAGCTGCCTCAAAATCTCCTGCCTGATATTCTCGATGTGCCAACTCAGCTAACCCTTGGAAGGAAAGCATACGTTTCGTTGGTTCTGGAGAATCATCAAAACATTTGAGGGAAGGAGGGGGGAAAACAAAAAGTTAGAAATGCAAACAAAAAAATGTAAAAATATGGTATATTAAACTCAAAGATGAAAACGCTTGAAACTATGTAAAGCACTAGAGTGTTCTGCACGGTTATTTATACCTCCAAGTTAACATCAGGTGCAGAATTGGCATTTTTAGAATTCACCATTATCTTTTCTTTCCCAGACTAGATAGAAACATTTACTTCCAAATAAGATTACATTTTATGAAAAAAATACTTTGTACTTTTAAATCATAAATCAGAGGTAGCATCTAAAGAGTCACCAAACATTATTCCCTATACCTTAGTTAACATACAGAAACAAAATATACAATGTGATTTGCAAGGTCACAAAGATAATGTCAGAATAACCTACTGGAAACGTAATACGCTATCCCATGTTTCAGGTTCGATTTGTGGGGGGTGGGATGCTGGTAACAATCTCTTCATCTGAGTGGGAGCACCAGATGTGTTTTTAACTCTTGATGTATTTGTAGATTTCTCAACTTAGTTTTTTATTAAGGGATACACTAGAAACCAGCATAGGAGGGGGGAAAACCCTAAAAGTCAAGGTGCTATTTTTAAAACAGCTGATAAACAAGATGTATTAGCCTCTCAGGAGCCAAAATATTTAAAGGGGTCATCAAACGTTTTAAGTAAAGACCCAAGATTATATTGCTCCTCTATTATCCCAAATTCACAATGGAGACCAAATTAGCTAAATCCCACCCACCACGCGGGTTTAAGACTAGCATTTTCCAAGAGCTCTGACACTGACTAAAGGATTAAGATATTGCAAACAACCCTATATAAACTAAGCAGTTACCTACAACTCCAATGATTTTTAGGAAGAATGGGGAAATGCTCAAATATAAGACCATTCGATAAAGTGGGACAGAATGAATAACCAATGAAAGCACTTGGATCTGCGTTAAGTGACTTAATTCTGATACATAAAGATAATGGGTATAGCTAAAGCCCAGAGAGGAGAAAAACCACCATAGACTGCCTAAGCCTCAACTGTAAACACTTACTTACACAATGATATATTACTAGGAATTTGATCATAGCACTTTCATTAGGAGACTGGAATGGGAAAACATGCACAAATTACTTAAATTCTACCAAGGTCACAGTGACAAGCTCAAATTTGAGCCTTGCTCCCCAACTGTGAGAGCTGGTAAGTGATCTGAATACTCAGGAAAGCAAAGTAAATTTCCTGACAGAATGTAAAGCTGACCACTACACAAGAGCAGAGACTTGCCTCCAAATCTGGGTGAGGTGGTATCTCAAGCAGAAACTAGTGAATTAATTACATTTTAGACAAGTCTCCCAACTTCCCAGCTCCTCATTTTAACACACTATCAACTTTTCAAAGCCCCTTATCTGCTCATATTAGCACTTGAAATGACAACTTCCTCAAACCAATTAACACACAGAAAGGGGCTAGCTAGCACAGAAGCTTACATCTTTAAGAATCCCTGGAAGGGGAACACTAATTATTAAATCCCACTACCCACAATCTCACGGATTAAGATGCAACAGAAGATTCGCCTATTACTTCCTGCACAATGTCCAAAAATAATAAAACCCTTGACACATCTCAACAGAGAAACAACAACAAAATAACCTCGTGGGAAACCTTAGAACCACAGCCCAGTTCCCCCCCTTCCGCCCCAAATAGCCTCAATATGGAAAGGCAGCTGAAGGACACTCCTATAATTTGGTTCTCTTATTTTTAGTACCGAATGCTCTCGAACTGAATTGTCTAAAAGGGCAACCGCCTTGCACTTGTGCAGCTACACTCCAGTTGCTTTACAAACTCTTCAAGCACGGATGAAAACTTAAAAAAATACACACCCTATGAATAAAGAGATACTAAGCTAAAGAATGGGGATGGAAGACCCAGAGGCGGCGGCGGAGGAATACAGGGAGAAAGTAACACAAAGCAGGAATTCGGCGGGCAGGGTGGTCAACGCCAAAGCACCAGCACCAGGGTGGTTTCTCCCCAAGGATAGGAAGTGGACCGCAGGGCTGGCAACCTCGCGAAGGAAAGGGTGTGGTTCCCCGCGGGAGGGGAGGGAAGACGGGATGGGAAATCCAGGCTGGGGGCAGCGGGTGAATTGGGCGATGGCAAAAGGAACCCCTGGAAATTTCCAATCTAAACCGGGGCCGCTCGACCGAAGCAACACCAAAAAGGCGCTGCCCAGCGGGGTGCTGCTCAGTAGCCCCTCTTCTCGAGGTTACTTACAGCACACCAAGGAGCTTTTGCTCGTCCTAGGGTGATGCAAAGTGAGGACATGATTACATCGGAATGGCACCCCCGCCCTAGACTGACAGAGAAGAACCAAATCTGGCTAAGGGGAAAGGGCTGGAGGAGGGTCGGGAGGGGGGACAGAGGGGGCGGTGGGCTGAAACGGCTGCGAAGGAGAGTGAAAGGGCAGGGATTCCAATGCAGTCCATTCCGAGACATTCTAAGCGCGCACGTGTGGTAGAGGCGTCCCGAGAGAGTAGGAAGCCAGAATATTGATGGGATTAAAAAAGCAAAAATGGAAGCAGAAAGCAAGCAAGAAAAGAGGAAATGTTCCGAGAAGCGGACGACAGCGGAAAACCCGAACAGATGCCGGTAGACGACGAAAAGCTCAGCAATGCCACTGATGTAATGGGGATGGCTAGGGGGAAGGAAGGGAGTGATGAGAGGTACAGGACGGCGCGAGACCCCGACGGGGCGTCTGCCAAGGTAGAACGGACACCGGTACCTGTGCTGTCGGCCACGTTGCCCACGGAAGACGCCATCTGGAGCTTCTTGAGGGAGAACGAGAGGAGGATAATTGACCCGCTGCCGCCACTACTGGCAAGAATGTTTCCAGAGGTAGTAGTAAGAGGGCGGCAGCCGTACCAGTGTTTTGGCAGGCTTAAGCGGCGGCAGCAGTTACAGGCTTCGAACCTTAGGAACTCTGGTTGGCCATCTACCTCTCACGGTCTTGAAATGGCGGCGACGGCTCCTCGGCCGAAACAACACGGGCCGGAACTACTTTCTGTTACAATCAAGTACCAGCGCGGAAGTAGCGCGGTTACCAGCGCTACCGACAAAATGACTATAATCAAAGTCGCTAGCTCTTCTGTAACCTTCCGCCCAGGGCCCATTGCGACAAACACGATTGTGTCGAGAGCGCATGCGAGCAACCCTGTCAACCCTACTCGCACTTAGGGCACTGGCTGGGGCAGGAGCGGCCAAGTTTTTCAATAGCGAAGCGGAGGGTTAAAAGGAAACCCGTGTTTGTGACGGATACGTTTTTGTCGGAGTTGTACGGGTCTATTACCTAGCCGGTAATGGAAATTTTTAGTACCAATGTCAGAGGCGTCTAAAAAAATTCCATCAACTTTATTCCTGTAAAAATTGATAGTTAACAAGGTTGATGGATCAATCTGAGCAAGTGAATTTAAATGTTTAGATTTCAAAGACTGAGCTGTTCTTCAAAACGATGGCGGCGAAGGTTATAATTTGAACGAGTCTCGAATCTGATTCTACCCACTGATTTAAGCACTTTTGATGAAAAACACTGATACTCTCACCGGGCCAAATGAACCCGAACATCTCAGATCGTAGCCATATAGTCCGAAATTTCAAAATCGTTCTGGTGTTCCTCATAGTTCTGCCCACCGTCTTAGGGAAAATGCTTCTTAACTCAGGGGCATGCCGAGACTTTGCATTCCAAAGGCAACCATAAAAATGTTAAAGATGATTCATATTCGTCAAAATCCTTGACTCTCTTTTGAGTTGTAACTTCGCTTCCCCCAGATAGCTTTGCAGATCCTAACAATCGATGATTCCATTTAGCTCACGGCAGTTCAACAATGACAGATGAATTCACTTGCCATCTACCTAAAACCACACGTCCAGATTGAGTCTGAATTGCCTCCACTTCCCTGAACGAATCAACTCCTGATCGTCCTGTAGTTTCAAGTCCATTGTTCAGATATTTTATAACATTGGTATTAATTTATATCTCCTTGCAGAAAGGATTTAAGGTACCTTGCTACATCAGCAAGAAATTTTTATAAGCCCATGGAGGCAACAAGTTGGATCCCTCAGAGCCTTTTCATTTCAAAGTCATCCTTGACCTAAGAAAACAGGTCAGTGAATTTCTTCAAAACGTTTCTACTACCTTGTCATTTGAGTACATTAAAACAAAACAAAACAAAACAAAAACCCTAAGCCCTCGAGTTGCGCTTCAATTTCTTCAGGACAGTTCACAAACTGTTAATTACGGATATGAAAACGGAGAAAAATTTATGTTGATAATTTCTTCCATCACATCCGATGATTAATAGTCACATGCAATGAAAAAGGCAAAGTTTACTCCACAGACTCTCTCTGGAAATTGGGTACCAACTTCTCTCAGATTGATTTAAGTGGGAAAACCTTTTCTCCCCCTTCTCATTACAGGTGCCCCATCTGTGGCAAATAAACTCAGCTTTTCAGCTTTTGGAACAGACTTCTCAGATTCCACTGGCAGATGTTTAGGCCTCACTGATTAGTGGGTACTAGCTAATTAAGTAAAACTCTTTTTGTTGTTCAGTGTCAGGTCATGTTCCCTGTCAGGCAGGCTACTGGGCATATCCATACTTGTGGTCTAAGTTTCCATATCCCGAGAGAGAGAAGAGTCAGAGGGTATTATGATACCTATTGCTGCTATGAACGTCTGGATGGTGAGGCTCACAGTGGTTCAATCAGAGAAAAAACCAGCTGAAGTCTCTAGAACCCCCTCCAGGTACCTTCCGCAATAGCTCCTGGAAGGTTTAGTTTGATGGCCTTACTGATTGGACGAGCACACCTTCTTTGGCCAGTCAAGTAACATTTACTACCACAGCCCTTTGTGCAAGGCAGGGCACAGTGGGGGACACAGAAATCAACAAGAGGAGATCTCTGCCCCCAAGGAACTTGAAGCCCAATTCGACAGAAACAAAAAGCCACTGGCGCATAAAACAGAAGTGTATTATTTAGGTGATAAAATACATTAAGGTCTATAAATATCTGGGGAGGGAACCATCACTTCAGGCTGGAGGCCTGACCTGGGCATGGAAGAGGGTGCTTTTGTGTATTCTCTTTCACTCTGATTTCTGGTTATTTTTTCCCCTCCCTTTCACGTGCAGCGATTCTCAATTCAGAATCATCTCGAAATAAATCAGCCCCGTCTTCCACCCCAATCTCAAACTTTGCCTGCGTGCTAACATCACTAATGGCGTATCAGGTTTTTGTTACCGTGCAGCAAATTGCCACAAATTTCGCGGCTTACACCGGCACGTAGCACTCGCGCCGGCTTTGGGCGAGGGAGCGGGAGTCGCGCTCTGGCCGCCGCCGCCGCCACCGCCACCGCCACCCGCCGCGCCGCCGCCGCCGCTGGAAAATGGCTCCAAGGGTTAAACGAAGCTGGAGAAACACACATGGATGTATGTAGCACGGCAGGCTTCTCCAGATGTTCGGGAATAACATTCCAGAGAGAGACTGAGCCCCGGGGGATTAGAGAACGAGTCATCACGAAGAAAAGTAGTCTTAAAACCTTCCAGAAATCTTTGAACCTGA
This sequence comes from Ursus americanus, assembly GCF_024610735.1. Classification (NCBI taxonomy): domain Eukaryota; kingdom Metazoa; phylum Chordata; class Mammalia; order Carnivora; family Ursidae; genus Ursus; species Ursus americanus. The sequence continues at coordinate 64,952,037 of NC_142164.1, forward strand.
ATCAAAGTAAACGAGACACTGACTTCATTGGGAGGACAATAACCATCCCTGGCCAGTGTTTGGAAACCGCGATTCCTTATTTGGTAGCTGCTAAGGTAGAGAGATGACCGGCGGTGCTCTCAACAGTGGAGATGAAAAAGGTGGAAAAAAATAGATCAAAGAGTCAAAGCTTAATGGGTACATGAAAAAGGCTGCTTTCTGCAGAACAAAAGCAGAAAGGCAAGGGGAGCACACCCTCTGGGAGCTCTGCCAGATGAGGATACCTTTTCCTCTCCTCAGCACGAGTAGTCTGTAAAGATGCGAGAGCTCAAAGACCAATGAGGTCCACTTCCCTGCAATCATCACTGCAGTCCTACCCTGTGGCCTCTTGACCCACCAACTCCGAGGAGAGGTGTATAAAATGGAGGAGGCGAGAGTCACAGCTTTGGTTCCTTCTTCCAATCCAAGTCCAGCACGGAATGATGTTTGAAAAGATTTTCACAGTCTTCAGCCTGGCACTGTGTGCCAAGAACAAAATAATTCATAAAGGAGGTCAGAATCCCAGAATGGAGGCTTGCGACGTCCCCTCAATTAACACGTCTGTAGTTAGTGGACATACACTTCAATACTGCATTTGGTATTCTGGATCCTTCCAAAGGTGGAAGGATCATCTAGCTATTGTCTGGTTAGTTCTTCTCCCATGGAAGTTTCTGCAGTTCCTTCTCAAGCGGGGAAGGGGGGGCGGACTCTTTCTCTGAAAATGGAAGTCAGGTAGACCAGGGCCCTACAGTCATTGCCCCAGAGATCTTTGTGGATCAGTCTGTGAATGGCTTGTTGACACCATCGGCATCACATTGCAGAGCCCAAGAGCAAGACATGATGATGTCCCCCCACGCTCACCACTGCTACCTCCAACGCAGAATAATCAAATCCAAAGGAACTTAGGCGGACTCACCGGCACAGATGTCCTTGTGTCTAGAATTCTGTGCTATCGGGGTGCCTGGGTGTCTCAGTCAGTTAAGCATCTGCCTTCAGCTCAGGTCATGATCACAGGGTCCTGGGTTCAAGCCCCGTGTCCGGCTCCCTGCTCAGCGGGAAGTCTGCTTCTCCCCCTGCCTCTGCCACTCCCCCCACCCGTGTGTGCACATGTGCTCTCTCTCTCTCAAATAAGTTTTTCAAAATCTTTAAAAAATAAAATAAAATTATGTGTTATCATCTGAATTTTGATCCTGACTCTGCTCCTGGGGTTGCAAGAGTTTATGACTCAGTGAGAAGCAGTGGTCTTATGGTTGTGACAAGCCTTACAGAGTTGCTGGAAAAAAAAAAAAAACTTGTGAAATAAAGGTGGTACTGGGAACCAGTCACATGCTGGGTGGCAGAAGGGAATCTAGTAAAGGTGCCAGATGGTTTTTTTCTTGGTCTGGATAGTTCCGATGACTGTTACCTTTTAAGCTTGAGCTCTTGCTCCCATGGTGAAAACACTTCACACTAGAATTGAGCACTCAAACAGTAGGTTTCGCTTTGATGAACAACCAGATGTGCATGGACAATTCCTGATCTAATTAAACATTCAGCCAGGGACTCTGAAAATGGAGCTTTGTGTTATTCAGGGCCTTCGTTGCCTGAATCTGCAATTCACCCGGTCAGACTTACCAGTTGAGGTTCATGATTCATGCAGGTACGCTCTTTGTACTATCTGTCTCCTTTTGCTCTGTTTCTGTATACCAGAAGAGGCTTAATTCAAAAACCGCCGTTACCAATCAAAATGAAGGATTAGTGACAGGAGAAGCATTCATGAAAATGAGGAGAACCCTGCATCTTGCACTTTGAGTTCAAGAAAAAAATTGCAACACAGTTTACAAATTTTCATTGCTGTTAAAATCTTTTGCTGCTGCAACTCTCAGAGTTTTCTAGGAGAAGAGTAATCAATTTGTTTAGGGGTGGGGAAGTGTCAGCAAGGTGTCCTGCATTTGCTTTTGGTTCTTTAAAAAGGAAAGTCTTGAGGTTTTAGAAGTGTGAATTATCTTCCATCATGGGCAAAAAAAAAAAAAAAAAAAAGCACGATGTGAATTACCAGATTCTCCTTAATCCACGACCCCCCACCATCCTGAGCTCTTATCCGCTGTGATTTCTATGGATTGAGAGCACATTGCACATGTATTCAACCCAAAGTAAAGTTGAATGAAAGTTTTAGGATAAAAATTGTTGTCTCCTTAAATGGCCTATTTTCAAAAGATAGTGTTAAACAGACACACTCATGTGACAAAATGCAGAATTTACATAAACACTGAAAATGATTTTTAACCTCATAGTTTAGAAAGATTTAGAATTGTGCGTGAACAACACTCTTTTCTCAATTATTTTTAGGATTGTGCTAATTTTCTGGTTGTGAAAAGTTGAATTTTTCTGTTGCCTTCATTTTCATCTAGTCGTTTGTGTGTTTTTTAATAACCTTACATTTTAAAAAATCTTAAAGAAATGTATGCCACCAATTTAGAAATTGTTGCCTTTTCTGTCATTAAACTCTGATACGAATTGGCATAACGTATAAAGACCCACGGAACTAGAACTATTATTAAAGAAATATTACATGATGTTAGATTCCTATGATGGCAATTTTTTGTGTTACTTTCCTTTGGCAAACATTTTCTCTTAACTTCTTCAGCTTAGTCAACAATTTCTTAGGGGGAACCTGATTGTACAACTCATTTTCATAAATGGATTGGATTCTCTTACAACATTCCACTTTTCATCAAATTTTTCATTGATTTAGATATAAGGAAAACATTGTTTTGCGGCTGGATTCATATTTTTCATTAATGTGGTCACTGGTAAAATGTGCTAGATTTGACCCCTGCCCCCACCAAATACTCTAGCTCAAAAAATGTGGAAAATGTGAAGCATTGTAAGAAAAATGCTAAAACTATCTCAGACATACAGAAGTCTTTTTGCCTACTGTATATAGTGCCATTTTTAAAAAGTTTGTTTCCTTTTAATTTAGCTAAATCTTGGATAATTTGGAGTCATTAGTTAATCATTTTACCTCTGACTCAGTAGTCAGGGGGGTATCCTTAATATTTTTTAGTTATTTCGAAATGCAGAATGTTTGTTCGTTGCACAGTGATATAACATAGTGCTTTGAGATTACCCAGTGCGAACATGTTTCCAGTCACACAGCCTTAAAGGGAAATGTTTCTTTTTTTTTTTAAGATTTTATTTATTTATTTGACAGAGAGAGACAGCCAGCGAGAGAGGGAATACAGGCAGGGGGAGTGGGAGAGGAAGAAGCAGGCTCCCAGCGGAGGAGCCTGATGTGGGGCTCGATCCCAGAACGCCGGGATCACGCCCTGAGCCGAAGGCAGATGCTTAACCACTGCGCTACCCAGGCGCCCCTAAAGAGAAATATTTCTAAGATGAAAGATGTAATTTAAGATGTTTCTTCCTTGGTCACTTAGTTTTCTCTATTCTCTTGTGAACACAAGGGTAAAAGTCTTAAGTTAAACCCGTGACTTTGTCATTCAAACATATCTGTATTCCCACTTTTTTCTCTATTTGTGTTCTCAAAGTCAGAATTGAGATATTACCAAGGAAAGGCACAAAACCATAATATCATGGTACTATGTGTTTCAACTAAAAGGGGAGAAGGTAATTAATTAATTTTGGTGGAACGTTGATTGTACCTTGTTAGGGAGGCTACTCTTTCATCTTCTGATATATTTTCACCTAGTAAATGGAACATGGGATATTGTAATAATATAATTTAAAGTTTCACTACAAACTATTTGGATTAAGAAGCATTATGAAGTTGTAAAATCGTTGTCCAATTCATGTAAGACATTTTAAAGTAGCGAAGCTACTTGTTTTTTAAATAAAATAAAATAAAATTCTCAACAGGATACTAGCTAATAGGATCCAACTGAAAGGGTCATTCACCACCACCAAGTGGGATTTCTTCCTGGGCTGCAGGGGTGGTTCGACATCTGCCAATCAATCCACATGACACGCCACGTTAATAAAAGAAAAGATAAGAACCATATGATCCTCTCAATGGAGGCAGAAAAAGCATTTGACAAAATGCAGCATCCTTCCTTGATAAAAACCCTCCACAGTGTAGGGAGAGAGGGAACATACCTCAACATCATAAGGGCCATCTACAGAAGCCCCACAGTGAATATCATCCTCAACGAGGGAAAACTGAGAGATGTTCCCCAAAGGTCAGGAACAGGACAGGGATGCCCACTCTCACCACTGTTGTTCCACAGAGTACTGAAAGTCCTAGCCCCAGCAATGTCCACAAAAAGAAGTAAAATGTATCCAACCAGCAAAGAAGTCAAACTTGGATTCTTTGCAGACGACCTGATACTCTATGTAGAAAACCCGAAGACGGCACCCCAAAATTCCTAGCACTGATGCAGGAATTCAGCAAAGTTGCAGGATATAAAATCAACACACGAAGTCTGTTGCAAAGCTATTTATTTTTATTTTTTATTTTTATTTTTAAATTTTTTTTATTATATTGTGTTAGTCACCATACAATACATCCCCGGTTTCCGATGTAAGGCTCGATGATTCATTAGTTGCGTCTAACACCCAGTGCACCATGCAATACGTGCCCTCCTTACAAAGCTATTTATTTTTAAACAACTTTTTGAAGTATAGTTGCCACACAATGTTACATTAGTTTCAGATGTAGAACAGAGCGAGTCAACAACACTACACATTATGCTATGCTCCCCGCAAGGGTAGCTACCAACCTTCAGCACAGGGCACATTCCAATCCCCAGCGACTACATTCCCCATGCTCTCCCTTCCATCTTCATGATTTACTCATTCCCTAGCGGAAAGCCTGGATCTCCCACTCCCCTTCACCCGTTTGGCTCTTCCTCCCACCCCCTCTCCCTCTGGCAACCACCAGTTTGTTCTCTGCGTTTATGAGTCTGTTCGTACTGTTTGGGGTTGTTCATTTATTTTGTTGCCTTTGTTTTTAGATTTTACATGTAAGTGAAATCGTATGGTATTTGTCTTTCTCTGCTTGACTTATTTCACCTCGCATTATACCCTCTAGGTCCATCCATGTTGTCACAAATGGCAAGATCTCCTTTTTGTGGCTGAGTAATATTCCTTTAGACATAGTATATGTATGTCACGTCTTCTTGATCCATTCATCTATCGATGGACACTTACTATAGAGAACAAACTGATGGTTACCAGAAGGGAAGGGGGTAAGGGGATGAGTGAAAGAGGTGATGGGGATTAAGGAGTGCACTTGTCTTGATGAGAACTGGGTGATGTATGGAATTGTTGAATCATTATATTGTACACCTGAAGCAAATATAACACTGTACGTTAACTATACTGGAATTAATTTTTTTTAAATTTTAAAAGATGGACATTTGGGTTGCTTCCGTATCTCAGCTAGTATAAATAACGCTGCAATAAATTACACAGGGTGCGTATATCTTTTCAAATCAGTGTTTTTGTTTTCTTTAGGTAAATATCCAGTAATGGAATTACTGGATCATATGGTATTTCTATTTTTTAATATTTTTAAGGTTTATTTATTCATTTTAGAGAGAGAGAAAGAGTATACAAGCAGGGTGGAGGAGGAGAGGGAGAGAGAAGCAGACTCCCTGCTGAGTGTGGAGCCCGACGTGGGGCTCCATCTCATGACCCAAGATCATGACCTGAGCCGAATTCAAGAGTCAGATGCTTAACCGACTGAGCCACCCAGGCCCCCCTCTTATTTTTAATTTTTGAGGAACCTCCACACCAGGTTGCATTCCTACCGACAGCGCATGAGGGTTCCTATTTCTCCACATCCTCACCAACACTCGTTATTTCTTGTCATTTTGATTTTAGCCCTTCTAACTGGTATAAGCTGGCATCTTATGGTGGTTTTGATTTACGTTTCCCTGATGAGGAGTGATGTTGTGCATCTTTTCATGTGTCTGTTCACCATCTGCATGTTTGTAACACCTTCTTCGGAAAAGGACTTATTCAGGTCCTTGAACAATTTAAAATATATCTAGGATGAGGTAAATTTCTTGTGCGTCTATATTCGGTGGCAGGTATTGTCAGAGAGCCACTGCACATTAATAACAGCTATCGAAATAACCTCTCCATGTTTCTAGAAGCAATGACATGTATTATTTGTGAAATCATGGTACACAAAGGTCTTTGCACTTGCCCTGAACCCCATTTCATCATGTGTACATAGTCTCTTCCTCAGGTTTTCCTCATGTGATACCATGTACATAAAATCTAGCTCTTTACTGTCGAGTTAAAATTATTCTGATTTTCATGTAAATGTCTTATTTTTTTTTATGTTTCAGTTTCTTTTTATTTTTGTGTTGTTTTGGAAGGGGGCAAATGTTAATACTGCTCTATTCAGGAAGCCAATTTTTTATGTGCCTTTGGATATCCATAATATAAAATACTGTAAAGAAAGATGCTGTTAATTTGCAATAATGTGGATGGAACTCGAGGGTATTAGGCTGAGCAAAATAAGCCAGTCAGAGAAAGACAATTATCCTATGCTATCACTCATAAGTGGAATTTAAGAAACAAAACAGACGATCATAGGGGAAGAGAGGGAAAAATAAAGCAAGACACAATTTGGAGCAGGACACAAACCATAAGAGGCTCTTAAACATAGGAAACGAACTGAGAGTTGCTGGAGGGGAGAGGGGTTGGGGGATGGGGTAACTGGGGGAGGGACATTAAGGAGGGTACGTGATGTGATGAGCACTGGGTGTTATATTAGACTGATGAATCACTGACCTCCATCTCTGAATCTAATAATACATTATATGTTAATTGAATTTAAAGAAAAATTTTTTAAAAAGAAAGATGCCATTATAATGCCATCTGAAATTGTTAGGTTCTGATAGTGTATAGATAAAAATGAAAGTATTTGCCAAGAAATTAAGTTTATAAACAGAAAGAAAGAGATATTGCAGTATCTTCTGCTTTCGTATAGAGAGCGAGCCATCTGATGTAGGTAGCACAACATAATGCAAAAGGTTAGCTCTACAAGATACTCAAACAGTCTAGTTACAAATGGAAGAGAAAAAAGAGAGACAAAATTTCATCCTCCAGTTTGGTCTAAGTACATTTGGAATATATTTTTGGATTCTATTGAATGGTAACTTAAATGACATATGTAAAAACCCATACTTGACTTTTAAATGTGTGCTTCTAAAATCTGAGATCAAGGCCAAAAAAAAAAAAAAAAGGAAAGAAAAGAAAAGAAAACCAGAAAAAAATGTGTCCCTTCACCATAAGATAATGGATCAAATGGGTTTCTGTCAAATGTTTCTTCAGAAAACTCTTTTTTTTTTTTTAAAGATTTTATTTATTAATTTGACACAGAGAGACAGCCAGCGAGAGAGGGAACACAAGCAGGGGAAGTGGGAGAGGAAGAAGCAGGCTCCTAGCGGAGGAGCCTGATGTGGGGCTCGATCCCAGAACGCTGGGATCACGCCCTGAGCCGAAGGCAGACGCTTAACGACTGCGCCACCCAGGCGCCCCTCTTCAGAAAACTCTGATGAAGGCCCAAGCTATCATCAGGCTTCTTAGAAAATTATTGTGCATTTGTACAAATAACAAGAAAGCTATAGAAAGAATATAGAAAATTTCTCTCTGTGTGTCTCTGTCTCTCAGTCTAAGAAAAACTAGTCTCCTTTTAGTGCAATAATCTGAAAATTTAGAAGGTCAAAACATTTGTCACAGGAAATGATCATAGAACTAAAATAGTTTTTGAGGAAACCAGTGACCATCTTGCTCTTAAATAAAGTCATGTGCCGAAGGCTAAATCATTGGCATATATGAAATAAACTATAAAGTATGCATTATAATTTCTGAGTCGGTATTATTGAACAGAATAAAAGTTACTAAAATCTTAAACAGGTTATGCACAATATGTAATGCTACAGGTCTAAATATTTTCTTTAAAATGCTTTCAGAGCGGTACCTGGGTGGCTCAAACGGTTGGGCTTCCGACTCCGGGTTTTGCCTCAGGTCATGATCTCAGGGTTGTGAGATCTAGCCCCGCATGGGGCTCTGCACTCAGTGGGGAGTCTGCTTATGACTTTCTCTCCCTCTCCTTCTGCCCCTCCCCCACCTCTAAAATAAATAAATGAATCTTCAAAAATTACTTTCAGAAATGGCGGTTTTAATTATTGTACATTTCACATTGTATCTAAGAGGTTGCTTTATGAATGATTCAAAACTACATTTTATATATATTTAAATTTTAATAGCTTTTAATCAGATGCGAAGTCTTAATTTGAAAATGAAATCATATTATCAGCAATACACAGTTTTGCTGAATAGTCTAATAAGGAAAAATCTCCAGTCTCATAAGTAACAGTAGATCTTTAAAATAAAGTATTGGTACACCAGTAATCACAGATTTAATTTCTTTTTTTTTACATTTCTTTTATGAATTTCATATCTTATCTGTTTTAGTTTTTTATTTTTATTTTCTATAATACAGTACATCCTTAGTTTCTGATGTAATGTTCCATGATTCATTATTTGCATATAACACCCAGTGCACCATGCAATATTTCTTTTAATACCTTTTTAATCCTATAAAGGTTTTTTTAATGAACATTCTTTTTTTTTTTTGTTTTAATTTTAAGTAATCTCCACACCCAATGTAGGGCTCAAACCCACAATCCCCGAGATCAAGAGTCACACACTCCACTGACTGAGCCAGCCAGGCCCCCCATGAACATCTTTTTTATTAATCAGTCATGACACCGCAAAATGTGTGGTTGCTATTTCTGAAAAGTGTCACAAATTCTCCATGTAGAGATGATGAAAAGTTATTATAGAATTTTGTAACAAATACACATATTGGGTCAAAGAAATTGTAGAGTCAAGATGGAGTGTCATGAAAGTAATATTTTCATTCCGGACTACTAGTTTATACTTCCTCTGTATGTCTCAAGTCAGATATGTACCATTTGGACTTAGAACCCCACAGAATGAATGATCCCAAATCCATTGATTGTAATTTGTGGTTTGGTTTGTAAACAAATAATAGTAATTTCTTGCACATTTCTGGAAGTAAATGGTGTAAGAATTCATGTATCTGCTTCTAGATACAGTGTATAAATAAAAATTTCATTCAACACATACTTTTATTTTTTTCACATTTTTTAAAGATTTTATTTATTTGTCAGAGAGAGAGAGAGCGAGAGAGCACAAGCAGGGGGAGCGGCAGGCAGAGGGGGAAGCAGTCTTCCTGCTGAGCAAGGAGCCCGATGAGGAACTCAAACCCAAGACCTCGATCCCAGGACCCTGGGATCATGACCTGAGACAAAGGCAGACACTCAACCAACTGAGCCACCCAGGCGCCCCTTTTTTCACAATTTCCATGGATCAGGAATCCAGGCACAAGTTGACTGAGTCCTCTGCTCAGGGTCTCACAAGCCGAAATGAAGGTGTCAGCCAGGCTGCAAATTCATCTGAGGTGTCGGGTTCTCTTCCAAACTCGTGATTGTGGCATGATTTAGTTCCTTATGGTCATAGGACTGAGGTTCCCATATCCTTGATGGCAGTCAGCTGGAGGTCGTTCTCAGCTCTTAGAGGCATCCCACATTCCTTGCCACGTGGCTCCCTCCATCCTCAAAGTCAGCAGTGGGGAGTCTCCCTTGCGTCAAATTCCTCTCACACTTTGAATCTCAAAGGGCTCAGTCCCTCTCAGTTCTTAAAAATTGTGATTTAAAAAATACATAATCTAAAACTTATCATCGTAACCATTTTAAGTGTACAGTTCAGTAGTGTTTAATATATTCACGTTGTGCAACAGACCTCCAGAACTTTTTCATCTTAAAACACTGAAACACGATATTCATTGAACAACAACTCCCTATTTTCCCCCACTCCCAGTCCCTGGTAACCACTTTCTATTTCTATGAATTTCCTTGAGATACCTCGCACCAGTGGAATTACAGCAGATTTGTCTTTCTGTAACTGAAGAGCCCAATCCTTCTTTTTAAATATTTTATTTTTAAGTAGTCTCCATACCCAACATGTAGCTCGAACTCACAACCCCAAGATTAAGAGTCGTGTGCTCTACTGACTGAGCCAGCCAGGCACCCCAGCCCAGTGGTTTCTTTTTTTTTTTTTTTAAAGATTTTATTTATTTATTTGACAGAGATAGAGACAGCCAGCGAGAGAGGGAACACAAGCAGGGGGAGTGGGAGAGGAAGAAGCAGGCTCATAGCGGAGGAGCCTGATGCGGGGCTCGATCCCAGAATGCCGGGATCACGCCCTGAGCCGAAGGCAGACGCTTAACCGCTGTGCCACCCAGGCGCCCCAGCCCAGTGGTTTTTTAAAAGCTTGCCTGATTAGGTCAGCTTACTTAAGAAAATAGCTCTTTCTTAAAGTTAGCTGATTTGGGATCTTAGTTACATCTGCACAATTCCTTCACAGCAGCACCTAGATTTTTAAAAAAGATTTTATTTATTTATTTGACACAGAGAGAGAGAGCTCAAGTGGGCAGAGCGGCAGGTGGAGGGAGAGGGAGAAGCAGGCTCCCCGCTGAGCAGAGAGCCCGATGCGGGACTCGATTCCAGGACCTTGAGATCCTGACCTGAGCTGTCGGCAGACGCTTAACCTACTGAGCCAGCCAGGCAACCCCCCACCCCAGATTGGTTTCTGACTAAATAACTGGGAGGAGGTGTGCATTCACCAGGCCGCCAGGTTTGGGGGCCATGAAAGAATTCTGCCTACAGCGAATGGAAGAGGAAGCCTGAAGAAGGAGGGAGTGCGGACTGGTGCCTGTCAGACATCCGGAGCTCAGTGTTCACGTACAGCATTAGTCCCTGTCCGCGTGAGTACAGTAGGGCAATAGAGCAGTGAGAAAGAGTAAAACAGCCCAATTCCATCATGTTCAAGCTATCAAGTTCTTGTCTCGGATTACTTGAAGGATTTGGCAGAGGGAAGCAACAGCAAGTAAGGAAAAAGAAATCAGCTGAGACCAAAAGCCTTTGATAATCCTATCCCTTGCCCCATACAGTGGGCAGAGTGGAGACATAACGAAAACATCCCATTCTCAGAGGTCCTGACAGCTGCTTCGGGGTGGGGTGGGGGAGCTGGGCCACGAAAGCCAAAACGGAGAGGATAAAGCTAGCAGGCTTCATATTACACCCTGAAAGAACACATGTGTGATATCAGAATAGCTCTGGAATTCATCCTCCACCTCCAGTAGCACAGCCGCGCCCTGCTGCTGGCCTGGACACTGCAACAGCCGGCTCACTGGTCTCTAGCCCGACCCGGCCCTACGTCTCCAGGCTTCACCTTAGACAATCTAAAATACAAACCAGAGGGGCACCTGGGTGGCTCAGTCGGTGAAGCATCAGACTCTTGATTTCTGCTCCGGGTCGTGATCTCAGGGTCGTGGGATCGAGTCCCGCGTCGGACTCCACGCTCAGCGCCGAGGCTGTTAAAGACGCTCCCTCCCTCTGCCTTTGCCCCCCCCAACTCGCACCCTCTCTCACACTCTCTCTCAAAAAAAAAAAAAAAACTTTAACAAAATAAATAAAATAAAATACAAGTCAGAATTAAGTCAATACTCAGCTGACAGCTCCTCAGGGGCTGTCTGTCCCGTGTCAGCTCCCCCTGCTAATGCAGCCTCATCGGTTGCCCACATCCGTGCTGGTCTCGGTTGCCTGAAAGTATCAGCCTGTTGCACACTTCCAACCACGCCTTTTCCCAATCTTTTCCCTCTATCGGGAATGGCCATCCCCTCCATCGCAGTCCGCCTAGACAATTTCTCTTTTTTAAAGATTTTATTTATTTATTTATTTGAGAGAGAGAGAGAGAGCACAAGCAGGGGGAGCCGCAGAGGGAGAAGTAGGCTCCCCGCTGAGCAGGGAACCTCCCGCGGGGTTCCATCCCTGGGATCATGACCTCCGCTGAAGGCAGACGCTTAACCGACTGAGTCACCCAGGCGCCTCCTTCTCAACCTTTCTTAACCCCCTGCTTGATCACCTGAACTATACTCTGACCACCACCCTCGATCCCCTTTGCATTCCTATCTGCCAAACCAGTCCTACAAACATCTCACCTTGGGTCGGTACTAAACACCACCCTTCTCTCCTCCTTTATCTGGGTGTTTTCACCCTGCTAGAGAAAATCCACGAAACCATACAAATTAGTACCCCTGTAAATCCGTGGTCTTCAGCCTCCTCTGCTGAATCTCTCTACAAACAACACTACGTTCACACCCATCCTTATCTCCATCCCAACTTCCTGTTCTGGGTCCAAACCCCCCCCCCCCCCCCCGCGCCATGTGCCATTTTTTTTCAATCTCCTTCAGAATCCTCCTCCATCAAGTATCCCTTCTTTTTCTGATTTCAATCTGTGGTGCCTTCTGCTCAGCCTTGAACGTGTGTGGGTGTCTCTCATTAAAAACAAAACAAAAGAGGGGCACCTGGGTAATCAAATTTAAATTGAAAAAAAAATTATTTATTTATTTATTTTGAAGATTTTATTTCTTTCAGAGAGAGAATGAGAGAGAGAGCTAGAGAGAGCACGAGAGGGGGGAGGGTCAGAGGGAGAAGCAGACTCCCGGCGCTGAGCAGGGAGCCCGACGCCGGACTCGATCCTGCGACTTCAAGATCAGTACCTGAGCTGAAGGCAGTCTCTCAACCAACTGAGCCCCCAGGCGCCCTAAAAAAATAAAAGTTAATCAGAGAGGGAGACAAACCATGAGAGACTCTGGACTCTGGGAAACAAACTGAGGGTTACAGAAGGGAGGGGGTGGATGGGTATTAAGGAGGGCACGGGTTGTAATGAGCACTGGGTGTCATACGGAGCTAATGAATCGTTGAACGCTACATCAAAAATGTGTAGTACATGTTGGCTAACTGAACGTAATGAAAACAATAAAAATAAAAAATTTTTAAAACAACAACAAAGAGACATATATAGATGGGAGAGAGACAGACATCCCGCTCCCTTCTGAGAGAGAAAACTTTGCTCCTCGGAGGCTGAAGTGAAGGATCCCGGTTCTTACACTAAACTTCTGTAATGTTAACGTCTTTCCAAAGGCCAGATAAGCCCTGTTATCTCCAGTTTTTACAGCCTAGAGCTGTCTCTAAGGTCTAGGCTTCATCCCTTTTGAAGTGTTAATACTTAGGGAAATAATGCTCCTCTTCCTGGCACCTTGGGAGCTTCACCAGGGGACTTAATCCTGGCTGTGACCCTTTGAATCTCTTAGGGAGATAAGAGAAGTTTTATTATCCACTAGGATCAGGGCAGTTAGCGAGACAAATGGCTAAAGATAGCCTCATGGTATGTGAAAAGTGAAATGTGTCTAGGGGAAGTGAAAGCAAATATTTTCGATCTGTATACTGTATACATGGCAGTGGCTAGGGCTTTTTCCAGGGCCACTGAGAAACGCGGGGTGGTTTTATTTCCCGCGCCAGGACTCTCTCTTCTGTCTTCTCATCTCACTCCACAGGCTCTCTGGACCATCCCACTCAGTCTTGTTTTAGCTGCTACCTGTGTGCTAAGAACCTCAAATATCTCACCCCCCAAACATCTACATCTGTGTTCCACAGACACCTCACACTCCCCGTGTTGTTCAAATGGAACTCGTCCTTTTTTTTTAAGATTTTATTTATTTATTTATTTATTTATTTATTTATTTATTTATTTAACAGGGAGAGAGCAGGAGAGCACAGGCAGGGGGAGCAGCAGAGGGAGAGGGAGAAGCAGGCCCCCCGCTGAGCAGGGAGCCGGAGGCGGGGCTCGATTCCAGGACCCCAGGATCATGACCTGAACCAAAGGCAGACGTTTAAGGACTGAGCCACTCAGGCGCCCCACCACCCCTAAAGTCTTGTACGCCCTATGCTAGTTGATAGCAGCACCATCTGGGTCACACTTGTGGCTGTCCTCATTATTTGAATAGCCTTTCTATATATAGAAGAATTTCCACCTTATGAGCTCTGCCTCCCTCATGTAAGAAGAGTCAGAACTCTTCACCAGCCTCCCTTGTGGGTAGGACACCATCCGGGAACTTTGGCTCCTCCAATCAGAAACACCTGCGTGAGACTCTGCTTTGGAACTGAGCAACGGGTTGAAATCAAGAGTCAGACGCTTAACCGACTGAGCCACCCAGGCACCCCTGAATACATTTTGACATTTAATAAATCTAAACATGGTTATACTATATGACTCAGCAGTTCTACCCCTAAAATGTACACTAGAAAAAATATTGCATAAACGTACCTTCCTCTTTTTTTATTTTAAAGATTTTATCTATTTATTTGAGAGACAGAAAGAGTACAAGTGGTGGGGAGGGGTCTGGGGAGAGGGAGAAGCAGTCTTCCCGCTGAGCAGGGAGCCTCATAGGGGGCTCGCTCCCAGGACCCTGAGATCATGACCTGAGCCGAAGGCAGACGCTTCACCGACTGAGCCACCCAGGCGCCCCAGACCATTCCCCTTAATTCCAGTTACCACTTCCTTGGTTCAGGCCCTGGTAGTTTTTCTACTGGACTATTATACCTCCTAATTAGTCTTCCTGCCTCCAGTCTTGTCTGATCCTGGCCTCTGCACTGTTAATAGAGGGATTTATCTAAAACATAAGCCTGGCTGTCATTCACTTGCTCGCAACCTCATTACCTGCCACTTCCTATTGTGAAAAATGTTGCTATTACAACATGGAACCAGCAGTAATTACACACACACCTTCTCTGTCTTGGCTCCATGCATTCGTTTGTGCTCTTCCCTCTGATTAAAATGACCTTCCTTGGGGCACCTGGGTGGCGCAGTCGTTAAGCGTCTGCCTTCGGTTCAGGGCGTGATCCCAGAGTCCTGGGATCGAGCCCCGCATCGGGCTCCTCTGCTGGGAGCCTGCTTCTTCCTCTCCCACTCCCCCTGCTTGTGTTCCCTCTCTCAGGCTGTGTCTATCTCTGTCAAATAAATAAATAAAATCTTTAAAAAAATAAAAATAAAAAAAATAAAATGACCTTCCTTACCCCCTTCACTTGGCCACCTCCTGCTCATTCTTTCAAACACCCCCAGGCTGTAACGGGTGACTCTTCTCCTAATTTCCACAATACCTTGTGGATGTATCTATCATTGCACTTAATGCAAGACACTATAATTGCCCATTTATGTATCTGCCTCTCCCATCTAGATTGTGAGCTCTCTGAGGGGAAAAATGAAAACTGAAATTATATATATATATATTATCTTCAATGTCTACCTTAGTGCCTGGCATTTAGTATGCAAACAAAATGTTTGATAATTGATTCATAAATTGATCGACCCAATTCACACATCACTTCTATGAAAATTTCTTTAAAAAAAAGGTATAGTCTTTTTTTAAAGGTTTTTATTTATTTGAGAGAGACAGGAGAAAGAGGGAGAGCACGAGCAGGGGGAGGGGATAGAAGGAGAGGGAGAAGCAGACTCCCTGCTGAGCAGAGAGCCCGACATGGGGCTCAATCCCAGGACCCTGAGATCCTGACCTGAGCTGAAGGCAGAGGCTTAACCTACTGAGCCACCCAGGAGCCCCTGAAAATTTCTTTAAACCTTACCACCCTCTCATCTTCTGGAACTCTCCTAAAGCAGCTAGTGGTTCCTTCCTCTACACACTTTGTAAAATTCCTCTTTTTTTTTCTTTACTTGAGGTAAAATTTACATAACATAAAATGAACCAATTCAGTAGCATATAGTATATTCACAATCTTCTGTAACCATCACCTCTGTCTAGTTCCCAGATAGTTTCATCACCCCAATGGAAAACCACATACCCATTATCAGTCACTTCCCATTCCTCCTTCCCCCCAGGCCCTGGTAACGACTAATCTGTCTCTATGGCTCTATCCTGGATATTTCATAAAAACGGAATCCTACGATATGTGATCTTTTGTGTCTGTCTTTTTCCATAGAGCATAATGTTTTGGAGATTCATCCGCGTTGTGCCAGGTACCTGTACCTAATTCCTTTTATGGCTGAGTAAAATTTTACTGTTTTGATGTACTGTATTTTATCCCATTCATCCACTGATGGACATTCGGGTGTTTCCACTTTTGGCCATTGTGAATAGTGCTGCTATAAACACGTGTGTACAAGTTTTGGGTTGAATCCCTGTTTTCAGTTCTTTGGGGTACAAACCTGGGAGTGGAATTGCTGGATCATATAGCAATTCTATTTTTTTGAACTTTTTGTGGAACCATCAAACTGTTTTCTACAGTGCCTGCACCATTCTACATTCCCACCAGCAACACACAGGGTTCCACGTCCGTACCAACACTTGTACTTTTTCAAAAAAAAAAAAAATTTATAGCCACTGTAGTGGGTATAAATTTGTATCTCTTTGAGGGCTTGATTGGCATTTCCTTAACGACTAGTGATGTTGAACATCTTTCATGTATTTGTTGACCATTTGTATATCTTCTTTGGAGAAATGTCTATTCAAGTCCTTCATCCATTTATTTCAATTTTTTAAAATATTTTATTTACTTATTTGAGAGAGAGAGAGAGCACAAGCAGGGAGAGGGTCAGAAGGAGAGGGAGAAGCAGGCTCCCTGCTGAGCGGGAAGCCGGGCATGGGTCTTGATCCCACGACCCTGAGATCATGACCTGAGCTGAAATCAAGAGTCAGACGCTCAACCTACTGAGCCACCCAGGCGCCCCATCCATTTATTTTAGTAGACTTAATTCTTTGAATGCAGTTTTACATTTACGGAATAATTGAGCCAATATTACATAGAGTTCCACGTACCCAACTTACTCCCTCTACCTCTACCCATTCCCACTCACAGGTGCACAGTTTTCCCAACTAGGAAATCTTGCAACAGTGTGGTACATTTGTTACAATTAATGAGCCATAAAGGATATTGTTATAGTCTAATAATCTATAGTTTACGTTAAGGCTCAGTGTTTGTATTGTACCTTCTACGGGCCTTGACAAATGTATAATGACGTGTCTCCACCATTACACTATCATACAGTATAGTCTCACTGCCCTGAAAATCCCCTGTGCCCCACCTATTCAACCTCTCTTCCTTCCTTTCCCCTAACCTCTGGAAACCACTGACCTTTTTATTACCTCCACAGATAAACTTTTATTTTTTTGAAAAGTTTTATATTTGCAGAAAAACTGAGAAGACAGTACAGAGTTCCCGTACACCCAACATCCAGCTTCCCCTATTATTAACATCTTAC
Source organism: Ursus americanus (assembly GCF_024610735.1). Lineage (NCBI taxonomy): Eukaryota > Metazoa > Chordata > Mammalia > Carnivora > Ursidae > Ursus > Ursus americanus. The sequence continues at coordinate 64,969,212 of NC_142164.1, forward strand.
ATTACTATGGTACATTTGTTATAATTAATGAACCAGTATTATCCATCATTAGTAGCCAAAGTCTGCACTTTATTCAGACTTCCTTAGTTTTTACCTAATATCCTTTTCTTGTTCCAGAATCTCATCTAAGACACCACATTACACTTAGTCACCATGTCTTCTTGGTCGTGATGGTTTCTCAGACTTTCCTTGTTTTTGATTACCTTAATAATTCTTTTTAAAAATATTTTCTTTATTTATTTGAGAGAGAGAGAGAGAGCATGAGCAGGGGGAGGGGCAGAGGGAGAAGCAGACTCCCCCACTGAGCAGGGAGCCTGACTCCGGGCTCCATCCCAGAACCCTGAGACCATGACCTGAGCCGAAGTCAGAGGCTTAACCAACTGAGGCACCCAGGGGCACCCTGACCTTAATAATTCCAAGGAGTGCTCGTCATGTGTTTTGTAGAATGTCCCTCAATTTGGATTTTTCTGCTGTTTTTCTCATGCTTAGATGGGGATTATGAGTTTGCAGAAGGAAGACCGCAGATGTAAAGTGCCATTGTCATTGTATCATAGTTACAATATATACTATTAACATGCATTTTCACTACTGATGTTGACCACCTGACTGAGGTAGTGTTTGTAAAATTTCTTCCCTATAAAGTTACTCTTTCCCCTCCTTTCCATACTGTGGTCATTGGAAGGAAGTCACTATACACACCCACGCATAACAAATAGAAAGTAATGTTCCACCTCTTTGAGGGCAGATTAACTACATAGATTATCCAGAATTCTTCTGCATGGGACATTTGTCTCTTCTATTTCTTCATCTATTTATTCAATCACTTATTTATATCGTATGGACTCATGGGTCTTTATTTTATACTTTACCCCACTCTCGTTTTTATGCTCAATCATTTTACTTTCTTTGTTATGCAATTAACAGCATTCTGGCATCAATCGACCAATAATAGGGTGGTTCACTTGACACCCTTAGCACATTGTTCCTGACACTGGGAAACTTTTCCTGGAACCTGTAGAATGTTGCCCTTCAAGTCAGAAGCAATGATGGCTCTCTGTAAGTATTTACTGAAGTTGACCTTCCCCTTGAGGTATACAGATAAAAGGGAGTGCCTTCGGGGAGTGCCTTCCTGTGCTTATCAATGAAATGAGGACTTCCCAGGCTGGATGGAGAAAACACTTGAAAAGATGTATTAGTCAGAGTTCAACCAGAGAAACAGAACCAGTAGAAGACATATATTAAGAAATTTATTGCAGGAAATAGGCTTACATAGTTGTGGGGGCTGGCTAGGCAAGTCCAAAATCCATAGGGCAGGCCATCAGGAAGGGCAGGCTGGAACACCTGGGCACAGGCTGAAGCTGATGTTCGTAAGGAGAACTTTCTTCTCCATCAGGGAAGCCTTAGCTCTGCCCTTAAGGCCTTTCGATCGATTGAATCAGGCCCACCCAGATTATCTAGCATAATCTCCCCTTTTGGGGGATACTCTCCTTTAGTAAAGACCACTGGTTATGGATTTTAACCACATCTATAAAATACCTTTGCAGCAACATCGAGATTAGTTTGACTCAGTAACTGGGGACCATAGCCTAGGCCAAGCCAGGAGAAGGAGGAAGAGGGGAAAGGAGAAGTAGAAGAAGCGGAGAAGGGAAAGGAGAATAAGAAGGAAAAGAAAGTGAGGGAGAAGAAAGAGGTATAGGAAAAAGAGGAAAAAGAGAAGGAAGATGCTAGGTCAGCAGAGGGCTTCCATAACCAAAGTTATAGCAGTAAGTCAAGGAATATGAAAAGAAAAACAAATTGAACCAGCCACATTACACCACAGATATGAAGCATTCTCCATGAAGGATTTGTACGCACTCACTAGACAAGATGTTTTATCACATACTCCACAGAAGAAGAGGGAGGATTCTGTAAGTGGAAACAAAAAGAAGTGGAAACAGTTGCCCTTGGCAGGAGTAGCAGAGACTTTGTGGAAGTGGTTGGCTTGTTGCCACAGTGTTCAAGAGATCACAGGATAGAGCCTCTTTGTAGCCAATCAAAAAGGATAGTGCCATAGTCTCTGATCTAGAAATTCCACTTTGAAGGATGTTTTCTACATTTATTTATTCTATCTATAGTGTATATATTTGTTCTATATATTTTCTACCATTAGATGTTTGAAATGACACATGTACAAAAACAGTCACTGAAACATCGTTCGCAAGAGCAAACAGTTGGAAGTAACCTAAACATTCATCAGGAGGAAACTGGTTAAATAAACTATTGTACAGGTAGCAGGTAATATTACACAATCACAGAGACGATGAGTGACTTTACGGGGGCTGACTTGGAAAGAACTCCAGGATGTACTATTAAGTGAAAGAAAGCAAGGTGCAAAAGTGGACACATAATGCTACAATTCGTGGGGATTTTTTATATGGTGATAAATGTATAGAATATTTGGAAGAATATACAAGAAACATAACCGCCGTTGCCTCTAGGGAGGGCAAGTGAATTGGGGGAAAGAAAAGGAAGGGAAACTCACTCTTTCCACATACATTTTTGTGGATTTTAATTTTTGTACTATACGGTATGTATACAAAAAACTAAATACTGTATATAAAGCAATGCTCAAAGGGGACGAGGTGCTGCTTTCCCAACCTGTGAATCTGGAGTATGTCATAGACTCTCTATCAAACTTTCTGACCTCTATCTGCTTCTGATGCTTCCCACAGGGTTGAATAGGACTTCTACAACTAATTTGCAGAGCTCTTGTGCGGGATGGTGCCTGGCCAAAACTGAAGCCCTTGAGGGCCTAAGAGAGCATTTCCATTTCTTCATCGGGCTGAAGGCAGGGGTTTTGGAAGAGCAAGGAGGATATGAGCAGAGGTGAATGCATAGCTATTTGATAGCGTTAGAAAAATCAATTTGGGGGGGCGCCTGGGTGGCTCAGTTGGTTAAGCGTCTGCCTTCGGCTCAGGTCATGATCCCAGGGTCCTGGGATCGACCGCCACATTGGACTCCTTGCTCACCGGGGAGCCTGCTTCTCCCTCTGCCTGCTGCTCCCCCTGCTTTGTGATCTCTCTCTGATAAATATATAAAATCTTTAAAAAAATCTTTAAAAAAAGAAAAATCAATTTGGCCTTTTGGACCAGATTTAAGATACTGAAATGACAGGGTTTTAGCTATAGAATGAGGACATTTCATAAGGGTTAGAGAGTATTTACTTGGAGACATCTGATTTTATGGATTTTAAGCAGAAAGGAAAGTAAGAGTTAGAAGCATGTTTAAGTGAAACTACCTTTTTTTGCAACGAAGCACATTAAGAATGGCTCAGTTGGTGAAGCATCCACTCTTGATTTTGGTTCAGGTTGTGACCTCAGGGTTGTGAAGTTGAGCCCCACATTGGGTTCTGTGCTGGGTGTGGAGCCTGCTTAAGATTCTCTCTCTCCCTCTCCCCCGCCTCCCCTTCCCACTCTCTAAAAAAAGAATGACATTAAAGAAAAAAATGACGGTAGAGTAGGTGTTGCCACCTTCACCAGATTAGGAAGGAGCTAATATCTTATATGAGAGCCTCAAGGTGCTCTGTTTAATCCACACACACCCCCACCTGTTTTCCCCATTATTGATTTTCTCGGAGACTTTTCCACTATGCCCTCTGGAGCCCCTGTTGCATGAGAAACAAATTACACTACACCCTGGTTTTCTTAACTGCACATTCCCTTCCATCCCTTGCCTTCACTGAACTGAGGCTCTTTCCTACATTCTTCTCCCGAAGGAGATTGCTTCCTCTCTCATGCTCTGAATACCAAAGATGGGGAAGGGAGGATGAGGGAAGCTTTCTGCGTGCACCCCATTGTGAAGTTCACCAATTGTGAATAAACAATTTCTGTTCCTTTAAGGGTCATGGCATCTGGCTTTATAACTCTCTACACTATCATTCCAGGAACAAGGACAGGAAGATGGCGGCAGAGAGGGAGGACTCTAGGGTTGCCTTGTCCCAGGAATACAAGTAGATAACTATCAAATCATCCTAAATACCTCAGAAATTGACCTGAAGGCTGGCAGAACAAACTCCCCAACTAAAGGGGGAGAAGAAGACACAATAAGGAAGGTAGGAAGTGCAGAGACACAGCATGGGAAGGAAACAGATTGTAGCCATTGCAGTGGAAAAGGAACAGGGTCACAGAGAAGAGCAACAGACAGACCGGCAAATAGGGGAGCGCAGGGGAAAATGAATCCCCACAGCAATTGGCTCAAAAACTGAGAGGGGCCAAATATTGTGACTTCTGGTAACCACTGGGGCTTAAAGCCTGATGTTTTAAAGGACAGGGTGCTTGGGTGGGATAGAGCCCAATGGGCATTGTGCTACTTTTAGAGAGAAGGCAGGCAAACGAACTTGCACACACAGCATGGAAGCAGTGATCTGAAGAGCACCTGGGGCACAAAGTGGGGAGGCTATTCACTCACCTTGGAGCAGAGTGTATCCCAGAGAGACAGCATTCACAGAGAGACCCCTCCAGGAACAAAGGAACCGGCAGGCACCATTTCCCTCCCTGACCCAACAGCCTAAGCACAGGGCCACTAGTGGGAACCAGCGCTGTGCCCACACTCGCTACCTAACTTGCTTACACCAACCCCCTACCCCGCCCCGCACTCTGGTGGAACTACCTCTTCCAGTCACCCTTGCATCAGTACCAGCTTGGTGGGCACCCTCCCCCAGAAGACCACCCAAATCCCTGCCCACACCACGTATCCAGACCCAGAAGTTTCAGGGAGCTGTTGTTCCGGTGGAGGTGGCAACAGGTCTCATTTCACAAATAGACCAGAGCACACCTAGTTGAAACTCAGCACATTCAGGCCAGGGACCAAACATTGCCCACAACAAACAAAGACAGCCTCGGCAGACAACTGGCCTGAAGGGTAAAGCAGCCAGGACACAACAGCAGAGCACATGCAGCATGCATTAGAGACACTCCCTGAAGCACCAGGTCCTGGGAAACAGGGGACACTACACTACAGGCACCACAGGACCTTTTCTTCCTAAAGACATTACACTCCATAGCAAGAGATGTAGCTGACCTTCCTAACACAGAGACTTATACAAAATGAGAAAGCAGAGGAATTTGTCCCAAACGAAAGAACAGGACAAGGCTACAGCCAGAGATCTAAGCAAAACAGATATAAGTAACATGTCTGACAGAGAATTTAAAGCAATGATCATAAGGATACTCCCCGGACTTGAGAAAAGAGTGGAGCACATCAGTGAGACCCTTAACACAGAGATAAGGAGCAACATAGCAGAGATAAAGAAAAGATAAAGATAAAGAAAAATGAAATGAGAAACACGCTTGATGGAATGAACAGCAGGCTGGAAGAAGCAGAGGAAGGAATTAATGACCTAGAAGACAGAGTAATGGAAAGTAATCAAGCTGAACAAAAGAGAGAAAACAGAATAATGCAAAATAAGAACAGACTTAGGGAACTCAATGACTCCAAGAAAAGTAATAACATTCACATTATAGGAGTCCCAGAAGAAGAAGAAGAAGAAGAAGAAGAAGAAGAAGAAGAAGAAGAAGAAGAAGAAGAAGAAGGGGAGGAGGAAGAAGAAGAGAGAGAAGGGGGCAGAAGAAGTAACAGCGGAAAACTTCCCTAATCTGGGGAAGGAAACAGATATCTAGATCCAGGAGGCACAGAAAACTCCCATCAAAATCAACAAAAGCAGATTCACACCAACACATTTTTTTTATTATGTTCAGTTAGCCACTTTATAGTACGTAATTAGTTTTTGATGTACTGTTCAATGATTCATTAGTTAAGTATAACACCCAGTGCTCATCACAGCACATGCCCTCCTCAATACCCATCCCCCTGTTATCCCCTCCCCCCACCCACCTCCCTCCTGAAACCCTCAAATTGTTTCCCGGGGTCCATAGTCTCTCATGGTTCATCTCCCTTTCTGATTTCTCCCCCTTTGGATTTCTCCCTTCCCCTATGTTCCTCCGTGCTATCACTTATGTTCCACATGTGAGTGAAATCATATGATAATTGTCTTTCTCTGCTTGACTTACTTCACTTAACATAATCCCCTCCAGTTCCATCCATGTCGATGCAAATGGTGGGTATTCATTGTTTCTGATGGCTGAATAATATTCCATTGTGTATGCCTATCACATCTTCTTTATCCATTCATCTGTTGAAGGGCATCTTGGCTTCTTCCAGTTTGGCTATTGTGGACATTGCTGCTATGAACATTAGGGTACATGTGTCCCTTCTTTTCACTACGTCTGTATCTTTGGGGTAAATACCTAGTAGTGCAATGGCTGGGTCACAGAGTAGCTCTATTCTTAACATCTTGAGGAGCCTCCATACTGTTTTCCAGAGTGACTGTACCAGCTTGCATTCCCACCAACAGTGTAAGAGGGTTCCCCTTTCTCCACATCCTCTCCAACATTTGTTGTTTCCTGTTTTAATTTTTGCCATTGTAACTGGTATAAGGTAGTATCTCACTGTGGTTTTGATTTGTATTTCCCTGATGGCTAGCGATGTTGAGCATTTTTTCATGTGTCTGTTAGCCATTTGTATGTCTTCTTTGGAGAAGTGTCTGTTCATGTCTTTGCCCATTTTTTTTGACTGGGTTATTGCTTTTTTTTGAGTGTTGACTTTGAGAAGTTCTTTATAGATCTTGAATATAAGACCTTTATCTGTAATGTCATTTGCAAATATCTTCTCCCATTCCGTGGACTGCCTTAGTTTTGTTGACTATTTCCTTTGCACACCAAGACATATTATAATTAAAATGGCAAAATAGGGATGCCTGGTTGGCTCAGTCAGTTAAGCATCTGCCTTCGGCTCAGGTCATGATCCCAGGGTCCTGGGATTGAGTCCCACATCGGGATCCTTGCTCAGTGGGGAGTCTGCTTCTCCCTCTGCCTACCACTCCTCCTCCTTGTGCTCTCTCTATCTCTGACAAGTAAATAAATAAAATCTTTTAAAAAATAATATGGCAAAATATAGTGATAAAGAAAAAAAATATTAAAAGCAGTGAGACAAAAGAAGAGAGCTATATATAAGGGAACCCCATAAGGCTATCAGTGGATTGTTCAGCAGAAATTTTCCAAGACAGAAAGGATTGGCATAATATATTCAAAGTGCTGAATGAGAAAAACCTGCAACCAAGAATATTCTATCCAGCAGGGCTATCATTGAGAATAGAAGGAGAAATACAGTTTTCCAGACAAACATAAACTAAAGGAGCTCATGACCACTAAACCAGCCCTGCAAGAAATATTAAAGGGAACTCCTTGAATGGAAAGGAGAGAACAAAAGTAACAGCATGAAGTTAGGAAACACAAAAGAGGTAAAAATGAATATTTCTGTAAAAAATCAATCAAGGAGGGTCACCTGGGTGGCACAGTCAGTTGAGTGTTTGACTCTTGGTTTTGGCTCAGGTCATGATCTTGTAGTCCTGGGATCAGGACCCGAGTCAGACTCTTCACTGAGTCTGGGATTCTCTCTCCTTGTGTCCCTCCCCCCACCCTGCTCTCTCTCTTTCTCCAATAAATAAATCTTTTTTTTTAAATTAACAAAGGAACTCACAAAATAAAAAGATGTAAACTATGACACCATATACCTAAAACTTGGGTAAGAAAGGAGTAAAGAATGGGTTTAAACGTAAGTGACAGTCAACTTAATATAGACTCCTATATGCAGAAGACGTTATATACAAACCTAATGGTAACCATATATCAAAAATCACTAATAAATATGCAAAGAATAAAGAGAAAGAAATACAAATATATCAACAAAGAAAATCAGCAAACCATGAGCGAGAGAAAGACAAGAAAGGATCAGAGAAAATCTTCAGAAACAACCACAAAACAAGTAAGAAAATGGCAATAAATACAGATCTGTCAATAATTACTTTGAATGTAAATGGACTAACTGCTCCAATCAAAAGACACAGGGTGACAGAATGGATAAGAAATCAAGTCCCATCTGTATGCTGCCTACAAGAGACTCATTTCAGAGCTAAAGGCACTGCAGATTGAAATTGAGGGGATAGAGAAACGTCTATCATGCAAATGGATGTCAAAAGAAAGCCAGAGTAGCAATACTTACATGGGACAAAATAGACCTTAAAACAAAGACTGTAACAAGAGACGAAGAAGGACACTATGTCTTGCTGGACAAACCAGTAAGAAGACATAACAATTGTAAACATTTATGCACCCAATGTGAGAGCACCCAAATACATAAAACAGTAAATAACAAACAAAAAGGAACTAATCAATAATAATACAATAATAAGGGACTTTGCCACCCCACTTACATCAATGGACAAATCATCCAAGCAGAAAATCAATGGCTTTGAATGACACACTAGAAAAGATGGACTTAACAGATAAATTCAGAACATTCCATCCTAAAACAGCAGGATACACATTCTTTTCAAGTGCACATGGAACATTCTCCAGAATAGATCACATAGTAGGGCCACAAAACAAGCCTCAAAAATTAACAAAAAGGTGGAAGTCATACCACGTACCTTTTCCTTTTTTTAAGATTTTATTTACCATGTATCTTTTCTGACCACAACACTATGAAACTAGATGTCAACCACAAGAAAAAATCTAGAAAGACCACAAATACATGGAGGTTAAGCAACATGCTACTTAACAATGAATGGGTCAGCCAGAAGATGAAAGAAGAAATAAAAAAGTACATGGAAACAAATGAAAATGAAAACACAATGATCCAAAACCTCTGGGATGAAGCACAAAAGAGAAGTTTATAGCAAAGAGGCCTACCTCGAGAAGCAAGAAAAACCATCAATAAACAACCTAACCATACACCAAAGAAACTAGAAAAAGAACAACAAACAAACCTAAAACCAGCAGAAGGAAGGAAATAATAAAGATTAGGGCAGCAATAAATGATATAGAAAATAATAATAATAATAATAATAATAATAATAATAATAACAGATCAATGAAACCAGGAGCTGGTTCTTTGAAAGAATCAGCAAAATTGATAAACCCTAGTCAGAATTATAAAGACAAATAAGAGAAATGACACAAATAAATAAAATTACAAATGAAAGAGGAGAAATAGCAACCAACAACCACAGAAATACAAACAATTATAATATTATGAAAAACTATATACCAACAAATTGGACAACCTAGAAGAAATGGATAGGTTCCTAGAAACATGTAACCTACCAAAATAGAAACAGGAAGAAACTGAACAGACCACTAATCAGCAAAGAAATTGATTCAGTAATCAAAATACTCCCAACAAACAAAAGTTGAGAACCACATGGCTTCACAGACAAATTCTACCGAACATTTAAAGAAAAGCTAATACCTATTCTTCTCAAACTATTCCAAAAACTTGAAAAGGAAAGACAACTTCCAAATTCATTTTATGAGGCCAGCATAACCCTAACACCAAAACCAGACAAAGACACCACTAAAAAAGAGAATTATAGGACAATATCCCTGACCAAAACAGATGCAAAGATCCTCGACAAAATATTGGCAAACCAGGAGCACCTGGGTGGCTCAGGTGGTTAAGCGTTGGAGTTTGGCTCAGGTCATGATCTCGGGGTCCTGAGATCGAGCCCTGCATCAGGCTCAGTGGGGAGTCTACATTTCCCTCTCTCCCTCCCCCTGATTGTGTTCTCTCTCTCTCTCCTCTCTCTCTCAGATAAATAAATAAAATCTTAAGAAAATTAGTAGCGGGGCACCTGGGTAGGTCAGTCAGTTGAGCGTTTGCCTTCAGCTCAGGTCTTGATCCCAGGAGTCCCACATTGGGCTCCCTGCTCAGTGGGGAGCCTGCTTCTCCCTTGCTCTCTGTACCTCCCCACCCCGCTTGTGCTCTCTCTCAAATACAAATAAATAAAATCTTTTTAAAAATACTAGCAAACCAGATCCAACAATAAATTTTAAAAAATCACTCACCACGGGGCACCTGGGTGGCTCAGTTGGTTAAGAATCTGACTTTTCATTTCAGCTCAGATCTTGATCTCAGGCATGGGATCCAGCCCCATGTCAGACTCTGCGCTCAGCACGGAGTCTCCTTGAGATTCTCTCTCTCCCCTCCCCCCACTCTCTGTCACAATCAATCCATCAATCAGTCAATAAAATCTTTAAAAAAAATCACTGACCATGATTGAGTGGGATTTATTCCTGGATTTCAAGGGTGGTTCAATATCTGCAAATTAATCAACATGATACATCGGATCAGTAACAGAAATCATAAGAACCATGCGATCATTTCAATAGATGCAGAAAAAGCACTGAACACAGTACAACATCCATTCATGATTAAAAACCCTCAACAAAGTAGGTTTAAAGGGAACATACTTCAACGTAATAAAGGCCATCTATGAAAAACCCACAGCTAACATCGTCTTCAGTTTGGAAAAACTGAGAGCTTTTCCCTGAAGGTCAGGAATAAGACAATGACATCCTTTCTCACCACTTTTATTCGACATAGTACTGGAAGTTCTAGCCATAGTAATCAGACAACAAAAAGAAATAAAAGGTATCCAAATCAGTAAGGAAGAAGTAAAACTTTCACTATTTTCAGATGACATGATACTCTATATAGAAAACCATAAAGATTCCACCAAAAAGCTGCTGGAAATGATACATGAATTCAGTACATTCACATGATACAAAATCAACATACAGAAATCTGTTGGATTTCTATACACCAATAATGAAGCAGCAGAAAGAGAAATTAAGGAATCAATCCCATTTACAATTGCACCAAAAGTAGTAAGATACCTAGGAATAAACCTAAACAAAGAGGTGAAAGATCTATACTCCATAAAAGACATTGAAAATGACACAAAGAAATGTAAAAACATTCCATGCTCATGGATTGGAAGAACAAATATTGCTAAAATACCTGTACTACCCAACACAATCTACACATTCCATGCAATTCCTATCAAAATACCAACAGCATTTTTTACAGAACTAGAACAAACAATTCTTTTAAGACTTTATTTATTTGACATAGAGGGAGAAAGTACAAGAAGGGGGAGCAGCAGGGAGAGGAAGAAGCTGGCTCCCGCTGAGCAGAGAGCCTGATGTGGGGCTCGATCCTAGGACCCTGGGATCATGACCTGAGCTGGGGGCAGATGCTTAACCAACTAAGCCACGCAGGTGCCCCTAGAACAAACAATTCTAATATTTGTATAGAACCACAAAAGGGGGCTTGGGTGGCTCAGTTGTTAAGCATCTGCCTTCGGCCCAGGGCATGATCCCAGGTTCCTGGGATCAAGCCCCGCATCAGGCTCCCTGCTCGGCGGGAAGACTGCTTCTCCCTCTCCCATTCCCCCTGCTTATGTTCCCTCTCTCGCTAGCTGTCTCTCTCTCTGTCAAATAAGTAAATAAAATCTTAAAAAAAAAAGAAGCACAAAAGACCGTGAGTAGCCAAAACAACCTTGAAAAAGAAAAGCAAAGTTGAAGGCATCACAATTCTGCACTCTAAGCTATATTACAAAGCTGTATTAATCAAAACAGTACGGTACTTGCACAAAAAACAGACACATAGATCAATGGAGCAGAATAGAAAATCCAGAAATAAACCCACTATTATATGGAAAATTAATCTTCAACAAAGCAAGAAAGAATATCCAATCAGAAAAAAAACAGTCTCTTCAACAAAAGGTTTTGGGAAAACTGGACAGCAACATGCAAAAGAATGAAACTGGACTTTTTTTTTTAAATTTTTTTTATCATGCTACGTTAGTCACCATACAGTACATCATTAGTTTTTGATGTAGTGTTCCATGATTCATTGTTTGTGTATAACACCCAGGGCTCCATGCAATACGTGCCCTCCTTACTACCCATCACCAAGATAGCCCATCCCCCCACCTCCCCTCCCCTCTAAAATCCTCAGATTGTTTCCCGGAGTCCATAGTCTCTCATGGTTCATTCCCCCTTCTGTTTACCCCCCCTTCATTCTTCCCTTCCTTCTCCCACCGATCTCCCTGTTATTCCTTATGTTCCACAAATGACTGAAACCATATTATAATTGTCTTTCTCTCCTTGACTTATTTCACTTAGCATAGTCTCCTCCAGTCCCATCCATGTTGATGCAAATGTTGGGTGATCATTCTTTCTGATGGCTGAGTAATATTCCTTTGTATATACTGGACGACTTTCTTACACCATACACAAAAATAAATTCAAAATGGCTGAAAAACCTAAGTGTGAGACCTGAAATCCTAAAAATCCTAGAAGAGAGCACAGGCAGTAACTTCTCTGACATTGGCTGTAGGAACTTTTTTTCTAGATAGGTCCTTTGAGGCAAGGGGGAAAAAAGCAAAAATAAACCCTTGGGACTACATCAACATAAAAAGCTTCTGCACAGTGAAGGAAGCAGTCAACAAAACTAAAAGGCAACCTATGGAAGGGGAGAAGATACTTGCAAATGACATATCTGATAAAGGGTTAGTGTCCAAGATACACAAAGAACTTATAAAACTCAACACCCAAAAACCAAGTAATCCAATTTAAAAATGGGCAGAAGACATCAATAAATGTTTTTCCAAAGAAGCCATACAGATGGCTCACAGACACATGAAAAGATGCTTATCATCACTCATCATCAGGGAAATACAAATCAAAACTATAATGAGATATCACTTCATCCCTGTCATACTGGCTAAAATAAAAAACACAAGAAACAACAGGTATTGGTGAGGATGTGGAGAGAAAGGAACCCTCTTGCACTGTTGGCAGGAATGCAAACTGGTGCAGTCACTCTGGAAAACAGTATGGAGTTTCCTCAAAAAGTTAAAAATAGAGCTACCCTATAATGCAGCAATCACACTATTGGGTATTTACCCAAAGAACACAAAAACACTAAATCAAAGGGATACACGCACCCTCATGTTTATAGCAGCATTATTTACCGTAGCCAAATTATGGAAGTAGCCCAAGTGTCCATCAATGGACAAATGGCTAAAGAAGAGGTGGCATATACATACAATGGAATATTAGCCGTAAAAAAGAACGAAACCTTGCCTCTTACAATGACATGGATGGAGCTACAGAGTACAAGTTAGAGAACAACAAATACATGATTTCACTGATATGTCAAATTTAAGAAACAAAATGAAGGAGCAAAGGGAAAAAAGAGAGAGAGAGACACACACAGAAATCAAGAAACAGACTCTTAATCATACAGAACAAACTGATGGTTACCAGAGGGAGGTGAGTGGGGGGTGCGTAAATTGGTAATGGCAATTATGGAGTTCACTTGGCGTGATGAGCACAGGGTGATGTACGGAAGTGTTGAATCACTATATTGTACTCCTAAAACTAATATAACACTGTATGTTAACTAACTGGATTTAAAAAAACTCATTCCAGGAGCACCTGTGTGCCTCATTCGGTTCAGGGTCCGACTCGATTTCCGCTCAGATCACGATCTCAGGGTTGTGTGATGGAGCCCCGACATCAGGCTCCACACTCAGCGGGGAGTCTGCTTAAGATTCTTTCTCCCTCCGTCTTTCTCTGTCCCTCCCCCCATTCTCTCTCTCGGAAATAAATAAATAAATCTTTAAAAAACATTGTCACTCCAGCCTCATTATTCAGTAAAAATTTTTGAATCGAGCTGCCAGTTTTCCTTTCTATCCCTTGTCTTATCATCAGCAGAGAACAGAATTAACGTGGTTGACCACCTGACTTCCCGGCTTCTCAATTTCTTACTTTCTCAATTGCCTTCAAGAAAATATCAGAATTCTGTAGGTAGCTCAGCATCTTCAAATATAGTTGCTAATGTACTTTATGCTCTGACGTGGCTTGGTAGGTACTTTACATTCCAGCTGTAGGAAATGCTTCCCAGTTCTCCAAAGCCACTGCTAATGTATTCCTCCAAGCCCTCTGCCATCCTCATCCCTCTGTCTGGAATGCCGGTCCCACCCCCACATAGTCTGCTTCTTGAGTAACCATACGCATGACTCATTTAACAATCTAGCCTTCCATTTCTTCTTTTGCCTTTACTCTAGGAATGGTGTTGTCTGTTCTACTTCAGCCTCCATTCTCAGAGCCATGCCCCGGGCTTCCTTGTTGCCCAGAAAACTGTGACTTCCGAAATCTTAAACCCCACTCACAAAAACCCAGAGGGGACTTCCACTTGTGGTCAAGACTGAATAATTTACCCTCCTGCCTGAAACAAGAACAGCAAACAGACAAACTATATGAAACACAGTTTTTAAACATTGGACATCAGGCACCTCACTACATTGATCACAGAAAGGGGAAATGAGGGGCGCCTGGGTGGCTCAGTCATTAAGCGTCTGCCTTCGGCTCAGGGCGTGATCCCAGCATTGTGGGATCGAGTCCCACATCAGGCTCCTCTGCTGGGAGCCTGCTTCTTCCTCTCCCACTCCCCCTGCTTGTGTTCCCTCTCTCGCTGGCTGTCTCTCTCTGTCAAATAAATAAAATCTTAAAAAAAAAAAAAGAAAGGGGAAATGAATAAGCTGAGTCTTAGTATTGCCTTAGCATAGTGTTTGGAGAGAGTTTCTAGGCCACAGAATAGAGAGGTAGACAAAGCCTAGCAGTATCTCTGAACTGAGAAGACAAAATTGGGAGTCCGTGGAGCCCAAGGTAGCTAACGTCCACAGGACAGAGTATTGCAGAGAAGAGAACTGCACAGAGAAATCTCTGGAGATCTGCAGAGGACCCCCCCTGGAGACTTCGGCTGAGTACTGGTTAGTGAATGTATGTAAAGAAACTACCAGGACGCCTGGGTGGCTCAGTTGGTGAAGCGCCTGCTTTCAGCTCAGGTCATGATCCCGCAGTCCTGGGATCGAGCCCCACGTTGGGCTCCCTGCTCATCAGGGAGTCTGCTTCTCCCTTTGCCTGCTGCTCTCTCTGCTTGTGTTCTGTCTCTCTCCAACAAATAAATGAACACAATCTATATAAAAAAATAAAAATTAAATTGAAAAGAGCTACAGTCTTCAAAACAGTGTGATACTGGTATAAGGACAGACATAGACCAATAGAACACAATAGAGAGCCCAGAAATAAACTCTTGCATATATGACCAGTTGATTTTTGACAAGGATGCCAAGACCATTCATTGGGAAAGGACATGCTCTGTAAGAAATGACACTGAAACAACTGGATGTCCACATGCAAGACAATTAAGTAAGTTAGACCCCTACTGTACACCATGTACAAAAATTAACTCAAAATGGATCAAACACCTAAATGTAAGATCTAAAGCTATAAAATTCTTTGGAAGAAAACATAGGGACATTCATGATATTTGATTTGGTGATGATTTCTGGGATATGACACCGAAAGCACAGACGACAAAAGAAAAATAGATAAATTGAGCTTCATAAAAATTAAAAACTTTTACACATCAAAAGACACTATCGAGGGGCGCCTGGGTGGCACAGCGGTTAAGCGTCTGCCTTCGGCTCAGGGCGTGATCCCGGCGTTCTGGGATCGAGCCCCACATCAGGCTCCTCCGCCATGAGCCTGCTTCTTCCTCTCCCACTCCCCCTGCTTGTGTTCCCTCTCTCGCTGGCTGTCTCTCTCTCTGTCAAATAAATAAATAAAATCTTAAAAAAAAAAAGACACTATCGGGGCACCTGGGTGTCTCAGTCGTTAAGCGTCTGCCTTCGGCTCAGGGTGTGATCCCGCCGTTCTGGGATCGAGCCCCACATCAGGCTCCTCCGCTGGGAGCCTGCTTCTTCCTCTCCCACTCCCCCTGCTTCTGTTCCCTCTCTCGCTGGCTGTCTCTCTCTGTCAAATGAATAAATAAAATCTTTTAAAAAAACAACAAACAAAGGACACTATCCAGAGAGTGAAAAGACAACCTACAGAATAAGAGAAAATATTTGCAAATCATATACCTGAAAAGGGATTAATATCCAGAATATATATAGAACTCCTACAATTCAACAACAACAAGAAGAAGTTCAAAAATGGGTAAAGGACCTGAGTAGACATTTCTCCAAAGATATATAAATGGCCAAAAAACACATGAAATGATGCTCAACATCATTACCCATGAAGAAAGGTAAATCTAAACCACAACGAGCTAGCACTTGATATCCATTAAGAAGGCTATTATAAAATAAAAGGAAAAAAATAAAAATAGAAGAAAATAACAAGTGTTGGCAAGCATGTGGAAAAATCAGAACCCTTATACTTTGCTGGTGGAAATGGAAAATAGTGCAGCTGCTGTGGAAAACAGTTTGGCAGTTCCCAAAAAAGTTAAACATAGAATTACCATATTATCTGGCAATTCCATACCTAGGTATACACTCAACTAGATTGAAACCAGAGACTCAAATAGATACTCATAAAAATAGAAACTCGAAAAAAATCATAGCAGTGTCACAACATGGATGAACCTTGAAGACATCACGCTAAGTGAAACATTACCCTACGTGAGTCCACTCATGAGGTTTTGTCAAATTCATAGTGACAAAGAGTAGAATGGCGGTTACTACGACCTGGAGGTAGGGGAAATGGGGAGTTATTGCTTAATTGGTACAGAGTTTCTGTTTGGGGTGATAAAGGGTATTGGAAATAGTGGTGATGGTTGCACTTTATGAATGTAATTCAATGCCGGTGAATGATACACTTAAAAATGGCTAAAATATCACATTTAATGTATATATATTTACCACAAGCTTTAAAAAACAGAGTGCATCATAATCATATTGCTTACAACCAACCTTTCTCAGCTGATAAAGAGAACATCTTAAAGGCAGCCAGAGAACAAAGATACGCCACGTACACGGGAATAAAGGTAAGAAGGACAGCAGAGTCTCATCAGGAACAGTGCAAACCAGAAGTCAGTGTAGCAACATCTTTAAAATACTGAAAGAGGGGCACCTGGGTGGCTCAGTCGGTAAAGCGTCTGGCTTCGGCTCAGGTAATGATCTTGGAGTCCTGGGATCGAGCCCCACGTTGGGCTCCCTGACTCAGCAGAGCCCTCTCCCTCTGCCCTCTCACTCGTCATGCTCTCTCTCTCTCTCTCTATCTCAAATAAATAAATAAAATATTAAACAAATAAAGTACTGAAAGAAAAAAAAAACCCTGCCAACCTACGCTTCTGTGCTCCATGTCTACAATAGGGTAGCACAAACCACCCTGTGGGAACTGCTCTGTATTTTGACTGTGGTGGTCATTGCACCAATCTACATTGTGTTATTGTGTAGAACTAAACACATGCACAAACACACACACACAAATGAGTGTATATAAAGCTGGTGACATCTGAATAAGTTTGTGGATTGTATCCATGTCCTTTTCCTGGTTGTAAGGTTTACCATAGTTCTATAAGATTTCGCCATTGAGGGAAACTGGGTGAAGGGTATTGGGATCTCCCTTTCTTTCTTTCTTTCTTTCTTTTTTTTTTTTTTTTACAACTCTTTGTGCATTTACAGTTATCTCAAAATAAAAAGTTAAAACAAAACCATATGTTTATTATCTCATTGTACCTATGGGTCAGGACACTGAGCACTGCTTACCTAACTCTACAGCTCAGGTTCTCTCACGAGGCTGCAAAGTGTGGTCACTCAGGACTACATTCATCTTAAGGTTCAACTGGAGCAAGATTTGCTTTCCCATTCACTGTGTTGTTGTTAACAGGATTCAGTTCCTTGTGGACCGTTGGACTGAGGGTCTCAGTTAGTTGCCATCTTGGCCTCTCCACAGGACAGCTCACAACATGGCCGCTGGTTTCCTCAGAGTGAGGAATCAAGAGAGAGCAAGAGAGTGCCATCAAGATGGAAGGCACGGTCTTTTTTAAGTTGGAAACAACAGTTTTGGAACGGTGTTGGAAGCAACACCCCATCACCTTCGCTATATTCTATTTCTTAGGTCACTAGATCCAGGCTGGTGTGGACTCAAGAGGAGGGGATTATACAAAGTTATGAATACCAGAAGGTGGGAATCATTGGAGACCATATGTCTACCACAGTAGCCAAGGAAAATACTTTAAAGATGAATAATATGCTCATTTGACCCACCAGGTGTAATTAAATACATAGTAATTGAAACAGTTTTAGACTGGTCTAGAAATAAACAAAAAGATTAATAGAACTGAATGAAATCTGGGAGACTCAAGCATTGTTAAGAGCAAAAAATTGAAAAATTATATCCTGCCAATAGGATGTTGAAAAATAATGAGGGGGTGGAGCGCCTGGGTGGCTCAGTCAGTTAAGCATCTGACACTTGATTTTGGCTCAGGTCATGATCTCAGGGTTGAGATTGAGCCCCAAGTGGGGCTCCACGATTCTCTCTCTCCCTCTCCCGTTGCCCCTCCCCACCCTCTCTGTCTCTAAAAAAGTAAATAAATAAAAATGAGGTGAAATCTAAATAAAGATTGATGGATCGTATCTATAACAACATCCTTGTTATATTTATGCTATAGTTTTGTGAACAAAAAAGCAGAAACTATGGACTCTGAGAAACAAACTGAGGGCTTCAGAGGGGAGGGGGGTGGGGGAATGGGATAGACCAGTGATGGGTAGTAAGGAGGGCACGTATTGCATGGTGCACTGGGTGTTATACGCAAGTAATGAATCATCGAACTTTGCATCAGAAACCAGGGATGTACTGTATGGTGACTAACATAATGTAATAAAAAAACATTAAAAAAAAGCAGAAACAGACCCATAAATACATAGGACAAAATGTGATAGGAAGTTGGAGGTCATATTGTAGATATTACTCTGCAACTTTTTTAAAAATCAGAAATGACTTGTTCCTTCTGATTTTCTTTCTATGCCTTCATGTGTTGCCCTTTTTTGTTGTATTGATTGATTGATTTAATTGAATTATAGTTGATACAATGTTGCATTAGTTTCGGGTATACAACATAGTGATTCCACAACTCTATATGTTGTTATGTTCACTACAAGTGTAGCCACCACCTGTCACCATACAACTCTATTCCAACACCTTTGACTGTATTCTCTATGTTGTAACTTTCGTCCCCACGATTTATTCATTCCATAACTGGAAGCTGGTACCTCCCACTCCCCATCACCCCTTTTGCCCATCCCCCCCTCCCCTCTGGCAACCACAGTTTGTTCTCTATATTTGCGGCTCTTTTTCTGTTTTTAGTTTGTTTGTTTGCAACTTTCTTTTTGCACTTAACATATTGTGAATGTCTCTCTCTTTCTACACACACACCCCTCGATCTTCTCTAACTGAAATTTTTATTGAGATAATTGTAAGAAATAATAGACATCCTTTGTACACTTTGCCTAGTTTCTCTAAATGGTAACATTTTACCAAACCTTTGCTCCCTAGTATTTACCACAAAGCCTAAGGGATCTTTTATAAAACATGAATAAAATTATGTCACTCCATGCACTCCGAGCTTAAAACCTTCTAATGGCTTCCCATGCCACGAGGAATTATGTAATCTGGCCCCTGGAAACCTCTATGACCTCATCTCCTACCACTCTCCCCTTGTTTATGCTGCACCAGACGAGATGGCCCCCTTGCTATTCCTCTGCCACACCAAGCACTTTACCGTCTCAGTGTCCTTGTTCTCTCTACCTGGAATGAGCTTCCCCCAGATATCCACACCTTCCAATCACTACTTTCTTAGCATACGAACTTTTGGAAAATGTATCACAAATACAAAAGAGTATATACATATATAGTCTTAAGATTCAATTCTTTAAACCATTTATGTGTAAAGAATAACAAAATCATAAATGTATATGTGAATTAAAGAATTATAAAGTGAACACCTGCATCCGACCACTCAGTTTGAGAAACAGAACATTACCAGAGCCTCTGAAACCGTCTATAGGCCCTTCTGAATTGCATTCCTCTCCTTCCCCACAAGATATAACTGCTATCAGGAATTCTGCTTTTCTTTATTGCTTTCTTGCCTGTGTTTTTGAGCTTTACATGGTAGAATCTTAACACATGATTTTTCGCCCTGAATTTGCTCTCTCTCTATATTACATTTGTGGGGTTCATCATGTTGATATTTGTAACTGTAGGTATCTATTTTCACTAATTTCCAGCTTTCCATCTGATGATTACACCACAATTTATTAAGCCAAATGTCCTGCTGAAGGATATTTGGGCTATTTCTGGCTTTTTGTTATTAAGATC
Source organism: Ursus americanus (assembly GCF_024610735.1). NCBI lineage: Eukaryota > Metazoa > Chordata > Mammalia > Carnivora > Ursidae > Ursus > Ursus americanus. The sequence goes on from NC_142164.1 coordinate 64,989,326, forward strand.
AGTGCTGCTATAAACACACTTGAATACCTTTTTTTTTTTTTAGAGAGAGAGAGTGGGCTTGTGGGGCAGAAGGAGAGGGAGAGAGAATCTTAAGCAGGCTCCACGCTCAGCACAGAGCCCGAGGCGGGGCTTGATCTCATGACCTTAGCGGAAATCAAGAGTCTGGCACTCAACAGACTGAGCCACCCAGGTGCCTCCACACTTGAATTCTTGTACCTACTTTCTGGTACATTTATGCAATATTTTTTCTAGTATACATTCTAGGGGTAGAACTGCTGAGTCATACAGTATAACCATGTTTAGATTTATTAAATGTCAAAATCTATTCAAAGTGATTACGGGTGGCTCAGTCAGTTAAGCATCTGACTCTTGATTTCAGCTCAGGTCATGATCTCAGGGTCATGGGATGAAGCCCTGCGTCGGGCTGCACACTGAGCATGAGCCTGTTTAAGATTCTCTCTCTCCCTCTCCCCCTCCCCCTCCTCCTGCTCTCTCTCCTTCTCCTTTCTCTCTCTAAGAAAAAAAATGGTTGTACAAATTTACGTTTCTGCTAGCAGGATTTCCATTGCACAACCTCCCTGACAACACTGGTATTATTAGACTTTTTAATATTTGTCAGTGTGATTATATAAAATTAATCTCATTATGGTCATACTTTGCATTTCCTTGATTACCAGTGAAGTAGTTAATCTTTTCATTGTTTATCGGTCATTCCTGTTTTCCCTTCTGTGAAATACCTATTCATGTCTTTTGGTCAATTTTCTACTGGGTGGCTTGTCTTTTCCTTATTGATATATAATATTTTACATACACACACACACATATATATGATAGTTATCTTTTATTAGTTATGTAAATTGCAAATATCTTTTGCCAGACACTGTAGCCTTTTTTTTTTTTTTAAAGATTTTTTATTTATTTATGTGACAGAGAGACAGCCAGCAAGAGAGGGAACACAAGCAGGGGGAGTGGGAGAGGAAGAAGCAGGCTCCTAGCCGAGGAGCCTGATGTGGGACTCGATCCTGGAACGCCGGGATCACGCCCTGAGCCGAAGGCAGACGCTTAACCGCTGTGCCACCCAGGCGCCCCATGTAGCCTTTTTAAATAATGTCTTTTGATAAACAGAAGTTGGTTTTTTAAATATAGTCAAATATATCAAACTTTCATGGTTTGTGCTTTATATATATTTTTTCTTATTATTTTTCCCCAAGTTCTAATTTAAGTTCCAGTTAGTTAATGTGCTTTATATTTTGTCCAAGAAATCCTTTCCTATACCAATGTTATAGAAATATTCCCCTTTTCTTTAAGAGAGAGAGAAAGAGAGAGAATGAGCAGGGAGGGGCAGAGGGAGAGGGAGATTCTTAAGCAGGCTCCACACCCAGTGTGAGGAGTTGGTGCAGGGCTTGATCTCACCACCCTGAGACCATGACCTGACCTGAAATCAAGAGTTGGATGTCCAACTGACTGAGCCACCCAGGTGCCCCCAGATTTTTTCTATACGCATTTTCTTAACAAAATATGTGGTCATACTTAATCTTGTATATTGCTTGTCTACTGGACATTGTATCATGAATATTTGCCCATGTCCCATGTCCATATTGTGTCTGTAGCTTAATTTAATCCCTTATTGTTGAAAATCATTGTTTCCATGGGGCGCCTGGGTGGCATAGCGGTTGAGCGTCTGCCTTCGGCTCAGGGCATGATCCCGGCGTTCTGGGATCGAGCCCCACATGAGGCTCCTCTGCTGTGAGCCTGCTTCTTCCTCTCCCACTCCCCCTGCTTGTGTTCCCTCTCTCGCTGGCTGTCTCTATCTCTGTCAAATAAATAAATAAAATCTTTAAAAAAAAAAGAAAAGAAAATCATTGTTTCTAATTTTTAATATCAAAAATATAATGCTTTGATAAGCATATTTTACATAAATCTTCATGTTCCTCTCTGAATACTCCCTAGGATAATTTTTTTAGAAATAGAGTTGCTAGATGCAAAGGTATGAAAATTCTTAAGGCTCTTGAGGCAGGTGTCAAATAGCTTTCAGCACAGTTGCATCAACTCCCACTCCCACACATAGTGTGTCGGTGTCTGTTTATTATATTCTCATCATAACAGTTTTCTTTAAAGCAGTATTGTGTTTAAAAACATGGGCTTCAGAAACAGATAGCCCTATATCCAAATCCTGGCTCAACCATTTATAAATGTGTGACTTTAGGAAATTTATTTAATTATTCCGATCTTCAGTTTTCTTGTCTGTAAAAATGGACATACTACCACCTACCCCCCGGGTTATGGTGGAGATTAAAGAAGATAATGTATGGGTTCCGGTTCCAAGATGGTGGAGGAGCAGGAGACCTAAAGTTCATCTGGTCCCAGGAATTCAGCGAGAGAGCTACCAAACCCTTCTGAATACCTATGAATGCACTGGAGAATGAAAAAAAGAGTAGCAGAAACTCTATGAACAGAAAAGCGACCACTTTCTGCAAGGAGGAGAAAAGATGGCGGAGGAGTAGGGGACCCCTTTCTCAGCTGGTCCCGAGTCGAGCTGGATATCTACCAGACCAGCCTGAAAACCCACAGAACCAGCCTGAGACGCAGGAAGATACACCTGGATCTCTACAGACGAACATCTCCAGCGCTGAGTATTGAGGTACGAAGCGGGGAGCCCTGAATTCCTGCACAGATATCAGAAGATAAACGGAAGGGGGAGGGAGCCGCTGTGCTGGGGCGCTGGGAAGCGGTAGCCACCTGCACTGGGGAGCGGGCCGGACTCGCAGACCAGCACCCGCTAGAGAGCGGACTGGGACCGTGAGCAGGGAGCGCGCTCGCCCAGTCTGAAAACGGGAACCCTGGAGTGCACGAACCACACTGAAACGGAGCTCCGGAGCGTGGGGGCGGGGGCGGCTGGCGGCTGGCGGTGTTAGAAACACGAAGGACAGAGACGCGCCGGCCCTGGAAGTGAGGGCTGGGACGCCGGGTGTGGGGCGCACATCCCGGGACGCTGCAGGGTTTTTAGCAGCACCAACAGTAACAGAGTTAAAGTGGCCAAGAGAGCTCAGTGGAGAGCGGTCTGCGATCCCTCTGCTCTGAGACAGAGGCTAGGATACAGCCACTGCTGCTCTCTCAGAAGAGGCACAGAAAACCGCCAGGGAAAGCCGCCAGAGAATAAAAGCCCGGAAATACTGGCTCACAGTGTGCCCACCCCCATCCCCCCTCGCAGGGGACAGGGCGACTCTACCCAAACAGGGTGGCCTGAGTATCAGCGCGGAAGGCCTCTCTCCCCAGAAGGCAGGCTGAAAAATCCAGAAGCCCACATCCCTAAGGTCCCTATAAAACAAGTGCACACTGCCTGGGTCCTGGTCAATAATTTGGGCTCTGGGCATCCCTGCAACCTCTCCTCATCAGAATGATGAGAAGGAGAAATCCCCCCCCCCAGCAAAGATAATGAGTCTGTGGCCTCTGCCACAGAACCGATGGATATGAATATAACCAAATTGTCAGAAATGGAGTTCAGAGTAACAACGGTTAAGAGGATGTGTAGGCTTGAAGAAAATATTAACGAGAATATAGGATCTCTAAGGGCAGAAATGAGAGCGAATCTGGCAGAAATTAAAAATGCTATGAATCAAATGCAGTCTAAACTAGATGCTCTGATGGCCAGAGTAAATGAGGCAGAAGAACGAATTAGTGAATTGGAAGATGGGATGGTAGAAGAAAAAGCTAAAACAGAAACTTGGCTCAAAAAAATTCAATCTCAAGAATGTAGATTACAGGAGATTACTGACCCAATGAAAAGTTCCAATGTCAGAATCATTGGCATCCCTGAGGGGGTGGAGAAAGAGAGAGGTCTAGAAGAGATATTTGAACAAATTGTAGCTGAAAACTTCCCTAATCTAGCAAGGGAAACAAACATTCATGTCCAAGAGGCAGACAGGACCCCTCCCAAGGTCAATGAGAACAGACCTACACCACGTCATGTCATAGTGCATTTCACAAATATTAGATCCAAGGATACAGTATTGAAAGCGGCCAGGGGGAAGAAAATCCTTACGTACAGAGGGGAAAATATCAGAATAACGTCAGACCTGTCTACAGAGACCTGGCAGGCTAGGAAGGGTTGGCAGGGTATTTTCAAAGCTCTATCTGAGAAGAACATGCAGCCAAGGATCCTTTATCCAGCGAGGCTGTCATTCAGAATTGATGGAGAGATAAGGACCTTCCAGGATCCGCAGAAACTGAAGGAATTCGTAACCACCAAACCATCCCTACATGAGATATTAAGGGGGGGTTCTATAAAAGTAAAAAGGCCCCAAGAGTGATACAGAACAGAAATTTACAATCTATAGAAACGAAGACTTTACTGGCAACATGACATCATTAAAATCATATCTCTCAATAATCACTCTCAATGTGAATGGTCTAAATGCTCCCATAAAAAGCCACAGGGTTGCAGATTGGATAAAAAGACATGACCCATCCATTTGCTGTCTACGAGAGACTCATTTTGAACCTAAAGATACATCCAGACTGAAAGTGAAGGGATGGAAAACCATTTTTCATGCCAATGGACCTCAAAAGAAAGCTGGGGTAGCAATTCTCATATCAGACAGATTAGATTTTAAACTAAAGACTGCTGTTAGAGATACAGAAGGACACTATATTATTCTTAAAGGATATATCCAACAAGTGGATATGACAATTATAAATATCTATGCCCCCAACAGGGGAGCAGCTAGATACACAAGTCAACTCTTAACAAGAATAAAGAGACATATAGATAATAATACTTAATAGTAGGGGACCTCAACACTCCACTCTCAGCAATAGACAGATCACCTAAGCAGAAAATCAACAAAGAAACAAGAGCTTTGAATGACATACTGGACCAGATGGACCTCATAGATATATACAGAACACTACACCCCAGAACAACAGAATACTCACTCTTTTCAAATGCACATGCAACTTTCTCCAGAATAGACCATATACTGGGTCACAAAACAGGTCTCAACCGATACCAAAAGACAGAGATTATTCCCTGCATATTCTCAGACCACAATGGTTTGAAACTGGAACTCAATCACAAGGAAAAATTTGGAGGAAACTAAAACACTTGGAAACTAAGAACCATCCTGCTCAAGAATGATTGGGTAAACCAGGAAATTAAAAATCAGTTTAAACAATTTTTGGAGACCAATGACAATGAAAACACATCAGTCCAAAACCTATGGGACACTGCAAAGGTGGTCCTAAGGAGAAAATACATAGCCATCCAAGCCTCACTCAAAAGAATAGAAAAATCTAAAATGCAGTTTTTATATTCTCACCTCAAGAAGCTGGAGCTGGAACAGAACAGGCCTAACCCACGCACGAGAAGGCAGGTGATCAAGATTAGAGCAGAGATCAATGAATTAGAAACCAGGAGCACAGTAGAGCAGATCAACAGAACTAGAAGCTGGTTGTTTGAAAGAATAAATAAGATCGATAAGCCACTGGCCAGACTTATTCAAAAGAATAGAGAAAGGACCCAAAGTAATAAAATTATGAATGAAAGGGGAGAGGTCACAACCAACACCAATGAAATAGGAAGGATCATTAGAAACTTTTATCAACAGCTTTATGCCAATCAATTAAACAACCTGGAAGAAATGGATGCCTTCCTGGAAACCTATAAACTACCAAGACTGAAACAGGAAGAAATTGATTATTTAAACAGACTGATTAATTATGAAGACATTGAAGCAGTGATCAAAAACCTCCCCAAAAACAAGAGTCCAGGGCCTGACGGATTCCCTGGGGATTTCTACCAAACATTCAAAGAAGAAATAATACCTATTCTCCTGAAGCTGTTTCAAAAAATAGAAATGGAAGGAAAACTACCAAACTCATTCTGAGGACAGTATTACCTTGATCCCCAAACCAGGCAAAGACCCCATCAAAAAGGAGAATTATAGACCGATATCTTTGATGAATATGGATGTCAAAATTCTCAACAAGATCCTAGCTAATAGAATCCAACAGTACATTAAAAAGATTATCCATCAAGACCAAGTGGGATTCCTCCTTGGGATGCAAGGGTGGTTCAACATTCACAAATCAATTGCTGTGATAGATCATATCAACAAGAAAAGAGTCAAGAACCATATGATCCTCTCAATTGATACAGAAAAAACATTTGACAAAATACAGCATCCTTTCCTGATTAAAACCCTTCAGAGTGTAGAGATAGAGGGCACATTCCTCAATTTCATAAAAACCATCTATGAAAAGCCTACAGCGAATATCATTCTCAATGGGGAAAAGCTGGAAGCCTTTCCCTTAAGATCAGGAACACGACAAGGATGCCCACTCTCGCCATTATTATTCAACATAGGACTAGAAGTCCTTGTGACAGCAATCAGACAACAAAAGGGGATAAAAGGTATCCAAATCAGCAAAGAAGAAGTCAAACTGTCTCTCTTCGCAGATGACATGATACTCTATATAGAAAACCCAAAAGACTCCACCCCCAAATTACTAGAACTTATAGAGCAATTCAGTAATGTGGCAGGATACAAAATCAATGCTCAGAAATCAGTTGCATTTCTATACACGAACAATGAGACTGAAGAAAGAGAAATTAGGGAATCCATTCCATTTATAATAGCACCAAAAATCATACGTTACCTTGGAATTAACTTAACCAGAGACGTAAAGGACCTATATTCTAGAAACTGCAAATCACTCTTGAAAGACATTGAAGAAGACACAAAAAGATGGAAAAACATTCCATGCTCATGGATCGGAAGAATTATCATAGTTAAAATGTCCATAATACCCAGAGCAATCTATACAGTCAATACCATCCCGATCAAAATACCAATGACATTTTTCAAAGAACTGGAACTAACAGCCCTTAAATTTGTGTGGAACCAGAAAAGGCCCCAAATCGCCAAGGAATTGTTGAAAAGGAAAAACAAAGCTGGGGGCATCACATTGCCGTATTTCAAGCTATACTACAAAGCTGTGATCCCAAAGACAGCATGGTACTGGCATAAAAACAGACATATAGACCATGGAACAGAATAGAGAACCCAGAAATGGACCTTTGGCTCTTTGGGCAACTAATCTTTGACAAAGCAGGAAAAAACATCCAGTGGAAAAAAGACAGTCTCTTCAATAAATGGTGCTGGGAAAATTGGACCGCTACATGCAAAAGAATGAAACTTGACCACTCTCTCACACCATACACAAAAATAAACTCCCAATGGAAGAAAGACCTCGATGTGAGACTGGAATCCATCAAAATCCTAGAAGAGAACATAGGCTGCAACATCTTTGACATCGGTCACAGCAACCTTTTTCATGACACATCTCCAAAGGCAAGAGAAACAAAAGAAAAAATGAACTTGTGGGACTTCATCAAGATCAAAAGCTTCTGCACAGCCAAGGAAACAGTCCAAAAAACTAAGAGGCAGCCCAAGGAATGGGAGAAGATATTTGCAAATGACACTGCAGATAAAAGACTAGTACCCAAGATCTACAAAGAACTTCTCAAACTCAATACACGAGAAACAAATAAAGAAATCAAAAAATGGGCAGAAGATATGAACAGACACTTTTCCGATGTAGACATACAAATGGCTAACAGACACATGAAAAAATGTTCAAAATCATCAGCCATCAGAGAAATTCAAATCAAAACCACCTTGAGATACCACCTTACACCAGTTAGAATGGCAAAAATTGACAAGGCAGGAAACAACAATTGTTGGAGAGGATGTGGAAAAACGGGATCCCTCTTACACTGTTGGTGGGAATGCAAGTTGGTATAGCCACTTTGGAAAACAGTGTGGAGATCCCTTCAAAAGTTAAAAATTGAGCTACCCTATGATCCAGCCATTGCACTACTGGGTATTTACCCCAAAGATACAGATGTAGTGAAGAGAAGGGCCATATGCACCCCAATGTTCATAGCAGCACTGTCCACAATAGCTAAATAGTGGAAGGAGCTGAGATGCCCTTCAACAGATGACTGGATTAAGAAGATGTGGTCCATATATACAATGGAATATTACTCAGCCATCAAAAAGAACGATTACACAACATTTGCAGCAACATGGATGGGACTGGAGGAGATTATGCTAAGTGAAATAAGTCAAGCAGAGAAAGACAATTATCATATGGTTTCACTCATTTATGGAACATAAGAAATAGGAAAATTGGTAGGAGAATGAAGGGAAGAATGAAGGAGGGGTAGACAGAAGGGGGAATGAATCATGAGAGACTGTGGACTCTGGGAAACAAACTGAGGGCTTCAGAGGGGAGGGGGGTAGGGGAATGGAATAGGCTGGTGATGGGTAGTAAGGAGGGCACGTATTGCATGGTGCACTGGGTGTTATACGCAAATAATGAATCATGGAACATTGCATCAAAAACTGGGGATGTACTGTATGGTGACTAATATAACAAAATAAAAATTATTTAAAAAAAAAGAAGATAATGTATGGGGTTGAACCATATGAAACTGCCACCATTCTATCACTTTGATCTACAAAAATGTTTTCCATATGGTTCAGCCTAATACATAAAGCATGATATCTGGCATAGTACATGGTCAATAAATGGTAGCTATTGCAATTATTACTATGGAAGCAGGATAAAAGAAATTAATGGCAACCTTATAGAAACCCCCGAAACTTAGAAGAAAATAAGCAGAGATAACCTCTTAAAGAGAAACCTCTGACATTTTTAGAAAAGCAGCAGAAGCTTCAAGTATAAAAGGAGAAAGACCAAAACTATATATGGAAAAGACCAAAGCTACAGGGAAAGAGTTAGGAGACCACCAGTCCTTTCTCAACTGCAAATACCTCTGGTAGTTTACATTCAAATGTCTTTATTTTGTGGAAGAATGGCAAAGTGCGAATTTCATGAATTTCGAAAAGGGAAACAAGGAAACTACAAGTTATAGAAGTAAGGAGACTATAAACATAAACTATAGAATAATAACTTTTTTTAAAAAAAGATTATTTATTTATTTGAGAAAGAGAGAGAGCGTGCAAGCAGTTGGGTGGGGGGACAGAGGGAGAGGGCAGAAGGAGAGGAAGTGGGAAATCCTCAAGCAGACTCTCCACTGATCGTGGAGCCTGATGCGGGCTCGATCCCAAGACCCTGAGATCATGACCTGAGCCGAAATCAAGAGTTGGATGCTTAATTAACTGAGCCATCTAGGCGCCCTATAGCATAATAAGTTTTGTGTCCATGTTAAACTAGAAAAGAGGGAGAAGAAAGAAATGCTATAAGCCAGTGTTTCTCAAATTTGGTCCCCTGATAAGAATCATCTGCAATGCTGTAAAGTTCTTTTCCAAGCCCACACCCCAGACAAGCTGAATTATTTTGTAGAGGAGGGGCTTTGACGCCTATAGTTAAAGAGGTACCCCAGGGGATGATGATAATCAGGCAAGTCTGGGAAACTGCTGTACAGACACCTACAGCTTTCAAGGGGACAGTGACAAATTCATAATAACCTTATGGATAAAGAAATAGGAAGTGGTTGGTGGATATTGTGGCAATATTGGTAATGATCATGAAATTAGGAAGAGTCAAAACGTAAGGGATCTGTTAAAAGTGTATTAATTACACATTAATTAATTAATAATAACACATTAATGATTACTGTCCACAACTTCTTTGCTACAGCTCCCTGTAGGAGATGGGACTTAATTTCCCCTCACCTTGAGTGTGGACTAGACTCAATGACTCGCTTCTATATGCAAAAGGGAGAATAGTAATTATATAGCGGAGAAGCCTGGCAGTCAGCAACTTTAACCAAATGATCGAGTGATCAGTCGTGTCGACATTGTGCGTACCACCTGATATGATGCAATGAGAAAGATGCTTCACTTTTGTGGTATTCTTCCCCAAAATGCATAATATCAGTCTAACGAGAAAATTATCAGACAAACCCAAATTGAGGGACATTATGCAAAATTCTCACCAGTACTCTTCAAAAAGCAAGGAAAGACCAAGAAACTTCCACAGATTGGAGGAGCCTAAAGAAACATAATGACTAAATGCAACATGGTACCCTTGATTGAATCTTGGAACGGAAAACAGACATAAGTGAAAAAACTAGTAAAATTTGAAAAAATATCTGTAGTTCAGTTAATAGAACTGTATAATGGTAAATTCTTAGTTTTGATAAATATGCTATGATAAGATGTTAACATCAGGGGAAGACAGGTAAGGGTATACAGGAACTCTCTGCACTATATTTGAAACTCTTTTATAAATCCAAAATTACTTCAAAATATAATTATTGAAGAAAAAAATGTAATTTCTTAAATTAGGTACATTCCATGGTTTAATTACCCTTTATATCTAGTATATCTATTATATTCATTTATACACATGAACTATTGCATAATTAAAAGACAAAAAAGGAAAACATGTAAGGGATCTAAACTAAGCTCTCTGTGGAAGGGATCTCTGAAATTTTTAATACTCCAAATTCAATTATGTTGATTTGAGGTAAGATAAGCCCAGGACGGATTGTTCCAGCACAAAGAAGACTTTGGTTTCAGCAATTATAATGAGCTTCATCTGATAAAATGATGTATTAACAGAACAAAGGTAGTCTGTAAGACATCAGAGTCCACAGTACAGGCCAAATTCATCAATATTCACCAGCACTGTCTAGTGGTGAGTTCTGGTATCAAGTCCATCCCTATAGAGAAGATGGGTTATCACAGCTTGAATATACGAGCCATTAAAATCAGCTAATTTAAGAAAGCAATACCATGCGTCTCCTGATATGATACAATAGGAAGCAGACCCATCACCCAGGAAGCATCTTGTTCCTCCCTCTCCCTAACAAAAAAAACTCTTTAAACGGAATCAAATCAAGCATCCTGGTCTAACTGCCAATTTATAAGATACACAGGGGACAGAATATTGGGGATGCAATCAGCCATACTGTGAGAAAGTCAAAGTGATCTGGTTTCCTCAAAAAAAGCCTATAAACAGAGAGAGAGAGATGGAAAGAGAGAGATAAAGATAGATATGGAACTATTAAAGATCACAAAGGACTTAAAAGACAGGTGAGCCAGAGACTTTAAGATGGTGGTGGTGTAGAAGGACCCCAGGCTCACCTCATCCTATGAATACAACTAAATAACCTATCACATCTTCCTAAAGACCCCAGAAATCAATCCAAAGACAGGAAGAACAAACTCCACAACTAAAGGCAGAGAAGAGACCATTGCGGAAGGTAGGAAGTGTAGAGACATGGTTTAGGAGAGAAGCAGACCATGGCTGCAGTGGTGGGGAGGAAGCCACAGTCATGGAGAAGGGCGAGAAATAGACTAGTACCCAAGAGAGTGCGGGAGAAAATGAATCCCTATAGCAATTGGCTTGGAAGGTGAGAGGGCCTGAATTGTGTGAGTTCTTGCAACCAGCGGTGCTTAAAGCCTGAAGTTTAAGAGATCAGAATGTTTGGCTCTGGGAGAGCTTGGAGGACATTGGGCAGCTCTTGGAGAAAAGGCAGGCAGACAGCCCAGGAATATAGAGTGTGGAAACAGTGATCTGAAGAGCCCCTGGGGCACAAAGTGGGGAGGTTATTTGTTCATCTTGGAGTGCCTCCCAGAGAGACAGCATTCATGGAGAGGCCCTTCTGGGAACAAAGAAACTGACAGGCACCATTTCCCTCTCCTGCGCCTCAGCATAAGCACAGGGCCACCTGCGGGAATCAGTGCAATGTCCACACTTGCTACCTAACTTCTTTACACCAAGTCCCACCCCACCCTACTCCCCACACTTCAGAAGAACTGCCCTTCCCAGTCACGCTTGACTCAGTCCCAGTGTGGCCGCCCCCCTACCTGAGAAGACTGGCCCAAACCATGCCCACACTTTGTCTCCCACCCCAGGAGCTTTGCAGGGCTTTGGTTCTGGTGGAAGTAGCAACAGGTCTTATTTCACAAACAGACCAGAGCACACCTAGTTGAAACTCACAAAATTCAGGCCAGGGACCAAACATTGTCCACAACAAAGACAGCTTCGGCAGATGACTGGCTTAAGGGATAAAACGGCCATCACAAAACAGCAGAGTGCATGCTACACACACTGGAGACACTCGTGGAAATGCCAGGCCCTGGGAAACAGGGGAACCCACACTGCAGGCACCACAGGGCCTCTTCTTTATAAAGCCATTACATTCAATAACAGGAGATGTGGCTGACCTTCCTAACAGAGAAACAGGCACAGAGACTTACACAAAATGAGAAAGCAGAGGAATTTGTCCCAAACGAAAGAACAGGACAAGGCTACAGCCAGAGATCTAAGCAAAACAGATATAAGTAACACGTCTGACAGAGAATTTAAAGCAATGATCATAAGGATACTCCCCGGACTTGAGAAAAGAGTGGAGCACATCAGTGAGACCCTTAACACAGAGATAAGGAATAACATAGCAGAGATAAAAGATAAAGATAAAGAAAAATGAAATGAGAAACACGCTCGATGGAATGAACAGCAAGCTGGAAGAAGCAGAGGAAGGAATTAATGACCTAGAAGACAGAGTAATGGAAAGTAATCAAGCTGAACAAAAGAGAGAAAACAGAATAATGCAAAACAAGAACACACTTAGGGAACTCAATGACTCCAAGAAAAGTAATAACATTCACATTATAGGAGTCTCAGAAGAAGAAGAAGAAGAAGAAGAAGAAGAAGAAGAAGAAGAAGAAGAAGAAGAGGAGGAGGAGGAGGAGGAGGAGGAGGAGGAGGAGGAAGAAGAAGAGAGAGAAGGGGGCAGAAGAAGTAACAGCTGAAAACTTCCCTAATCTGGGGAAGGAAACAGATATCTAGATCCAGGAGGCACAGAGAACTCCCAACAAAATCAACAAAAGCAGATCCACACCAAGACATATTGGAATTAAAATGGAAAAATAGGGATGCCTGGTTGACTCAGTCAGTTAAGCATCTGCCTTCGGCTCAGGTCATGATCCCAGGGTCCAGAGATCGTGTCCCACATCAGGCTCCCTGCTCAGTGGGGAGACTGCTTCTCCTTCTGCCTGCCACTCCCCCTGCTTGTGCTCTCTCTATCTCTCTGACAAATAAATAAATAAATAAATAAATAAATAAATAAATAAATAAAATTTTTAAAAAAATAAATAAAATGGCAAAATATAGTGATAAAGAAAAAATATTAAAAGCAGCAAGACAAAAGAAGACAGCTGCATAAGGCTATCAGTAGATTGTTCAGCAGAAATTTTCCAAGACAGAAAGGATTGGCATAATCTATTCAAAGTGCTGAATGAGAAAAACCTGCAGCCAAGAATACTCTATCCAGCAGGGCTATCATTGAGAATAGAAGGAGAGATAGAGTTTCCAAGACAAACATAAACTAAAGGAGCTCATGACCACTAAACCAGCCCTGCAAGAAATATTAAAGGGAATTCTTTGAATAGAAAGGAGAGAACAAAAGTGACAATATGAAGTTAGGAACACAAACACAGTAAAAATGATTATTTCTGTAAAAAATCAGTCAAGGAACTCACAAAATTAAAGGATGTAAACTATGGCACAATATACCTAAAACATGGAGAGGAGAGGAGTAAAGGATATGGGTTCAAACTTAAATGACCATCAACTTAATATAGACTGCTATATGCAGAAGATGTTATATACAAACCTAATGGTAACCAGAAATCAAAAACCACTAATAAATACGCAGAGAAGAAAGAGAAAGAAATACAAATATATCACTAAAGAAAATCAGCAAACCATGAAAGACAAGAAAGGATCAGAGAAAATCTTCAGAAAGAAACACAAAACAAGTAACAAAATGGCAATAATTACATACCTATCAATAATTACTTTGAATGTAAATGAACTAAATGCTCCAATCAAAAGACAGGGTGTGGAGCGCCTGGGTGGCTCAGTTATTTCAGCTCAGGTCATGATCCTAGAGTCCTCAGATTGAGCCCCACATCCGGCTCCTTGCTCAGCAGGGAGCCTGCTTCTCCCTCTCCCTCTGACACTACTCCCTGCTTGTGCTCTCTCTCTCTGTGTGTCAAATAAATAAATGAAATCTTTAAAAAAAGACATAGGGTGACAGAATGGATAAGAAAACAAGTCCCACCTGTATGCTGCCTACAAGAAACTCATTTCAGACCCATAGAAACCTGCAGTTTGAAAGTGAGGAGATCGAGAAACATCTATCATGAAAATGATATCAAAAGAAAGCCAGAGTAGCAATACTTACATGGGACAATATAGACTTTAAAACAAAGACTGTAACAAGAGACAAAGAAGGACACAATGTAATAATTAAGGGGACAATCCAGCAAGAAGACATAGCAATTGTAAATACTTATGCACCCAAATACATAAAACAGTAAATAACAAACAGAACGGAACTAATCAATAATAATACAATAATAGTAGGGGACTTTAACACCCCACTTACATCAATGGACAGATCAGCCAAACAGAAAATCAACAAGGAAACAATGCCTTTCTTTTTTTTTTTTTTAAAGATTTTATTTATTTATTTGAGAGAGAAAGGGAGAGCAGAGAGGGAGAGGGAGAAACAGACTCCCCACTGAGCAGAGAGCCTGATGAGGGACTTGATCCCAGAACCCTGGGATCATGACCTGAGCCTAAGGCAGACGCTTAACCGACTGAGCCACCCAGGTGTCCCGGAAACAATGTCTGAATGACACACTGGAAAAGATGGATTTAGAGATATATTCAGAACATTCCACCCTAAGACAGCAGAGTACACATTCTTCTCAAGTGCACATGGAATGTTCTTCAGAATAGATCACATTAGTAGGCCACAAAACAAGCCTCAACAAATAACAAAAAATCGAAGTCATACTATCTATCTTTTCTGACCACAGCGCTATGAAACCTGAAGTCCCAAACCACAAGAAAAAGATCTAGAAAGACCACAAATATGTGGAGGTTAAACAACATGGTACTAAACAATGAATGGGTCAACCAGGAGATAAAAAGAAGAAATAAAAAAGTACATGGAAGGGCACCTGGGTGGCTCAGTTGGTCAAGTGTCTGCCTTCGGCTCAGGTCATGATCCTGGTGTCCCGGGATCGAGCCCTGCATCGGGCTCCCTGCTCAGTGGGGAGTCTGCTTCTCCCTCTGCCCTTTACCCTATTCGTGCTCGCTCTCTCTCTCTCTCAAATAAATAAATAAAATCTAAAAAAAAAAGTACATGGAAATGAATGGAAATGAAATGAAATGGAAACACAATAGTCCAAAACCTCTGGGATGCAGCAAAAGTGGTTCTGAGAGAAGTTTATAGCAAAGGGGCCTACCTCAAGAAGCAAGAAAGATCTCAAATAAACAACCTAACCTTACACTGAAAGGAGTTAGAAAAAGGACAAAGAAAACCCCAAACCAGCAGAAGGAAGGAAATAATAAAGACTAGAGCAGAAATAAATTACATAGAAACTAAAAAAATGACAGAACACAACAGTGAGCCAGGGGCTGGTTCTTTGAAAAGATCAACAAAATTGATAAACCTCCAGCCAGACTTATCAGGAAAAAAAGAGAAATGACCCAAATAAAATCACAAATGAGAGAAGAATAACCACCACAGAAATATAAACAATTATAGCATAATAGTATGAAAAACCATATGCCAACAAATTCGACAACCTAGACGAAATGGATAAATTGCTTAGAAACATATAACCTACCAAAGCTGAAACAGGAAGAAATAGAAAATTTCGACAGACCAACTACCAGCAAATAAATTGAATCAGTAATCAAAAACTCCCAGTGAACAAAGTTCAGGAGCAGACGGCTTCACAGGCGAATGTTACCAAACATTTCAGGAAGAGTTAATATCTATTCTTCTCAAACTATTCCAAGAGATAGAAGACGGAAGAAAACCTCCAAATTCATTCTATGAGACCAGCATTACCCTGAAATCAAAACCAGTTAAAGACACCACTAAAAAATAGAACAATAGGCAAATATCTCTGATGAATGTGGATGCAAAAATTCTGAACAAAATACTTGCCAAGTGGATCCAACAATATATTTTAAAAAAGCACTCACCTTGATCAAGTGGGATTTATTCCTGGGTTGCAAGGGTGGCTCAATATTCACGAATCAATCAGTGTGATACATCACATCAATAAGAGAAAGGATAAGAACCATGAGATCATTTCAATAGATGCAGAAAAAGCACTGAACACAGTACAACATCCATTCATGATGAAAACCCTCAAAAATTAGGTTTAGAGGGAACATACTTCAAATAATAAAGGCCACATACAAAAACCCCACAGCTAATATCATCCTCAATGGGGAAACACTGAGCGCTTTTCCCCTAAGGTCAGAAACAATGATGTCCTCTCTCACCACTTTTGTTCAACATAGTACTAGAAGTCCTAGCCACAGCATTCAGACAACCAAAAATACCAAAAGGCATCCACAGAGGTAAGGAAGAAGTAAAACTTTCGCTATGTGCAGAAGACATGATACTCTATATAGAAATCCTGAAAGACTCCACCAAAAAACTGCTAGAACTGATATACGAATTCAGTAAAGTCACAGGACACAAAATCAACATACAGAAATCTGTTGTATTTCTATACACTAATAATGAAACAGCAGAAAGAGAAATAAAGGAATTGATTCCATTTACAACTGCACCAAAAATAATAAGATATCTAGGAATAAATCTAACCAAAGAGGTGAAAGACCTGTACTCTGAAAACTATAAAACATTGATGAAAGAAAGTGAAGAAGACACAAAAAATGGAAAGACATTCCACGCTCATGGATTGGAAGAACAAATATTGTTAACATGTCTATGCTACCCGAAGCAATGCATAGATTTAATGAAATCCCTACCAAAATACCAATGGCATTTTTCACAGAACTAGAACAAAAATCCTAAAGTGTGCATGGAACCACAAAAGACCCTTAATATTCAAAGCAATCTTGAAAAAGAAAAGCAAAGCTGGACGCATCACAATTCTGGACTTCAAGCTATGTCACAAAGCTGTAGTGATCCAAACAGTATGGTACTGGAACAAAAATAGACACATAGATCAATGGAACAGAACAGAAAACCCAGAAATGGACCCTCAACTCTATGGTCAATTAATCTTCAACAAAGCAGGAAAGAATATCCAATGGAAAAAAGACAGTCTCTTCAGGGCACCTTGGTGGCTCAGACGGTTGGGTGTCTGACTCTTGATTTCGGCTTGGGTTGTGATTTTGGGGTCATGAGATGGGGCCCCTGGGTTGGGCTCCACGCTTGGCATGGAGTGTGCTCAGGATCCTCTCCCTCTCCCCACCACTCACGTGTGTGGGTACGCTCTCCCACTCCCTCTGCCTCTCTAAAACGAATAAACCAATCTTTAAAAAAAAAAAAGTCTCTTCAACAAATGGTGTTGGGAAAACTGGACAGCTACATGCAAAAGAAAGAAACTGGACGACTTTCTTACACCATACACAAAAATAAATTCAAAATGGCTGAAAAACCTAAGTGTGAGACCTGAAATCATAAAAATCCTAGAAGAGAACACAGGCAGTAACTTCTCTGACATTGGCTGTAGCAACTTTTTTTCTCGATAGGTCTCTTGAGGCAAGGAGAAAAAAAGCAAAACTAAACGCTTGGGACTACATCAACATAAAAAGCTTCTGCACAGTGAAGAAAACAATCAACAAAACTAAAAGGCAACCTACGGAAGGGGAGAAGATACTTGCAAATGACATATCTGATAAAGGGTTAGTATCCAAAATACATAAAGAACTTTTAAAACTGACCACCCAAAAAATGAATAATCCAATTAAAAACTGGGCAGAAGACATGAAACATTTCTCCAAAGATGACATCCGGGTGGCCAACAGACACATAGAAGGATGCTCATCATCACCATCGGGGAAATGCAAACCAAAACTACAATGAGCTATCACCTCACACCTGCCAGAATGGCTAAAATCAACAACACAAGAAGCAACAGGTGTCGGCGAGGATGTGGAGAGAAAGGAACACTCGTGCGCTGTTGGTGGGAACGCAGACTGGTGCAGTCACTCTGGAAACAGTATGGAGGCTCCTCAAAAAGTTAAAAATCAAATGACCTTATGCTCTAGCAATCGCACTACTGGGTATTTACCCAAAGAATGCAAAAACACTTAATTCAAAGGGATACACGCACCCCTCTGTTTATAGCAGTGTTATTTACAATAGCCAAGATATGGAAGCAGCCTATGTGTCCATAGACCGATGAATGGATAGAGATGGGGTATACATAGATATACAATGGAATGTTATTCAGCCATAAGAAAGAACGAAATCTTGCCATTTGCAGCAACATGGGTGGAGCTAGAGAGTATTATACTAAGTGAAATAAGTCAGAGACAAATACCATATGATTTCCCTCATATGTGGAATTTAAGAAATAGAACAAATGATCAAAGGGGAAAAAGAGAGAGAGAGAGAAACCAAGAAAAATACTGTTAACCATAGAGAACAAACTTATGGTTACCAGAGGGAAGCAGGTGGGGGGATGGGTGAAAAAGTGAGGGGCGTAGGGAGCACATCTGTCATGATGAGCACCAGGTGATTAAAATAAAAACTTAAAAAAAGGACAGATGAACCAAAGGCAGTTTTATTCCTGGTATCAACAAGCGAAATGGAAACATTTTTTGAGACAATGTGGGACATCTGAACATCGATTGATAATAGATGGTATTAGGGATTATTGTTATTTATGGTGTGTGATGAAGTTAGTTATTGATTTTTAAAGTTTTTATCCTTAAGAGGTACATACTGAATACTTTATTGGCAAATATGATGTCTGGGACTTTTAAAAAAATACTACAGCAGCCGTCCCAAAAGGCTGGGAGGGGGGAGGTAGATGAACAAAGACTCAAAAAATGTTGATAATGGTTAAAGCCAGATGCGGGCTTCATGGGGGTTAATTATGCTCTTAGAATTTTCAAGATGTTTAAAAATTTTCTACGGTGGAAATTAGTAAAATCCAGCTTACTGTCCTGGTTCTGATTCTCTCCTCACTGAGCAACATTCTGATTGCGATGTCTTCTCGTCTAGATTTGTCATTTAATAGAGAAGGTACTTGATAAGCAAATACGAGTCCTCGCCCATCCATTACAGTTCTCACTGCTGATTAATAATTTAGTAAATGTTCCTATATTGCTTTCAGGTTTGGACATAGCATCTGATTGGTGAGACTAAGGCCATGGGCTGGGATGAACGCTCCCAGTGGTCAACCAACTGGGTGCCAAACTGGTTTTCCCTGAGTAAACCTACTACCTCTCGGTAGTTTGGCATTCACTGTTTTACCAGCATGCCTTGCTTTTCTACTTGAACTTCAACACTGGTAGACAGTGATTTAGGACTCGATCAGCTGTGGAGTCAGAACAAGGCAAGGTCCATCGCCCCTCTCGTACCCGTTCCTGTTATTGAAATAGTCAAATAGTAAGTAGTAAAGTAACAGTTACCACGTACTGAGGGCTTCCTGTGTGCCAGACATCCTTCTACGCACTTCACCCCGTGATCGTTTTTCATCTTTATGATGATCCGACATTTACAGAAGAAGAAACTAAGGCCCCGGGGGACTTGCCTTAAGAGCCAGGTTTTGAGTGCAAGAGTTTGACTTCAAAGCCATGTTCTCAGGCACTGTGATGTATCATCTTCATTTGGAAACGATGTCAGAAGTCATCTCGTCTAGTTATTTTGTAAATCAAGCGCGTGAGGCTCTCTAAACTGCCTCGAGGCTCTGCAGCAGGCTATCGGTGACTGGCCAGTAAACACGTTCCTGGCAAAATACAGAAGCATAGCATATGTTGGAGGACAGCTGAGCTCATGGAAATTCAGTTATTATTTTGTAAGGAGTGCTGGTGGCGGGGGACAGGGCAGCCTAGCCTCTTCTGCTTGTATAGTTAGAGACTATCTTCTCAGCCTCGGGGCTCTAAGACTTGACACCTAGGGAAAGTTCCAGGTGGTCCTTGTCACACGGCTCCAAGCAACATCAAAAGCAGTTTAAGTGCTTGAATGTTAGTAATTAGAGGTTTGCATGGAAAAACCTGGACTTTACATGTTATAAGATCAAGAGCTCTTGAAACTGGAAGTCAATGGACTAAACTGGGATATAAAACATGTATTAATCAAGTGGATGTAGGACTATGTCATGACTTCCTTCTAAATAACGATTTAAAAAAAATCATCATGTGGGGCACCTGGTTGACTCAGCTGGTTAAGCATCCGATTCTTGATTTCAGCTCTGGTCATGATCTCGGGGTGGTGAGATCGAGCCTCGAGTCGGGCTCTGCACTCAGCGGGGAGTCTGCTTGAAGATTCTCTCTCTCCCTCTCCTTCTGCCCCTCCCCCTGCTTGCACATGTGTGAGCTCTCTCTCAAATAAATCTTCAAAAAAAAGTCATCATGCTACAATGCAGTTAAAGGGAACAACTTCTGGTTTAATTATAAGAAATGTCAACTTGCCTTTTTAAGAATTATATTACATTTTCATGGGGCGCCTGGGTGGCACAGCGGTTAAGCGTCTGCCTTCGGCTCAGGGCGTGATCCCGGCGTTCTGGGATCGAGCCCCACATCAGGCTCTTCTGCTATGAGCCTGCTTCTTCCTCTCCCACTCCCCCTGCTTGTGTTCCCTCTCTCACTGGCTGTCTCTCTCTGTCGAATAAATAAATAAATAAATCTTTAAAAAAATAAAAAAAAACAAAAGAATTATATTACATTTTCTGGTAAATACATTCTTTCCAGTCTGATATTTATTGCTCAAAGTTAGGAGAAGCCATACTTATTTGGTGAGTTGAGAGTTAAATCTGATAACTTACAATTTGATTCTGAAGTTAAAAAAAATGGAATCATAAGAAGAGGAAACAAGAAACAAAACTTTTAAAACCCGCAATTTTTATTTCAAACGTGGATTCTGGAAACACATCAAGAAACTGGGAGAAAAGCTAAAGTGAAATTTAAATTACAAAATTTAGTGGTGAACCTACTGAAAATAAAAATTAAGTACATAAATAAATAAAGGGGCGCCTGGCTGGCTCAGTCAGTGGAGCGTGCCACTCTTGATCTCAGGGTGGTGGGTTCAAGCCCCACGTTGGGTGTGGAGCCTCCTTCAAATAAAAATTTTAAAAGAAATAAATAGAAGGGAGTGGTGAAGAAATTCTTGTGCCTTTTTCACATCTACAACAGTTTGGCTGTATTTTGGTACTTGGAAATACCTGGAGCCCTCAAATATTTGTGTTTTCATTTTGATTGTGTCATCAGGAGTTCATTTTCTTCTTCTTTTTTTTTGACGATTTTATTTAAGAGAGAGAGCACAAGCAGGCGGAGTGGCAGGCAGAGGGAGAAGCAGGCTCCCCGCTGAGCAAGGGAGCCTCTGGGATCATGACCTGAGCTGGAGGCAGCCACTTCACCGACTGAGCCACCCAGGTGCCCCAAGAGTTAATTTTCAATAAAGGGGAGTCAAGTACATTCAACAGTTCAATTATCTGGTGCTGCCGGAATGGGAGACGAAGTCAGTATGTGGTTCTGAAGCTTTTCAGCTTTCCCCTACCTTTACACATTTTCCTTGGTGACCGTGGCACCGATTTTCAGCCAAGGGCGTAACGCAACCCAGGGTGATAACAGAAGCAAATCCGAATGCGGGGAGGAAGATTCATGGGAGAATGGGAGTTTAAAATCCTCTCGGGTGATTTGGACAAATCATCCTTTCTGGAGGATTCCCACATAGTCTGGAATACCCTAAGGCTACATGGTGTTTGGAATTTATGATTTCACTTTAAGGCGTTAGGATTACTTACACTGGTCTAAATGTTCGAACTCCGGGGCGCCTGGGTGGCTCAGTTGTTAAGCGTCTGCCTTCGGCTCAGGGCGTGATCCCGGTGTTCTGGGATCGAGCCCCACGTCAGGCTCCTCCGCTGGGAGCCTGCTTCTTCCTCTCCCACTCCCCCCACCTGTGTTCCCTCTCTCGCTGGCTGTCTCTCCGTCAAATAAATAAAATCTTAAAAAAAAATAAAAAAGTAAATGTTCGAAGTCTGGGTTACTCAGAATATAGAACGAACCACAGCTAATGTTTACTGAGTGTGTCCTGTGTGGCAGGCCCGGTGCTGAGCACTTCACACGCATTTGCTCCTGCAGTTTTCTCTACAGCCCTGTCGGAGAGCTGAGGAAACTGACCTTTCGCTAACTGCTCCAGGTCACCCAGTGAGGAAGGCGTGGAAGCCACAGTGTGACATTTAAGCCTGTATTTCCAACCACCACACTACACTGGAGGGCTTTTGTTGAAATGCTGTTTTTTCCTTGTCGTCCACGAAGAGACTATCGGAATCTGGAGTTACAGCTGGCATGTAGAAGGTTGGAGAAAGTGCAATGACTTGTTAACTTACCTCAAGAGAATGAAAATACGTTGTCCCAACTTTTCTTTCCCTTGTAAGATGGAAATCCGGCCTCTAACTTGCTTAGGACTCTTTCTTCGGATTTAGGAGTATTTAAATTATGCTCTATCATTTGAGATTTAGACCCCTTTGGAGAGAAAATTTCTTTAGACCTTAGGCCACACCCCTTTTAAATTAGCTTCTTAACCAGGAGTCCAAGAAACATCTCATATTATATATAGAACCCGATGTATATATTTCCCTTTTTTTCTGGTGGAAGAGTTCACAGCTTTTACCACATTTTTTTTTCTTGAGAGGGAGAGGGGGTGAAGGGCAGTGGGAGAGGGAAGAATCCCAAGCAGAACCCACACCCAGCATGGAGCCTGACAGGGGGCTCAATCCTATGACCCTGAGATCACGACCTGAGCTGAAATCACCAGTCGGCTGCTTAACTGACTGAACCACCCAGGCAACCTTTTACCATATTTTCAAAATTGTCCATACCTCCCAAACAGGTTAAGATTCATTATTTTAACCATTGTTTGACAGACCGAAAGTAGCTTGATAAAGTAGACCAAAGGTAAAAGCTGAAAATTTGTTATTGATAATCAGTTGGTTTTGAATTTAAGTGCCAAGGCCTAAGAATTTTTGCAATATTGGAGAAACTTCATCAAATTGTCTAAATCAGGGATTGGGGAAGAGGCGGACAGGCCTCCCTACTACTTGGGAGGCTTTAAAAGTAATCCTCTCCTCAAGGGGGCCTGGGTGGCTCAGTCGGTTAAGCATCCAACCCTTCACCTCAGGGTGGTGTGATCGAGCCCCGTGTCAGGCTCTGCGCTGGGAGTGGAGCCTGCTTAAGGTTCTCTCTCTCCCTCTCCCTCTGCTCCTCCCCCCTACTAGTGTGGGAACTCTCTCTCTCTCAAATAAAGAAATAGATCTTAAAATATACAGCGTCTAATACACTTACTACTGACACACAGTTGGGAAAACTGAAGCAAAGTATATCTGGCACCCTAGCAGTCTCCATTTCTTGTTTGCAAATTTCTTTTCCTTCCTAATTAAATATTTCTCTACTTCAGAACATTTATTTGCTCCCAGTTTTCCAATATAGCCTTTTCCTCCTCTTAAAATATTCCTGATTTCATAAATAAGAAGAAAACAAAGGAAGAGTGACCGGTTTTGTGATCATCGATATTACTTGCTTTCTGCCTACGACAATGTAACTTGTTTCCTCTGTTAGTTGAGCCTTTCTTACATATGTTAGAGATAAGAGTCAAACTGTTGGTTGATAGAAGGTCTTATTTGTACTATAGAAGTGAGAGAGTCACAAACACAGGATATATAAGCATGCGTTTTATTTTGTTGTACATCAGGATGAATGGATATTTGAAAAACTTGAAAAGCTGTAATATGGAGTTGATTGAAAACGCTGGATTCCAAGTCCCCAAAATGGAGAAAATCCAAACCTATATAAGTAAAATTCAAGAGAAATGATTTTGAAACTCTTACATCTATTTAAACCAACCTGCAGAATTTATAATTTAAATGTAATTTAAACTGTCACAGTTTCTGCATGACAGTTATAAATAATAGGTGAGATACGTAATATTAAAGGTAACTTAGGGGCTCCTGGGTGGCTCAGTTGGTCAAGCATCTTCCTTTGACTCAAGCGTCTTCCTTCGGCTCAGGTCATGATCTCAGGGTCCTGGGATCGAGCCCCATGTCTGGCTCCCTGCTCAGCGGGGAGTCTGTTTCTCGCTCTCCCTCTGCCCCTCCACCGCCCCCCCCCCGCTTGTATTCTCTCTCTCAAATAGATAAAATCTTTGAAAAATAAAGGTAACTTATTTTTAAAATCTTTGACTACTTGTTATGAAAAGCAAGAGATAAATTTGCATTATTTACCTGATAATTAAAAACTGTGACTGTAGGGGCGCCTGGGTGGCACAGCGGTTAAGCGTCTGCCTTCGGCTCAGGGCGTGATCCCGGCGTTATGGGATCGAGCCCCACATCAGGCTCCTCCGCTGTGAGCCTGCTTCTTCCTCTCCCACTCCCCCTGCTTGTGTTCCCTCTCTCGCTGGCTGTCTCTATCTCTGTCGAATAAATAAATAAAATCTTTAAAAAAAAAAAAAAACTGTGACTGTATATTTCTTCTAAAGCACTTACAGTCACCAAAAGACTATTATTAATATTGTTTCTATTATTACATTTAAGGTATGCATATTAAAAATGCACATTCCAAGCCCAGGAATTTGAATTTACAATAAGTGACCCCGACCGCCACTTGGATGTCTACTAGTTTAACAACAGCTGAGGGCGCCTGGGTGCCTCAGTCGGCTGAGCGGCCGACTCTTGACTTTGGCTCAGGTCATGATCTCCGGGTCCTGCATCGGGCTCCACACTCAACACGGAGTCTGCTCGTCCCTCTCCCTCTGCTCGTCCCTCTCCCTCTGCTCCCCTCCCTGTTTGCGTGCTTGCTCTCTCTCTCTCAAATAAAATCTTTGAAAAAATAATAAATACATAAAAAGAAGAGCTGATGCAGAGTCTAGCATTCATTTGGGAATGCTGCTGGATCAGTTTCCCAAAGCCCTCAGAGAAGAATTACCTGGGCCATCTGTAAAATACACAGAACACTGGTCCTTTTCCCTAGACATTCTGACTCAAGACGGCTGGGTTGGGGCCTAGGAACCAGGGTGTTTTTTTAAGATTTTATTTATTCATTTGAGAGAGAGCAAGCCAGCAAGAGGGGGAACATAAGCAGGGGGAGTGGGAGAGGAAGAAGCAGGCTCCCAGCGGAGGAGCCTGATGCGGGGCTCGATCCCGGAATGACGGGATCACGCCCTGAGCCGAAGGCAGACGCTTAACGACTGAGCCACCCAGGCGCCCCATGGAACCAGGGTTTTTAACAAGCACACCAGCTGTCTCTCTTCGAAGTCAGGGGGAAAC
Organism: Ursus americanus; assembly: GCF_024610735.1. Taxonomy (NCBI): domain Eukaryota; kingdom Metazoa; phylum Chordata; class Mammalia; order Carnivora; family Ursidae; genus Ursus; species Ursus americanus. The sequence continues at coordinate 65,014,645 of NC_142164.1, forward strand.
AAGTTAGATTATTGTAATTAGGCAAATACTGTACTGCGATACCTAAGACCCTGGAATTGGGAAAGAAACAAACTACCAATAGGAAAGAAACCGGCTATTCTTAACACTGATAAGGGAGACTTAGGTTTTGGAAACACAAAGCTGAGGCTACCTTCTCCAGCTCTACTCCTCTCCCACTGAAAAGTGTCTCACTACGTTTTGGATAAAGATAAAACTCCTTATTAGGAGTCTACAATGCCCAGAGGCAATGGTTTGCCCCCTTCCTACCGCTTAGATATATCCAATACTCACTCTTCTGGTCTTAATTTGAAGGGGGTCCTTCTGGGGCACCTAAGTGGCTCAGTCAGTCAGGTGTTCAACTCTTGATTTCAGCTCAGGCCATGATCTCTGGATTGTGGGACTGAGTCCCATGTCCGGCTCCACGCTCAATGGGGAGTCTGCCTGAGAGTCTCTCCCTCTCCCTCTGCCCCTCCTCCCCCTCTTGCACTCTCTAAAATAAATAAATCTTTAAAAAAAATAAAGGGGGTCCTTCTCCAGTCCAAGACTAATCCCGCTACCCTTTGTACCTCTGAATGCGTTCCCTCATTTGTAAAATGAGAAAAATAATACCTATCTCATAGATGGGTCTAGATTAAATGAGGTCGGGTAAGAAGGGCTCTCTGCACAGAGGCTGGCACAGTGAATTATGGCTATTACTTAATCAAGTCAACCTTTGTGTCTACTTCCTCACATTCAATTGTTCAACCCACTTGCCATCTGGTTTCTGTACCCACAATTCCAAGGAAGCTCACCGATTGCTAAGTCCAAAGGACAGATTTCAGTCCTTATCTGACTGACCTATCTGCGGTATTAGACATCGCTGACTTCAACTCTATCCTTTGAAATTCTCCTTTGGCTTCCCTAAAAACCGTGCATCCTATTTTCTTCATACTTCTCTGGCCAGTCTTTCCAAGCATCTTTTGTGATTCTTTCGATGCTTACCTTTCCAGATTTTTAAAAAAATATCTTAACTTCATCAAAGTAACACATGCACAGCTATCTGCCAATGACAGCATCCCAGCAACGTCTTGGTACAGGGCAGACAATAGTGACTGAAAGGAATCCCACCAACTTCTCTCTTATATTTGGGTCTTCACCCCAAACTGCTTACCTTTGGTCCTACACGCTGACAGCTGTGTTGCTAAATACCTTTGGAGAAAAATCACACAATGAAGTAAATCGGTTTAATGTTATGTATGTATATTTGTATGTATATATTTATTTTTAAGTAGGTGGGTGAGCACGGAGCGCAACGCAGGGCTTGAACTCATGACCCTGAGACCAAGACCTGAGCTGAGATCAAGAGTCGGGCGGTCAACCGACTGAGCCACCCAGGCGCCCCAATTGGTACTGTTTTAAATTAACGTCTGTAACCTCATTCGTGTGTTCAACACCCAGCAATCCTTTTTTGCATCCTGTCAGCTCCAGCTCCCATTTCCTTTGGGGACCACTAAAAAACAAAACCAAACACCAAACCAAAGAGAAATACTGAAACAGGAATAGAGGGGTCAGAGTGAAAAGGATGAGCCCTCCTCCCCTCCCCGCTCTACCTCACTCCTAGAGGTGTTAAGAGCTTGTAGTGCAGCCAGCCGCCTCCTTTCTGTGAGTATGCAAACATGGATTTATATCCCCTTGTCCTCCAAACAAATGAAATCAAACATCACTGCCCATTCGCTCATTTGTTTTCCAGAATACTTTTCCGTATTAGTACGCACGGCTCTTCCTCATTCTTCAACAGCTGCGTGCTCTTCCCCTGAATGGACGTGCCATAGTCCAACCTCTCCACTACTGATGGGGCACCGCGCTAGTTCCGTTCTTCACGACCTCCCTTGGGAGCTCCACACTTTCGTTCAAGCTCCCATCCCATTTCCACTTTTCTCACAAGGATCTTCTTCCCTCTTTCCCAGAGGCAACTGAGGATGTCAAGTGGGAAGTCCTCCAGCTTCCTACCTCCCCGATCTACACACTGATCTGGGACTCCAACCGTCCTTTGGGGTCTTCTGCCGGCGTGCACGCCCGCTATGCCTCCCAACACGCCCGCCTGTTCTCACACAGGGCTTCCCAACACTTATCCTCTCTGGGGTTTTTCCCAACCCCTCTTTCTCTCTCGCTGTCTCCAAGCTCACGTAAGCATGGTTACTTATATTCCCTTTTACGACTCTCTCCCTTTTATGCCTCACAGCCTCGCTTCTCGAGCATAGTCTCTGATCTCTACTGTCACTTTCCTCATCTTCCATCTGCTGCTCGGACCCTGCTGCCGGCTGGCTTCCAATTCCACTACTCTGCAACTGCTGCTGCTAGCCAAGGTCACCAGGGGCCTCCTAGGTGCCAAAGCCAAAGGCTCTTGGCGTGCTTCCTTTTACTTCACCTCTCCATGGCATCCATGTGGTATTTTTGGGTTTTTTTGTGGGGTGGGGGGGGGTCTTAAATCTTCTTCTTTGGTTTGAGAAGTCTCTCTCTTCCGGTTTTGCTTCTTTCTGGCCACCCCCAAATACTGGTGTTCACCAGGATTCTGTCCTCCATGCTCTTCTGACTACACATTTCCCGGGTGACCTCATCTGCTCCCAAGGATGCACGAATCCTAGGCTTTCCACCTATCGTCCTTTCAATGTCCGTGCTTCCAAACACAGCCTGTGAACAGCATCACCATTGCCCCAGTCACCTAAGTCAGAAACCTACTTTCCACTCCTTTACCTTCCATCATCCAGTCAGTCACCAAAGTGTACCTCTCATCACGGTCCTACGGCCCATGCCTTGGCCAGCTTGAGTCTCCATCATCTCATCTGACATCGCCCTCTCCCCCCAAGTCCATCTGTTCTCAAAGTGCGGCCAGCGCCATCGCTCTGAAACGAGCATCTGGTCCTAAGCACGGTCATCACCACCCTACGTATGTTCCCTCTATTCCACCCATCCAGAACTACTCGTTCCATGAACAGACCATGTAATCTCATGCCTCTGCCAAGAACGCCCCCCCTCCCCACCCCCCTCTGCCTGGCAAACTCCCACCTACTTCTCATGGCCCATCTCAAAGGCCACCCCTGTGAAGCCTTCCCATCCTCACTCCATCAGCAAAGTTGGTAACTCCTTCCTCTCACCACAGATCCTCGTTACGTATTTATTGCAATGATCGTGTTTTATTAAACTTATTTACATTTACATGTCTCTCTCTCATTCTAGCCCTTAGAGTTCCCTGAGACCAGAAACTAGACCTTACTTTTATATCAGCATCCAGCAGACTGCCTGATAAAAGCAGGGGGGCCTTGATAAATGTTGGCTGAACAGATGAATGAATACCATGTACCTATCCAATCTCCCAAACCAAAATTCTGAAAGCCACCTTCCATTCCATTCCTCCTTTTCTACCCTCAAATGCCAATTGGTCAAGTCCTGTTGATTCTACCCCCGGAAGATCTCTCAAACTCATGCCCCTCCTCCCCATCTTAATGCCACAGCCTTAGACTGGGCTCCAATACCCCTTACTTGAACTAGATTTGGTCCCCTCCAAACCATTCTCCACACTATTGCTGAGTATTTAAAAAAATTTTTTATTACAAAAATAGTACATACTTATAAAAAATTCAAACAATACAGAAATAAAAGCACAATACATTCCCAGTATACACACAACCACAGAGCCCCCCCCATCCCATTCCCCAGAAGTTATCGCTGTGAACAGTTTAGCGTATATCCCTTCAGACCTTTTCCTCTGCATATACAAGTATATACACACATATAAATATACACACGTGGTTGTCTTTTACAAAAGTGGGGTCAAACTCGTCTGTTACATAGGATTCTTCAATTTCTTTCGTTCGACATAGAGAAAATTTCTAAAACACAAATCTGGTGCAATCATTCTACCAGTACTCATTTCCTATAATACACAGTTCACACCCGTTAGCATCGAGGATATGCTTCCTGCCAGTCTTTCAGTCTCATCTCTAGCCACTCCAGCATTAAAGGACTGGAGCACAAACCACCTCCGATCCTTTCTGGAACAAGGCGGGCGGGCACAAACAAATCAGGAACACACACTGCTCTTAGAGATAGCAGATTACACTCTGCCTGCACTTTTCCATCTGGCAAGCTCCTACTCATTCTTCAACAGTCAGCTTATAAATTACCTCTAGGAAGACCTCCCTTTTTCAGACATGGTCACTCCTCTGTTTTCCCCTCTACATCTAGTGTCTTCATTGCACTTAGCTCACAGCACCATTGTAATGATTTAAGAAACGAGTTTTGAATTCCACTCCCCCTCCCCAACTTGAGGGTGAGCTCTTTAGGTAAAAGCAATGTGTCTTATTTACTTTTGCATCCCAAGGATCTGACAGTGCTTATCATGGAGCAGATGGTCAAAAACAAATCTTTTGAGGATGTTATGATCGCAGGAACATTTACTAAGTACCTACTACGCACAGAACCAAATCCTACGCATGAAAAGAAAGTCTTTGCCCTAAGGACCTTACCATTGTCCTACCCTGTCCCCTGGGGACGAGGGGCACAGAACACATTCACATGGCAACATCATTTCTGACATACAGGCTGTTTCAAAGATGAAGTCATTTGCCTCAAATCCATTTAGGGACAAGGCATTGTAAAATCAAATCAATAATAAAGTAACAGGCAGTTTGTCCAATAGGTTTATGTGTTTACTGGGGCACCGAGTCTACCAGAACCCAATTCTCTGTCCCAGCAGGGGGCTGTCACCTGTTCCAGCCTGCAAATTAGAAAACTGAGATAATACCATGCTTGGAAAATGTCTAATACACCCAGAAGACAGAAAATTGTTAGTCCTCTCATAATTGCTCCTCCTTCCTGAGGGAAAAGTGATACCAAGAGCAGTTAAGTGGAGCTAAAGGAGGGCACGGGAGAAAGAAGAGACTGTTCTCCTTTTGTTAGTGGTACGGAAAAAGGGGTTGCTTGGTTTTAAATCAAAGTGTGACACTGCCCCGGGGAAGATCAGAAGAGGTGATTTATTACCATTTATATACTATTTCTTAAAGGCTAAGGTGTCAGTCAATCTAGTGATTTCAGGATCAGACGCTATACAACAATTATGAACAAATTAAGGAAGGTGAGCCACCTAGACTGGAGAACAGCGAAGGTTAACCAGGAAGGCCCCAAAAGGAAGCCTCATTCATCAGAGTCCAAGTCACTGTCCCCAGCAATGGAGTGGAAATCCTCACTGTCCTCCTCGTCCTCTGACAGGTGGACCTGGCTTAGTACGCTCGGCCCAGAGCGCTGCTCTTCCTCCTCATCTTCTTCCTCCTCTGATACCTCATACCCACCGATGCTGCTGAAGCTTGTGTCTTGGGTGTTCGACTTGGGATCAGGCTCCTCATAGCTCCCATAACTGAGAAGAGAAACAGGTCATCTCTCAAGCTCAGGTACCACCCTCTAGCTGACCAGTCCCGTTCTCAGTGCCACCATGGGATCAGCCCATCTCACCTCCCCTGGACACTAAAATGACTGTTCTGTAGGTCCCCGAGAGAAAAATGATCCTGTTCAAAACATCAACCTGCCAACTTCATATTCACAAGAACCCGAATGAAAGAAACTCCCCTACACCTGAACCACACGCTGCCGGCTGGCGTGGCCGTAAATGCAGACAGCCTCAGAGTTTCATCTCCCACTTACAGCTTCATGCACGTGCAGATCCAATTAGTCAATGGTCCTGAAGATTCTACTTCTTCCATTATCTTGTCCCCTCCTTCCCATCTCTACTCCACCTGCCTTAGTTTAGTCCTTTGCTATCTCTGGCCTACGCCGCTGAAATCGGTCTTGATGCCTCCAGTCTTGCTCTCCTCCAATTCATTCTTCACACTTCTGCCACAGTGCTCTTTATTTTTTGTTTGTTTATTCTTAATTTTACTTAAAAAAAAAACACCACACAAGCAATGCATGTTCACTGGTTTTTTTAAAAAAATAAAATACATGCCAGAAAAAAAAAAAAGAAAAAAAATCACCAGCAACTCCATCAACCAGATATAATCTCTTGGTATATGACCTTCCAAATTTTTTTTCTATGCGCTTAACTTAGATGCTTAGACATTTTTTATTTTACAAAATTGGAATACTCTACATACTCCTCAGGAATCTGTTTACACACTAATGATTATAATGAGCGCCTTTCCATGTCAGTGAACACCCATCTACAGCACCCTCTTAATCGCTGTATGGCACTCCACTATACGGCTGCCGCATGACTTGACACAACCGTCTCTCACCGGGACGCTGAAGCTGTCTCCAACATTCCCACTATGAAAGACAAACTCCCTGTACAAATGTCTTGATGAAGGTGCTGTATTACTGCCACAGAATAATTTCCTAGGCATGGAATTGGCCCCCAAGGGGGATGCACATTTTCTGAGGTTTTGGTTTATAATGATAAATTGCTACAGCTCTCTCCCACCCACCCCACCTTATCAATTCACATTACCGGCAGTCATTGGAGAAGGTCTTTCCACACACCTTCCCAACACCGGGCATCATCATTCATTTTCATCTTTGTCACTCTTACAGGTAAAATACTGCATTTCATTGTTTTATTGCCTTCCTTTGAGTCTTAGGGAAGTTATTTTTTCATATATTTACTGGCCATGTGCATTTCTTTTGGGGTACAGAGCACTCTTTCCAAAATGCAGATGTGCTCATACTTCTCAATGTCTGCCCTGAACTTTCAGGCCCTTCATGATTTGGTCCTTACCTACCTCTGTAAATCGGCTCTCTCTCACAGACCATGGATCAGAAGCTCTGGCCACACCAAGCTGCTTACATGCTCTAGAACTGTTTCATGCCTCATATGCTGTTCTTGCTCTCTGAAGTGCCCTTTGCTTTCTTCTTCTTCTAGGTAATTCCTCATCCGAGTTAGCTCGGTTTCCTTCTCTAAGCAGCTCCTCTACCCCACTCCTATCCAAGTCCCAGAAAATCCCTGCGGTTGCCTATCACAGCACTTTCCAAGTCACACTATGATCGTCTGTTAACCTGTTCTAGGTTTCCCACTAGACTGAACTCCTTGAAGGAAGGCACCACATCTTAGTTGCTTCTGAACTTGTGATAAATATTTGCTTAATGAGTAAATAAAGACTAACTGCTTCCTGGATACCTCTGGCTAAATGCATCTGATGTACCTTAAATCTAACATGTCCAAAGACAAATTTCATTTTTTCCTCCTTTCCTGCCTCATCAAATACCTACCTGCTCTTTTCACTTTCCTATCTCAGTGACATTCCCATTCATTATCTATCTCCCTACCTCCTAAATCCAACTGATCTATTCTGTAAATAGCTCTTCAATATGTCCCTTCCTTTCCCCCACCTCCAACAGATCCCAGCTGAAATCCTTATCATTGCCCTAGAGGTATTTAACATAAAAAACTCATGTTACTTCCTTTTCCTTGAAGTGATGATTCCCATTACCCAAACTCCAAGTGTCTGAACATGCCACCTAAGGTCCTCTACAATATACTCCCTTGCTGCTTCTGGAGCCACAACTCCCCACAACCTCCGTTCACCCTGGAACATCCTTTGGTATATTTCTGTGCCTTTGAACCTACTGTTCCATCTCTAAGGGTCTCCTCACCTCCTGCCGCTTTTCTACTTAGCAGACTCTTCCTATTCAGCCTTACTGCCAGGTCCAGTTCGAATGTTCCCTCCTCTGCAAAACTTCCCCTGATCGCACCAAGCAGAGTGAGACACTCCCTCCTCAGTGGTGACTTGGCACTTTGTACTTAGCACACTGTATTTGTCATGATTTTGTTGGTTATCAGTCTCTTCCACTAGCCTGTGAGCTCCTCGAGGGCAGGCTATGGCTTGCTTCTCTGTGTCTCCCCCAAGGGCCTACACGGTGCCTGGCCCTAGAGGGTGCTCTGGAAATGTCTGATGGATGAAAGTAATCTGATGCCGGGCCCTGTGCCCTTGCAGCCGGGCACTGATGCCGCAGCCCTGTAGCACGCTGCCGCCCATTACCTGATGTTGCTATCCTCCAAACCATGAGAAGCCTCCCCACCGTCTGCCTCATAGGACATCATGCTTTCTTCGTTCTCCATGCCCATCCTTGTGTTCTCCTGAAGCATGCGGGGCTGTTTGGGTCTTATCCCACTAGATCCCACATCAGAGTCGCTTCCGCTTTCACTCAGCTGGATAGCTGTGAAAAGAAGACGGTCCTGAGATAAGCTGGACAGAAATACCCCCTATGGCTTGGTCTTCCCAAACCAGTTACTGCCCCACATCTATACAGGCACCCTGCCTGGACTCCTCACCTCAGAGGGGGGCCTCGGGCCAACATCGGCAAGACCACAGTTTAGAAACAGAATCCAAATAACCACTTCCTTTTCTCATCTCAGCCCGGTCTTGTTTTCGTCCCCCATCATCTCCTGTACTTTTCCCTGCCACTGCTATTAATTGACGAAATAAACCTAATAGGATCTTTTTTTTTTTTTAACTGAAGCATAGTTGACATACAATATTCTATTAGTTTCAGGATTACAACACAGTGACTTGGCAATACATACAGTATTCTATGCTCACTGCAAGTGCAGCTACCATCTGTCAACGGGCAATACTATTACAATATCATTGACTATATTCCATATGCTTTTTATTGCCATGACATATTCATTCTGTAACTGGAGCCTGGATCTCCCACTCCCCTTCACACCCATCACCCCCCCCACCCCACCCCCGCCCACTGCACTCTGGCAACCTCAGTTTGTTCTCTGTACTTAGGGGTCTGTTTCTGCTTTGTTTGATTTTCTGGTTCCCACGCGAGTGAAATCATACATGACTTATTTTACTGACTTATTTTACTTAGCATCATATCCTCTAGGTCCACCCATGTTGTCACAAACAGCAAGATCTCATTCTTTCTCATGGCTGAGTAGAGCAGGATCTGATTTCCTTATTCCCCCTCCCTTCCCTATTACAAACACAACACCTCTTTCTCATCTTCATCAAATATTCAAACCCAAGATGCTACTTAGGCACTGCCTCTTCCACGGTCATCTTTTGCACTTCTGTGTTCTATCTCTTCACCTCCTCGAAGGCTAATGAGTGTCATCATCCTGTGAGGGCTCAGTACTCTGAGTCTGTGAATGAGACTTCAAGGAAAGAGCAGCTTCTGGTAAAGGGATATGTGGCCCAGAGTTTCCTAGCCAGTCCTCAAGGTGCTACGGTGAGCTACCTAGAACAGAAGCCGAGGAACAAGACTTACCAGAGAAAGGATTGTCTCCTTCTTCATCACTCCCGGCGTCTTCCTCATCATCTTCTCCTTCAGACATAAGCAAATCCTCATACAGGACGCTGGCCTGAGGCTGTTGCACAGTTCCTTCCTCCTCATCTGCAAGATCACCGTCTGCATCTTCGCCTTCCTGAATGAGACCAGTTGGGGTCCAAGTCCCATCAATTGACCAAGTAAGAGACTAGAGGCCACCACCAGCACCCCCCTTGCTGCCTCACGAGAAGTTAAGTAACTGTGGTGGATTGACTGATACAGCTGATTTTTCAAGGATTAAAGTCTGATTGGGCCTCACTATGGACTCTCTGATATCGCCTTGGGATTTGGCCTGCCCTGTACTAGCGGGGCCCTATCATGTAAGGGTATAACGTAACCATGAGCTTTCTGTAAGCATACTCACTGGGGCTGGAGTCTTAGGTTTCCCATCCTCCTCCTCATCATCATACCCTTCAATATCTACATCAGAGTCTTCCTCGCCCAGCCTACCTCGGCCCTGGTGCATCTGAGTAAGGAACACAAATAGCACATCATTGAGGGACGTGCCTGCAGGAGGAGTTAACCAAGGGCTCTCACCCAGGGCGGATGCTCCTCCCTGATATCCCAGCCAACCCCACAGCTAGTGGGGGCTGCTGACACAGCTCAAGGCATGTGTGCTTTTTCCCATTCATTCTTTGGAAATCACTGGTAGAGTAGAACCAAAAACCAAACACCAAAAACCCGAAGAATGGGAAGGTCCTTGTTCTGCTCTTCCATATCATCACAAGGAGACTCTTCCTTCCTAACGCAAGCTTTCCTTAGCTTCTGTTAGGACTCTTCGGGACAGAAAAACTCTCCTGGGCTTTGTACTCTCCAGTGGAAGCCTGCCTGAGATCAGCTGAGAGGATTTTCAGCTTCAGATCGGGAGTATCTTCGGACACCTCTAGAACAGGCCAATTTTTAAAATTTCATTTAATTTTATAAATCATTTATATTACAGCATACATACAGTACAGTAGCAGGGCCAATTATTTTGAACTCTGTCTCTGAATGCAGTTGGTCTTTCTAGTCACCTGTGAGGTTGCTCTGATGCCTCATACACTTTTCATACTTGTGCCTTCCCTGAAGTGCTCTTGTGCCTGACTCTGCCCATGGGGACAGACAGAAGACAATGCCAGTCATGTGACCTGCCACCAGCCCACCTTGAAATCCCATTTCTAAGCCTTCATTCCCAGGGCCAAAGGGGCCCAATCATCCATGATACATATCATGTATCACCACCATCACTCCCCCACTCCCCACCAAAGCATATGACCAATGCCACCAAGAGAAAAAGAACATCCTACCTGGGTCACCTGCTTTTCTGGAGTGGCAGTGGGAATATCCAGGACAGACATATTGCTCTCATCTTGAAATACAGAGGCATCTCGAGACATACTGAGGGATGTGTTGGTGTCATACAAATCAGGAGGCTGTGGCACAAATGTACAACTTAAGCTTCTATTTAGGAAAGGGAGTAAGAAATACAGAACTCCCCTTTAGAACATTCACTGCAGAAAAAGGTCATGCAGAGCAATCCACTTAAAGAGAAACAGTTTGACACAGCTTTATGGACAGGTCTTTGGGAATCCTACAAATGCTTGCTCGTTCTAGCAGAGCGACATCTGATGTATACGATCAGAAGCCTGAAGCAGAAGAGCATCAAAGCTGTGGGACAGTTCTACGGCCCAACAGTCTTTCTGGTCAATAACCTAGTGTCTTCTAAGCCCTGACTCACTGTTTGCAGGCCCAGGGCTTCACACCTGCACAATTTTGATTCTTTGGTTTAGAGACATCTAATAGGAAATCGCATAAAGGAATTCCAATTCCAACAAGGGCATGTAGTGGGTTAATAGTTTATGAGCTCATCAGAGGATGCTATGAGGCAAAATGGTGTGGTGTAAAAAAACAACATGGGCTTTGGAAAAAAATGCCCTGGGTTTGAGTCCTGGCTCCACCATTTGCTAGCTGAGTAACTTTAACAAATTATTTAATCACTCTAAGCCTTGGTTTCCTCAATTATAAAACATGGATGATGTCTGCCTCCCAAGGTTGCTGGGAGAATGAATGTGTAAGCTCCTTACCCCATGCCTGGTATTCAATAAATTATAGATTCCTTCCCTCTTCCCTCTCCTGAAGAGATGAGGGATTTAGCAAATGGACTTTTCAGTGACAGGAGGGCAGGAGGAACTGATAAAGAACAGGCTGGAGAAGTATGAAAGCGTTCTCTAAAACTCGGAGGGTAAAAATATTACGTAGCTATTTAAAAATCATGTTTTCAAACATTAATGAGATAAAATGTTCATAACATAATGTGAAGGGAAAACAATAAGACACAAAACCATATTGACCAATTTCACTTTAACAGTGTCTACATACCCTGGTGAGCACATGTGCGTGCGTGCACCCCCCCCCCCAGATTTGAAAGAAACACACCAAAATGTTCACAGTAGCTGGTTCTTTCGGAGTGGTGGACTTAACTCTAGGTAACTTACTCCTTCTTGATATTTCCCAATGAACATGTTGCTTCTATCAACAAAAAACCCGACATATGTGTTACGTTGTGGGGTTTTTTAAAAAAGCAAACAAGGATGATTGAAGAGGGTTTTGGAGAAAGAGGCAACACAGAATTTAAAGCATTACAGAGCAAGTAAACTAGTGGTTGAACAGAAGAGAAAATCAGGGAATGAGGGGCTACTGGGGAACTGCAAGGTGCGCCATTTTAGGTGAAGTGTTAAGCTAAATATATGATGTCATTCAAGCTAGGAGGAAAGAGTTGAGTGAAAATACATTATTGACTACCACCATTTAGGGATGGAAGTAGTCTAATTACTGTTACGTTTCCATACACCCAGAATTATGACAGGTTAAACCTACACAAACCCTCTTGAGTAACACTGGGCTTGAAAATAGCAATGAGTAAGGACAACCGCTCGGGTGCACCTTCCTCAGGTTAAGAGAAAATGCTCAGGGCTTCCTATTTTATGAAGTGTATGTATGCGTGAAGGCAATGACGAAAGGGTGAATGAAGTAATGAAGAGGTGCTATCTACACCCTACTCTTCACAGGGGACCCTCTACCTGTACCGAACAACAGCCACTGCCCAGAAGGGAGAACAGCTGCCAGGCTTTCCTCAGCCACCTGAGACAGTGGGGGAGGGGCACGCAAAAAACGAAGATAACCTCCGGGTCTGAGGCTTTGACTCACCAAAGGACTAGGTTTATGCCGTCAAAGATTAGAGCTAAGCATGTGCTGCTCAGTGGCTAGACTCTTCTGAGGAATGATGGCTAAAACCCAGGCTTTAACTTACCAGAAAGGGCCCTGTGGGAACTATAGGCCTATTAAGCAAAAAGGGCTTTCCTGGGCAACATCACTCACCCAAGCCCCCCGGACCCAATCTGCCCACATACTCCAACAGCCTTTCCTTGTTCTGGGCCTGGAAGTAGTATCTTAGGACTCTTTATACTTGGTCCCTCAGTAACCTAGGTTTTGGGGTAAAAGAGAGTAAAAGATAGATAGGGAGAGTGCATGAAAATACAAACAGCAATAATCCAACAGAGATCATACAGGTTGCAGTATCAGTTCAGAGTAGAATGAAAAAAAGTATTCCAGTGGGAATTGGGAGAATTTTGCATTAAAATCTTTGGTTAAATTTGAAAGGAAGTCTGAGAACTTTGTAGACAATTTTCATACAGACAAGGAAGCATTTACTGAATGTCTCCTACATGCCAGACAAATTAACTCATTTAATGCTTATGATAATCTCGAAAAGCACATTTTAGAGAAAAGGAGACTGAGCGGGCTTAAGCTAACTTCCCAAGTTCACAAAGCTAGATAAGAGCAGAGCTAAGATTCAAACCCAGGCCTGTTTTATTGCCAAAATTCATGTACTTCCCACTTTACCACAGTGCCTTCAATACAGAAACCAAGCACCAACTATGTTCTTGATAAGTCCCATTCTTCAAATATGGAAACATATGCTTATGTTCAAATATATCCAAGGGACAGAACAGAAAGACTAAAAATTTCTTATTAATCCTGCTCTGTACTCTTGTGACATGTAACTTTAAGAACATTATAAATGTTACCTGTCCTCATTTACAAGGAAAGGGAATCAATCCAGGCAAATGGGTGACATCTAAGATACACTGAGATACATCTGAAGGAATGAGGAATCGGGCGTCTATGAGGCACAGGAACAATGTGGCCAATGTCTATAATTGAGAATTCTATCCTCTAGGGATGAGCCTAGAACCCCAATTCATAGGCAAGGGAACTCCAGAGACTCAAGAGGATACCTGTGGCCACAGTAGTCAGGAATCTGGTATTCCTAAATACTGCCTCAACAACTAAGATCCCACCCCACTCCTTCATCCCACAACTGCTTCTTCTGGACTCAGCAAGGCCACCAAGACCCATGGCCCTCACTCACCTTAGCCTTTGAGAAGACAAGAAAGCACACGAAAGGCATATGAAGAGGAAGGACAGAGAAGAAGGGTATCTCAGTAAATATATCTGTTAACATGCTCCCAATTTCCCAAACCAATAAGAAAACTCTAAGAGGCAGTTCCTAGTCTTCAGACTCACCTGAGGTGTGTAAGGCCCTGGGGTCATTGGGTCCAAGCTTTCTAATTCTGCTTCCTCCAAAGCTGCTTCCTTAGCTGTACAAATATCCTTCTCAAGTTGAGTCAAATGCTCATCATACTGAGAAATAAACAAAACTAGTGAATTCACATGTTTTAGGCACCGAAGATATAAACGTAAAGCAGGGGCGCCTGGCTGGCTCAGTCAGCAGAGCATCCGACTCTTGATCTCATGGTTGTGAGTCTGAGCCCCACGTTGGGCATGGAGCCTATTTAATAAATAAAATAAAAGTACACAAAGCAGACAAAAATCCTTGTCTTCATGGAGCTTCTTCTAGTGACAGGTCACATATGAAAAGTAAATTATCATATAGCTTGTTAAAAACATTTAGCACTAGGTAGGAAAATAAAGCAGGAAAGGAAATGAGGGACGTGGGGTAGGAGGTTACATATGAAAATCAGATAGGCAGGGAAGACCTCCCCACCCAAGGGAACAAAGGTATTCCAGAATGCTACATCCCAAGGACACCTCTTGTTTACCACCTACCTCAGTCAGTGTCTGGTAACAGACATTCACAATCTCCTGAGCAGTCTTAGTATACTGACTTTCAGGCCCTGCAAAAGAAAAAAGAAAAATGCCATGACTTTTGCAGACTTCAGTTCCAGAAGTTTACTTCTGTCACCAGCAGTAGTGTCCCATGTTATCCTAGACCCAAAAATTCATGCCCCAGCTTTATCTTCGACTCTGGCTCTACTTCTGGAGGTGGAGAAGTTCAAATGCATACAAAAACAGAGACACTAATAGGATGAGTACCCACTACCCAGCTTCAATGATTGTCAACACATGGTCAATCCTGTTTCATTTACACCTCAACTTTTACACTCCTCCCAAATTATTTTGAAGTGAATTCCAGCACCAATTCATTTATTTCACCCATAAATTGTTTTAGTATGTGTCTCTGAGGACTCTTCTAAAAAATAACTACATATGATAATGGTAGATATGTATCATTATACATTTGTTGAAACCCACAGAATGTACACCAAGAATGAGCTCTACTGTGAACTATGGGCTTTGGGTGATCATTATGATGTGTCAGTGTAGGTTCACCAAATGTAATAAACATACCACCCTGGTAGCAGATGCTGATAATGGGAGAGCCTATGCACGTGTGGAGGTAGGGGGTATATGGGAACTCTCTACCTTCCACTCAACTGTTTCCTAAACTGCTCTAAAAAATTGGATCTCAATCTCTCTCTCTCTCTCTCTCTCTCTCTCTCTATATATATATATATATAAAACAAACCAGTTATATTACATCTGAAATAATTAATAATTCTTTAGTATTATTAAGTAGCCAGTCAACATTTAAATCCACCAATTGTTTCATAAAGGTTCTTTTACATTTGATTTCTTTGAAATCATAATCCAAATAAATTCTACACACCACTCTCAGACACTTTTACCTATTCGGTGATTCTTAACTAGACTATACAGGTCCCCATACGGTCTTTGTCACAAGCTGCAGACTGGTGGCTTGCAAGTCACTCCAGTTTTGTTTGGCCCACATAAAAAAATCACTTCAGTCTGTGAATACAGACCGAGCTGTCCACCCGTAACAAATACACTTTTTTGTATGTAAATTATACCTCAATAAAACGTTTTTAGACAACTCTTAATTAGTTGCCAACATTTAGTAACTGAGAAATTTCATATAAAAGCCCGAATGTCTGGCTTCTCTTAAAAGAGATGCGGTACCACAGTCGTCATGCCTACAGGGCACCAACGGGCTGGAGCTGAGCAGCAGCTGCCTCTGTGAGATAAGGCTTGTGCTCTGCAGGTTCCCATACTCCCTACCAGGTCTGCTTAACTCATTTCTGCCTGGACCCTGGAGGTATTTGAGTTTTTAATCCCGGACTTCAATATGCTTCAATATACTGGGGTCACTCACCCATTCATTCATTCGGAAAACATTTCTGAGTACCTTCTATGTGCTAGGCAGAAAGGAGTACGATACAGACCACATCCTTAAGAAGCTTATGGTCTAGTCCAGTGAGACAGACTATAAACAAATAGGGAAATATAATGAAGTGGGAAAATCCATACAGGGTTACCAGTAGAGGCACAGAGGAAGAAGTGGCCAATTCTGGGAAGAGAGAGGGGAAAAAGGAATTAGGAAAGGCTTCACAGAGGAGGGGATCCCTGAATTAGACCCATTTATTAGGATACAAAGGATAAAAAATATACTACGTGTATATGCGCAACTTTCACGCCAGACCTGATTATTACAAGCTATTACACGAATAAAAAAGTCTCTTTCAGTTAAAACCTCAGCTAGGACATCTGTTCTTTCAAAGATGTAATAAAAACCGTATCCTCACACAAGCTGACTGTGCCAAACACAAAGAAACAAGAAAGAAAACAAAGTCGACCATCAAGATATTTAGGACACATATAAAGACAGCGAGAGCTGGCTCAGCACCAAGAACAGCTTGAGTGGTAAGAAGACTGCAGCTCAAGTTTCCAGAATTCTAATCTCCTAGGGCCACCAGGAGGCTGGCCCTCAAAATACTGCTGGAGACAGACTGCAGACGTTAACGGAAAGCTGGTTCATGTGGACGGCCATGCGTGGTGCTAGGGTAAACAGGCCACAGACAGTCTACAGGCCTCCTCCATCAAGCCAGTGCAACATTAGCTTCTTCGGGACAGTGACTCTTCTACCTGCGGGGACTTGCCCTGTGGCTACAAGTCCAGCCTCTAAATGACGAATTTAGACCTTACTTGACTTCAGTTTTGAAACCTAAACCTAAACTAACCCTCTAACAGCTCATTGCTCTCGTTTAAAATACAGGGAAAAATTAGTTTTCTACATTTGCACAATTTTCTCTCTTAACCATTTTGAGGATGGGACCTCTTCCTTCCCCATTTTCTTTGCAACATACAACTCTAGAGAAACACCCGCTAATAATAACCCCAGAATATATTTTAAAAACACACTTATTTACATAAGCTGATACACCTGTTCATGTGTTTGGATTACTAGCTGTTTGTGTCCTCAGTTTAACAGTGTGTGCTCTCAAGCATTACAGAGGGTTCAGCTATTTAACTCTGTTACTCTACTATATGCAAAGTAGTTTTGAGGTACTTTTGATAAAAGACAGCAGTGGAGTAACAGTGTATGTCAGTACACTTCAATAAATACAGAAATAAATGTACACTCCCCCCAAAAAAGGGATAAGGTACCCAGATGTTCTCTTATCCCAGGAATTCTTGAATGAGGTGGTAATGAGAGAAAGAGATCCATGAATGTCCTGAAACTGTAAACAAAATTCTGTATGTAGTAACAGTTTTCAGGGGTGGAAGATCCATCGTTATTCCTCAGACTCTCAAAGGAGTCTATAACTACACCACTTCCACACAGAAAACCAAAATTAATTTTTGAAAGTGTAATTTCCAAAACAACACAAAAATGAAGATGAAAGGTAAGACCATCTATGAATTATCACTGTGTGCCCTACAGGAGAATAAGCTACCCATTTACAAAAAGAAGAATTTTTCCAAATATACTTTGCTTTTTCTCTCTCCTTATTAAATCATAGCAATGCAACTGCAATGTCTTGTCAAGGAAATAGATTTATACTTTGTCTCATTCCAAATAAGGATTGGTCATAAACTACAGAATCACATATAATTCAAACCCAAATGTCCTTAAATAGTGGTAATTCCAATGACAGCTTTGGAAAGCTGATTTCCCACCCAAATCAAGAAAATTCTTTTTGTCACTTCTAAGTTAATTTACCTCTCTAGTGATGTGAGAAGAAAGTTACAAGCTTCATGGTTCTAGTTAGAGAGGGACAGCAAGTATTATTGCTATCTGAAAGGTTTCAGTGAAAAATACCAGTCAAGTTGGTGAGCAGTCCTGCACAACCAAGGAGAGAAGGACATTTGTAATCACTCTTAAGTTCACATTTCCTTTGAGAATCTTTCCACCAATACTAAAAATAACCTTCCTCCTAAGAAAATGAGAACTCTGCCAAAACAAGCATAAAGTATCATCTTGACAGTGAATGGTGCAGGGGGATATGCATGTGTTCCAGTGTGAATCATTAAAATTAAAAAATCAAATCAAACCCCAGCAGCAGTAGAAAGCGTCTTTTAAATAAAAATCAGTGCCAGATTTAGAAACAGAAAAAGAGGAAAAAAGTCCGCACGGCTAATTCCTAACGAAACTACACACAGTCCACAGATCCCAAAGACATTAAGCTTGGACTCTCTCAATTCTTAGATATTTATCTCAAACTAGGTCTAGAAAAGGTAAAAAGAGAAGTAAATCTAATCTTTCAGACTGTAGGCTAGGCTCTTTACATTATGTAGAATGTGGATCAAATGCAAATTAAGATGTTTGGTTTCTAAGATAAGAGGTCTGATCTCTCAAACCAGAGTAACAGAACCTCACTCAGAATCTGGACTAGAAACTCAAGAAGCTAGAAACTATCCATAGGGGAACTGGGGTAATAAATCTCATTGGACAAGGGTAGGATTTACATTCAGGACCTATCTGATGAAAAGCCCTAAGAACCTGAAAATGCAGCCACTCTGGAAAACAGTATGGAGATTCCTCAAAAAGTTAAAAATAGAGCTACCCTACAACCCAGCAATTGCACTAGGTATTCATCCAAAGGATACAAACATAGTGAATCAAAGGGGCACAGACACCCCGATGTTTATAGCGGCAGTGTCCACAACAGCCAAAGAATGGAAAGAGCCCAAATGTCCACTGACAGACGAATGGATAAAAAAGAGGTCAGTCATCAAAAAGAATGAAATCTTGCCATTTCCAACAATAGGGATGGAACTAGAAGGTATTATGCTAAGCAAAAGAAGTCAGAGAAAGACAAATACCGTATGATTTCACTCATACATGGAATTTAAGGAACAAAACAGATAAACATACGGGAAGGGAAGGAAAAATTAAAATAAGATCAAAACAGAGAGAGACAAACCATAAGAGACTCTTAACTCTAGGAAACAAACTGAGGGTTGCTGGTGAGGAGGGGGTGGGGGGGGTGGGATAATTGGGTGATGGGCATTAAGGAGGGCACTTGATGGAATGAGCACTGGGTGTTATATGCAACTGATGAATCACTAAACTCTACCTCGAACTAATAATACACTGTATGTTAATTTTTAAAAAACCTGAAAATGCTTTTCTTTCCCAAATGACCCACCATTCCATTCAGCAACTTAAAAAAATACATACACAGCCTTGGCTAAACACAGTCAGCTCATACCTCTACAATTATTTGAAAAATAACAACACAGCAACTTCAAAACACCTTTTCCTGTAGAGTAAAATTCACAATAGGCCTTGACTCTTCACTTTTAAGCACTTACTATAAGCCAAGTATAGTGCCAGGCTCTGGTGATACAAAGTAAAAATTAAAAAACAGAACAAACAGGTCCTTGTCCTTGATGCCTTTCATGGGCTCATGAAGATCATACAAACACTCACAATTTCAATACTACACAAAGTACTAAGGTACCGTAAAGCAAGTAGCAATGTGTCAGAGAACAGATCCATGTTAAAGAAGACTTCATTAAATTTGTTCTCATCAAGTCAACTGTGATATGCTAACTGCCAAATCCGGTGAACATTTTTCATACTTGACCTTAGAAGCCCTGTGTCATATTTGCAACTGGTATTTACTTCTTCCTTAAATCTCTAATCCCATGGCTTCTGGAGCAACACTCTCCACTCCTTCCTGGTACTGCACCGCCACCTTTGGCCATTAGTTCATTCAACAGATATTTACTGAGTGTCTACTATGTGCCAAACATTACCCTAAGCACTCAGGATGTAAGACAGACATGATTCCTGCCTTCATGAAGGTTACAGCAATCACTTATTAAATTCAGGCCATTAAGTCTACCTGTGGCCATTTTTCTTCCTACACTCTTGGCCCAACTCTATATGACACCAACTACAATAGCTCACATAAAGAATAAGTATGGAGGAAGTTAACACAGATTTGTATCCCTCACAGTAAAGTTTTGTTTGGTTTCTCCTGGCACCACAGAGGTACCTTGAAAATACAGTACAGAAATTCCAGGGCTGAAAGAAAGCCTATTTTTTCTTGTGTCTCCTTTTTCTTTTAATAAATAATCATCTTTATTTTCCCCAATGGTATTTTCTAAATGTGCACTTTGTTGTAGCCTTAATATATTCTGGTGTGTATTTGCTTATTGGCATAATATACTATCTCACTCAGCACAAGCACGAGACTTTCAGTGAGATGCTGCCTTATACCAGGTTGCTATATCGCTATCTACTAGCTCAATCCAGTGCATAAGAGAAGAGGGCTAGCAAGCTATGGACATCATAGGTCTATTCCCTAACAAATATAAGTAGAAAGTGAATTCTTGAACAAAGCAGTATTCTCATAAAAATGAAAAAGCAAACGACAGTTACCACTGAGCAATATCCCTCTACTTCAGCCACAGTATTTTTTTTAAAGTGGAAAGCCAATCTAGAAGTTTTTTGCAGAAACATTCATGACATTCATTTAACTCTTGAGTCACATATGAACAGATTTTACTTAAACAAGATCACGTACATGAATGAAAATTGTCCATAACACATTATCAAGTGAAAAAAGAAAACTGTAGAACAGAATGTAAATATGATTTTTGTTAAAAAAGAAAAAGCATACGGTATGTATAGAAAAAGATCCATAATGCTTCACACCAAACCTGACAGTGGCCAACCCTGGAGAACGGGATAGGAAAAGGAAAAAAACAGAAGATTTTTCCTTTTCACTTACCACAATACTGTATGGTTTGGTTTTTTTTTTTTTTTTTGAAACAAGCATGTAATTTTTTAAGATGGAAAAATTTAGTTTAAGTTATATACTTGAATTTTACAGAAATAATTTCATCAGCAAAGATTTTTAAACATTGATAATTCCCGATGTTGTAGAGGTTATAGGGAAACAGGCATTCTCCTTACTGTTGTTTTTCACTATAAATAGGTATACAGATTTTTAGAACACATTTTTAGAACACAGATCAAAATTTCCTACAAAAATACTCCTATAAGAGCACAATTATATCAACGAAATAGAAAAATAGTGAAAAGCTGTTCACAAGCCAGCGTTAAAGAAATACTTTAAATACCCAACAGGGGGATAGTTAAATAAGATACATACATCTATGCTATGGAATACATTAAAAAGAATGAGAGAGCAATATGTACTAACAATAAGACAGAATCAATAACTATGTCAATTTCTCCCAAAACTGATCTATATGTTTACCTCAATTCTTATCAAATCCCAGCAAGACTTTTTCTGTAGACATAAATACTCTTCTAAAATTTATGTGGAAAGGCAAAAGATTAAGAAAAGAATTTATGAAAGAATAAAATGAGAGGAATCACTCTACCTGATGACAAGACTTACCGTATAGCTACAATAATCGTTGTACTGTGCAGAGGGATAGATACACAGATCAATGGAACAAAATAAACCTGGAAATAGACCCACACACTGAACTGATTCTTGACAAAGGTGCCCAAAAACAATGGAGAAAGGACAGCTTTCCCAACAAATGAAATGAACTGGACATCCATAGGCAAAACAAAATGAATCTCAACCAAAACCTCATACCATATACAAAAATTAATTCAAAATGGATTATGGATTTAAATGTGAAACACTAAAACTATAAACTTTTAAAACAAAATATAAGAGGAAAAAAGAAAACCTTTGTGACCTAGGGTTAAGCAGACTTCCTCTAGGAAGAAGAGTATGCCAGAAGAGTACCCCATAAAAAATATAAGAGGAAAAAAGAAAACCTTTGTGACCTAGGGTTAAGCAGACTTCCTCTAGGAAGAAGAGTATGCCAGAAGAGTACCCCATAAAAAAAAATTGATAAACTGGACTTTATCAAAATTAAACATTTCTGTTCTTCCAAAGATACTGTCAAGAGACTGAGAAGACACAGACCGGGAGAAAATCTTCGTAAACCATACATCTACCTGATCTCTTCCATCTCTTAGCTATTGTAAATACTGTTGCAATAAACATAAGGGTCCACGTATCTTTTCAAATTACTGTTTTCATTTTCTTTGGGTAAGTAATTAGCAGTGGAATTATGGGATTGTACGGTATTTCTATTTTTAATTTTTTGAGGAACCTTACTGTTTTCCACAGTGGCTGCACCAATTTACATTCCCACTAACAGCGCACGAGGGTTCTTTTCTCTCCACATCCTTGCCAACACTCAGTTTTAAAAGAAATTAGTCATGGGGATAAAAAGTATAGCACTGGGAATATAGTCAATAATATTATAAAAATGTTCTGATGATGATAGGTGGTAACTACACTTACATAGTGAGCACAGCATAACGTACAGAATTGTTGATTCGCTATGTTATACACCTGAAACTAATATAACACTACGTCAACTATACTTCAATACATTTTGATTTTATTTTTAAAAATGCAAATTTTTAAAAATCATACATATAATAAAGAACAAGTACCTAAAATAAAGAATCCTCAAAACTCATTAAGAAAACAGAGCACACACACAAAGAAAGCAGCACAATTAAAACTGGGGCAAAGAAATGAACAGACACCTCAACAAAGAAAATACACGGATGGCACATAAGCATAAGAAAAGATATTTAACATCAACAGCCATTAGGGAAATGCAAAGGAAAGCCACAGTGAGATTAAAGAATGACTAAAATGGAAAAAAAAAAACCAACAAGGATAATACTAAATACTAAAGACAAACTGGATCATTCATACATTGCTTGTAGGAATTTAAAATGGTACAGACACACGGGAAAAGAGTTTGGCAGTTTCTTACAAAACATATGTTTACCATCATCCTCTTGGGCATTTATCCCTGGGAAATGAAAATTTATACTCATACAAAACCCTGTACACAAATGTTCACGGCAGCTTTATTTACATTACAAAGTACTGGAAACTTGACAGTCCTTCCCTGAGTGAATGGCTGAACAAACTCTGGCACGAGGAACGTTACTCAACAATCTGAAAAAATGAACTATTGACACATTTAACAATTTGAACAGATCTCAAGACGATTATGCTTAGTGAAAAAGTCCATGTCAAAACTAGTATTATTCATATTAACATGCTCAGATCCTGAGTGATGTTGAACATCTGAACATGTTAATATATTGGCATCAGTGAAATACAAATCAAAACCACAACGAGATACCACCTCACATCAGTCAGAATGTCTGAAATTAACAAGGCAGGAAACAAATGCTGGCGAGGATGTGGAGAAAGGGGAACCCTCTTACACTGCCGGTGGGAATGCAAACTGGTGCAGCCACTCTGGGAAACAGTATGAAGATTCCTCAAAAAGTTCAAAATAGAGCTACCCTATGACCCAGCAATTGCACTACTAGGTATTTACCCCAAAGATACAAATGTAGTGATTCAAAGGGGAACCCGCACCTCAATGTTTATAGCAGCAATGTCTACAATAATAGCCAAACTATGAAAAGAGCCCAGATGTCCACTGACAGATGAATGGACAAAGAAGATGTTGTATGTGTATATACACACACACACACACACACACACACACACACACACAAATGGAATACTACTCATTCATCAAAAGCAAATGAAATCTTGCCACTTGCAATGACCTGGACGGAACTAGAGAGCATTATGCTAAGCAAAATAATCAGAGAAAGACAATTATCATATGATCTCACTCATATGTGGAATTTAAGAAACAAAACAGAGGAGCACAGAGGAAGGGAGGGAAAGATAAAACAAGACGAAATCAGAGAGGGAGACAAACCAAAAGAGAGTCTTAACCACAGGAAACAAACTGAGGGTTGCTGGTGCGGAGGGGGTGGGGGGATGGGGTAACTGGGTGATGGGCATTAAGGAGGGCACATGACGTAATGAGCACTGGGTGTGTGTAAGATTGATAAATCACTGAACTCTACCCCTGAAACCAGTAATACACTATGTGTTAACTGAATGTAAATAAAATTAAACAAAAACAAAAAACAAACATGCTCAAATGTCAAAACTATAAAGATGAGTAACAGTTAAGTGGTTGCCAAGGGACAAGACAGTGGTAGATGCACGTGGGGGGATGTGGATACAGAGAGGTAGCATCAGCGAGTTCTTCTGTGGTGACAGAACAGTTCTAAATCTTGACTGCAGTGGTGGCTACATGATGGCATAAGCTGTATGAAGTTGTACATACACACACAAATGAACATAGATTTTCTAAAAAAAAGTACAAACCAAATAAGGTCTGTAATCTAGTTAATGGTAATGTACCAAACCAATTATCCTGGCTTTAATACTGAACTATAGGTATGTAAGATGTCACCCCTGGAGAAAGCCGGGTGAAGGGTACACAGGACTCTCCCTATTTTTGTATTTCAAAAACAATCATGATATACTCACGAGCAAAGAGCAACTTACAGAGTAATTACCTATAAAAATGGCAATTCTTGCAAAAACAAAATTTAAAAAACCCCATCATTGTTAAACGTTTTATTCAAGTACAGAAAAAAAGCATAGAAAGGATACGTATTACCTCTGGGGAATGAAACTATGAGAGATTGGGGTAGCAGAATAGGCAGAAACTTTAATGTTTAATTTTACATATTTTCACACTGTTTGACCTTTCTAATAAGAAAGAGGTCTGACAGGAATGTGAATGACAGGCTAGTAAGTCTAGAGGATGGAACATTAGCCAGGTGACTATTTACTGTAATAATCCAGGCAAAATATAATGAGGGCTTTAGTGATATACTGGAAGTCGGAGATTTATTCAAGGGAAAGAAGTAAAAACAACTCTGAGGTTTCTAGGCAGAGCTACTGGGTAACACCAGTGCCCCCATTAAACCCAGACTGGAAACCGTTAAAGGACTGAGTTGAGTAAAGGATGGAGGGGGGAAGTTGGAATAGAGAAGAACATTCAGTGTGAGAGGTATGTTTGAAGTTCCACGGGGACATCCAAGAGGAAAGACTCAGCAGGTGGATGGGGATTTAGATCTTTGCTCAGAATAAAACTGAGAGTTACCAAGAAAGAGGTGGCTGCTGAAGTTAGAGGAATAGGCAAAAGAACATTCAGCAAAGGAGACTGAAAAGGAATGATCTACCAGGTAGGAGGAATGTAAGTGCTAAAAATTACAAAGCCAATCATAATACAGTTTCAAGGAAGGAATGGTCAGTGAAGTCAAATACTGGGGGTAAGGCCAAGATAATGACTGAAAAGTGCCAACCGTATCTGGCAATTATGTGATCCTATTCACTTGGTGTGTTGGACAAGGCAGAAGCCAAATTAAGGCTAAATGAGGCATGAATGGAAGGTAAAGAACAAGAGAGAGATGTATTTATTAAAAAAAAAATTCAGATCATGCTACAATATGAATGAACCTTGAAAACATTCTGCTAAATGAAGTAAGCCTGACACAAAAGGACAAATATTCCATATACTCTGATTCCACTTACATGAGGCACCTAGAAGAGGCAAATTTACAGACAGAGGAGAATAGAAGTTGCCAAGGGCTGGGGGAAATGGGAGAATAGGATTTTTGTTTAATGGATACAGAGTTTGTTATGGGGTGATAAAAAAGTTCTGGAAATGGATGGCGGTGATGGTTGCACAACATTTTTAATGTACTTAATGCCACTGAACTATACACTTAAAAATGGTTAAAAAGGTGAATTTTTATGTTGTGTACATTTTACCAGAATTTTAAAAAAAGTCTTGCTGTGAAGAAGAGGAAGAGCAAGAATGGCAGCAAGAGACTGAAGCTGGATTGAGAGAGATTTTATTCTCTTCAATGATGCGAGAGACTGAAACTTCACACAAGAATATGTGTATCTTGGCCCCAATCTAAAGAAGGTCACTGAGAGACTAAAAAAAAGAACCTTATATACTCCTGGCCAATCTTACAGAGTAGTCTCATAAGACAGACTTAGACACTAATATGTGGAAATAGTGTAAGCATTATATTTACCTATGAACAATACTGAATCACCTACTCATTTGCAAACTGACTGAGAACTTGAGATTTAATAGCCAGTCAGGGAAAAAAGAACACATGTATAATAGCAGCAAAACTTTTAAACTGCCTAGGAATAAACTTAAACAACAAAAAGACAGATGCTCAAAAGCAACAAAAACTATAAGATCTATGTGTAGGAACAAACTAAAGATACCTAGAAATTATCCAAAGAAAACTAGTAGCCTTTCTTTATTGAGGACGTAAAAGAAAATGTGAATAAATGAAAAAAAAAATGTAAGTTCCTAGATAGAGAAATGTAATATTATAAAGATAAACACTCTCCACATTAAATCCATACATTAAATAAGATTTCAATACTACTTATTTGGGGACAAGTTAGAATCTAACAAAAATGATCCAGAGTTTATTTAATAATTGAGCAAAGAAAGCCAAGGAATTTAAAATTATAAAGTCTGAGTGATGATCACAGTGATACTATCTGGTGATAATACTGCAGATTAGACAAATAAATAAAAGCGAATAGAAAACCCCCAAATAGGTTCAGGAATATATAAGAATTTAGTACATGATAAAGGTATCACTTCATTTAGCAGGAAAGGACAGACTATTCCGTAAATAGAACTTGGGACACTTTGGCTAATCATCTGGAAGAGAAAATAAGTTAGATTTTTACCTTATACCATAGAATCTATTTTTAAAAATCAATAAACATTTGAGTATCTAAAATATGATAGGTACTGGAAGAGAACATAGTTGGATATCTTAGGGGTAGGGGAGAGCTTTTAAACAATTATACCAAAGACAGAAATCATAAAGGAAAAGACTGATAAACGTAACTACATAAAAATGAAGTTCTCATTTTCTCTGGGTACATACCCAATAGTGGAATTACTGGATCATATGGTATTTATATTTGTTGAGGAAGCTCCATACTGTTTCCACAATGCCTATAACCAATTTGCATTCCCACCAAGAATGCACAAAGGCTCCTTCTCCTCCACATCCTCACCAACACTTACTGTTTCTTATGTTTTTGATTTTAGGTATTCCGACAGGTGTAAGGCGATGTTTCATTGGGGTTTTGATCTGCATTTCCCTGATGATTAGTAATGTCTTTTCATGTGTCTATGGACCCAAAGAAAATGAAAACATGAATTTGAAAAAATATATGCAGCCCTATGTTTATTGCAGCATTATTTAGAACAGCCAAGATATGGAAGCAGCCCAAGTGTCCATCCATAGATGAATGGATAAAAAAGATGTGTGATACATACACACATACCACACACACACGGAATATTACTCAGCCATAAAAAAGAACGAAATCTTGCCATTTGCAACGGCATGGATGGAGCTAGAGAGTATAAGGCTAAGTGAAACAAGCCAGTCAGAGAAAGACAAACACCATATGATTTCACTCATATGTGGAATTTAAGAAACAAAAGAACAAAGAAAAAGACAAACAAAAAACCAGACTCTTAAATAGAGCAAACCGCTGCTTGCCAGAGGAGAGGTGGGTTTGGGGATGGGTGAAACAGGTGATGGGGATTAAAGAGTGCACTTATCTTGATGAGAGCACTGAGAAATGTATAGAACTGTTTGAATCCTACTATATACCTGAAACTAATATAACACTACACGTTAACTATACTTCACTTTAAAAAAGTAAGTTTCTATGTCAGAAAACACCACAAATAAAATTAAAAGACCTTCTAGATGGAATAACTGCCACTGGCCTGCTATGAAACAGCTGTTTTCAAACACTGACCAACAAAAAGTGTGGGCCTATGATCCCTGAGAGAAGGGAAATAAAGGAGGAGGGCTGTACAATTGGCCTTAGCTTTCTACTGAAGCCAAGCAAGGCACAGCAGTCTCACAAAGCCCCAGAGACAAATACCAGCATCGGAGGCTAAGATAGCTGGAAACTGCAGGGGAGAACTGGAGAGGAGGGAGCTCCACAGAAAAATAACTGAAGCTCCGCAGAGAGGCTCCCTTGAGTCTTTGGCTGAATACTAACCTGCACCTGTTGAGAATGAGATTCCACAAGGGTCCTATAAGCAGAACTACCAGAGCTCACACACGGTTGGGAGTTACTTAAAAGAAAGTGGGGAGGGAAAAAAAAAACCCTCCCAGGAGTTTTTTGTTTTTTGCTTTTTGTAAAGTTACTTTATATCTGATTGAGATTGTAGGGTCCCCACTGAGCATTCTGTAAGTTCAGGCTCTCAGGTTTAACGACACATGATCTACCTATCCTAGGCCTACCATGAAGATGGCTTCTCATCAGAGTTGATTTTTGGTTCGAAGAGCACTAGAGGAGGAACTTGCTAGGAAATTCTTTGGGAAAAGAAATATGAATAACTTGGCATCACCTACTGGTAGAGACGATGCAGTTCACTTCAAATATGACCAAACATTAAGTACTAACTTACCTCTACCAACAACTTATGGCCTTACGGTTTTGTAAAGACTGACAAGAAGTTTGGGTTGTGTTTTTCAGAAGGGATTTCTTGATCTATACGCCGCTCTCTTTTCACAGACATGAAATGTTATGTGCCTTCTGAGACTACTGCAAATAGCTCCAATCCCAAGTTTGGGGTTTCCCTGATTATTAATGCTCTTTTCAAATGCTACTTGAACATGAAGAGAGGCTCTGAGACTGATTCTGATTCAGTACCTATGTGGTAGCTGGAAGGCATAAGGGCTTGGACTCTGGTACAAGTGTGCAGCCCATCACTGCCACTTAAGTACAAGAGTCCTGTGACACGTCCTGCACCCTTCCAGGCGCACTTGTATATGCAGCGCTACTTACCTTCCACTTGCTGCCTAAGGAGCCCTCGGCGCTAGCATTCTGGTTACATACTGTATGCACACATACACATGGTAATAAATACAGGATAAGTTGACAGAGTTTTAGAAAATGCTACAGAAATATGCTTATATGTAGTATGATACTACGTGTGAAGGATCAGAATGGCAAGAGTCAATGTTAACTAGATATACTGTTCTACTAACTTTGGTAGGGAATAGACCCTATGTGGACCCTATTACTATTAATTAAAAACAGAAGCATGTTCAAATCTGACCAGATCAACAAAATTTTAAACGAAAGTATTATTTTGTTTATGGTACCTGAGAGTAGGAAACATCTGGTATGTGGCCTTCAACTCCATGACTGACGTCCTTTTAGGACAAAAGACGTCACATTTTGTATCACAGGACACTATGAACCCTTATAGCCCTAGTCCGAAGTTTCTTATACTTGCATCAACTTGTTTAGAAGGGGAAAAAGTCAGCCTTCAAGGCTGTCCACTGCGGCTACCAAATCATTATCTACTCCCCCTTGGGAAAAAAAATCCCCCCTACTTTGAGACTTGTTCCCTACTGTGCCAGAGGCTGAAAACCAACAGTCTTGGAGCTAGACTTGACCTACCGAGAGCTTTTCGACTTGCCCAGAGAACTTTTTTTTTAATTTCAAGTTATTAGTAAATATGTAAAACTTGGGAAATGCCACACACAAAAATCCACATTTTCGCTTCTCTTGAAAAATTAAGACTACCAAGCAACACTATACTAATTTCCTTAGGACAACAATCAAATGAAATAGATGACTCTTTAGATGGAGTATGTACTCTTCTAACTTACTACAATCCACACCTGGCCCACCTCATTTACATTACTTGCCTGGCCCCGGCAAAGCCACCTGAGTTTGAGATCGCTGCTCTTCATCTCTACTCACCATCACGAACCTACTCACATTCACCAAGGACCTACACACCTGGCGGAGTCTCCCTCTTGGCTCCAAATCCCTCCCCATCATGGTGGGTTACTCTAATGTTCACCTGTACTACCCATCCAAACTCCTTGCTAATTTCATGCCCGTGGTTTGCAGCTCCACTCTAGCCAAACATATCCAAGGCTGTAACCAGAATGTTGTCTTTAACTGAAAACAGATTCACTTCCGAAAGTTTCAATTCCAGTATCCTACTTTTTAATCACAGCGTTGTATCTGTCCAGTTTTTTTTCATTCCCTCTGACCTCAAGGAAACTTATAAGCCTATAAGCCCATTAGCTCCTATTTCCCAATCTATCAAGCCTCTCTTAGCTTTAGTTTCATCCCTCACCAGCCCCCATGCTTTAAAAAGACAATTATCATATGATTTCTCTCATCTATGGAACATAAGAACTAGGAAGATCGGTAGGGGAAGAAAGGGATAAAGAAAGGGGGGGTAATCAGAAGGGGGAATGAAGCATGAGAGACTATGGACTATAAGAAACAAACTGAGGGCCTCAGAGGAGAGGGGGGTGGGGGAATGGGATAGACCAGTGATGGGTAGTAAGGAGGGCACGTATTGCATGGTGCACTGGGTGTTACACGCAACTAATGAATCATTGAACTTTACATCGGAAACCGGGGATGTACTGTATGGTGACTAACATAATAAAAAAACATTAAAAAAAAAAGTAAGGTAATATATATATAGTGTAGTACACCTCCCTTCATCAGCAACTGTATTTGAAGATGGAGGTTGGGGGATGATATAAAATAAATTTGGGGGCGCCTGGGTGGCTCAGTCGATTAAGCATCCAACTCTTGATTTTGGCTCAGGTCATGATCTCAGGGTCCTGGGATCGAGCCCCACGTCAGCCTCCCTGCTCAGTGCGGAGTCTGCTTGTGCCTCTCCCTCTACCTCTCCCCCAGCTCGTGTTCTCTCTCTCAAATAAATAACATCTTTTTAAAAAATGAGAATAAAATAATTTGGTAGGGGCGCCTGGGTGGCTCAGTCGTTAAGCGTCTTCCGTCGGCTCAGGGCATGATCCCAGGGTCCTGGGATCAAGCCCTACATCGGGCTCCTCCACTGAGAGCCTGCTTCTTCCTCTCCCACTCCCCCTGCTTGTGTTCCCTCTCTCGCTGTCTCTCTCTCCATCAAATAAATAAATAAAATCTTAAAATAATTTGGTAAGAAATGTGAAGTATGTGAAAGTACAGATAAATCAAATGCAAACTCTGATTAATTTTTAAAGATAAAACACAAATTGCCAGGGACGCCTCGGTGGCTCAGTAGGTTAAGCATCTGCCTTCGGCCCAGGTCATGATCCCAGGGTTCTGGGATCGAGGGTCACGTCAGGCTCCTTGCTTAGCGGGGAACCTGCTTCTACCTCTGCCTGCCACTCCCCCTGCTTATGCACGCGCTCTATGACAAATACATAAATAAAATCTTAAAAAAAAAACACGAATTACCAAGAAATTTCAAGCTTTTGTAGAGCTGCTTTGGGATATCCCCCAAACCAGAGACTATGCAGTCACAATCCTCTGCTATAAAGGGTCCTTTGGTGACAAAATTTGAGAAGTTCAAACTTCAACCTTTTTTTTCCTTGCTGACACCTTCAATTCTCAATCTTTCCAACATATTCAGAAAACAAGATCCCAATCCTGAATCAATTCTATCATCTGCCTTCTTAGTTCCCTGACAATTACACAACTGTGCCAATTGATGCTACTATAAAAATGAACGGACTCCAACATCAGCTGGACCCTCAAAGGCTGCTCAACAGTTCTGAAATGTCCCTGGTCAGCTACTTTCCAAATTTCCTATGACAGATAATTCAAACCCTTATCAACATTTCTCTTTAAATTCCTTCTCCCACCACCTCACCCACTGTCAGAAGAAGACCCTATTTCCTACTTTGGAGAAAAAGTAAGAGGCTACCAGGCAGAAACTTTCTCAGTGTCTATCTTCCCACCTTCCATAATGTCCTTTTCCTTCACCTATGTGAAGGTCCCTTGTCCAAATGCCCTCATCCCTTTCCATATATATATATATATATATATTTTAAGATATTTATTTGACACAGAGAGAGCGAGCGAGCCAGCAAGAGAGGGAACACAAGCAGGGGGAGTGGGAGAGGAAGAAGCAGGTTCCCAGCAGAGCAGGGAGCCCAATGCGGGGCTCGATCCCAGCCCTGGGATCACATCCTGAGCCGAAGGCAGATGCTTAACAACTGAGCCACCCAGACGCCCCTCCCTTTCCATATATTGATTACAGTTTTCCTCCTTCCCTTCACAGGCAAATTTCAGTTTCTACTTCCTCACTTCCTGTTCATTCATATCCTCTGCAGTCTGGCTTTTGAAGATTTTATTTATTTATTTGAGAGAGCGAGCAAGCGAGCGAGAAGAGTGAGCGAGCAGAGGGAGAGGGAAAAGCGGACTGGGCACTGAGTGCAGAGCCTGAGGCGGGGCTCAATCCCATGACCCTGAGATCATGACCTGAGCTGAAATCCAAAGTCAGACACTTAACCGACTGAGCAACCTAGGGGTCCCTGTAATCTGGCTTTTGATTCTAACCACCTCACTGAAACAACTCTTCTAACAACTATTCTCTCTGGTTTTCTATGTAGCACTTGACCTGTTGGCCATCTTCCTCTTCTCTTGGTTTGCAGGTCTTACTCTCTTTGGTTTTTCCTTCTTTCATTCCAGTCACTCCTTAGTATTCTCACCTGATCCCTTAAATGTTGGAATTTGTCAAGTCTATTCTCCTCTCACATTCTCTCTCAACTAAACAGTGGGTCTTAACTTTTTGGGGTTACATACAACTTTAGTAATCTGATAAAACTATGGTCTTTCTACCTAGAAAAACATACAACCATATTTTACATACAGCATCAGGGGTTCAAGGAATATACTCCTAGTCCCTACTTGAGCTCATCTTCTACTACTGTTATCTGCTGATGATCTGAAAAATATCCATGTTTACAGTAATGACTTCCCTTCTGAGCTTAGGACATGTATATAGCCAACTATCTACTGAGTCTTCACTTGGATGCTCCACCTCAATACAACACAGCCCAAACGGAACGTGACCACTTTCTCTCCAAAACCACTCCTCTATTTCCCATATTAGTCCATGGTACCACCAGTTACCCAAGTCAGAATTCTGGATGTCATCTGATTTATTCATCCTTCCAAAAGGGAATTTTTTTTAAATTATAAAGTATTGTGTACTCAATTAAAAAAAAAATCAAACACCTAAGCACAAACAAGTACAAAGTGAAAATTATCCTCCATGTCTCCCTTTAGTAATTCTATTCTATGGCAACAAATGAGCTAAACAGTGACTGATTCCTTTAGATGGGTATGTGCTCTCCAGTTCATCAGTCCCTATTGTGCCTATTTCACGCCTACCACCCTGGCCTTTATAAGATCTGAATTTGCAACCCCTTCTATATATACTGTTGAGTAATCTATTTTTCAACAATACATCTTGAATACATTTTCATATCAGCATATATAAATATACTTCATTTGTTAGCTAATCTACCATTCTGATAGCTAATTAGTGCTCCATCATATAGAAGTACCATCATTTATTTAACTGATTTCCTACTGTTGGATATCAAAGTGCTCCCATGTTTTTGCAATTACAGTCAACTCTTAAACACAGGGGTTAGGGGAATCAACACCCTGTGCAATCAACAATCCACTTATAACTTCTGATTCCCCAAGGACTTAACTACCGATAAAGATCCTATTGTTGACCAGAAGCCTTACTGATAACATTAATAGTCAATTAACACATATTTTGTATATTATACGTATATATACTGTACTCTTACAATAAAATAAGCTAGAGAAAAGAAGATGCTATTAAGAAAGTCATAAGGAAGAGAAAATACATTTACAGTGCTCTACTATAAAAAATCTGCGTATAAATGGACCTGCACAGTTCAAACCCATGTTGTTCAAGGGTCAACTCTATGTTGCAATT
Source organism: Ursus americanus (assembly GCF_024610735.1). Taxonomy (NCBI): domain Eukaryota; kingdom Metazoa; phylum Chordata; class Mammalia; order Carnivora; family Ursidae; genus Ursus; species Ursus americanus. The sequence goes on from NC_142164.1 coordinate 65,048,326, forward strand.
ATAAACATATGTATATTTGTACACAAGCCTTTATATGCTTGTGTGTGGAGTATTCCCCAGAGATGAAACTGATCAAAAGTAATGATCATTTACAGTCCTTTAAAAAGTATATACCCATTTATGTTTTCACCCAAGAGCATGAGTGCTTTTTGCATCATCCTGAATTCTCCCCACCCTTGACCCAACACCCCCAACTTCCAACCATTTATGAAGATATCAATTCTACCTCCACAATAGCTCTACAATCTGTCCCCATCTTTCCATTCTTACTGCTACTTAACCTTGGCTCAAACCCTTAGCATTTTTTTAAAAAGATTTTATTTATTCATTTGAGAGAGAGAGAGAGAATGAGTGCGAGCAGAGAGGAGGGGCAGAGGTAGAGGGAGATGCAGACTCCCCACTGAGCAGGGAGTCCGACGCAGGGCTCAATCCCAGGACCCCGAGACTCGTGACCTGAGCCAAAGGCAGACGCTTAACCGTCTGAGCCACCCAGGCGCCCCAAGCCCTCAGTATTTTTAACCTGGACTATTGTCCACAGTTTCTCTATTGGTCTCTATATCTAATTCCCCTCCTATCCATTCTTCAGATAGCTTCCAGAATGACCTTATTGATCCTCTTTCCTTTTAAAGGCTTAGTGTGACATAGTAGGCCTTTTGTGATCTACCCCGTCTACCTCGAAACTCATCTTTTACCACCAAAAGTATCTCCTACTCTTCACCCTAGTCAAATCAACTATTCGAACTTCCCTATCCAAGGCACTCTGCCTGGAACTTCTTCCCCACTGTTCTCTACTTTACTATTCGGCTTGGCACAGAAGGTACTGAATATAAAATTAGCTACTATAATCATCATCCTTCAAAATTCAAAAACCTCTAGGAAGAGCTTCCTGCCTTTCATACTGTAGGAAACTTAGAAAACATATAAAAGATGAAAACAAAGAAAATCCTAACCCTACATCTCAGAAATAGTGTTTCTTTCCAGATTTTTCTAAGCATACGCAACTTTTAAAAAAAGTGTTAACTTACATGAAGTTTTGTGTTCTGCTTTTCCCACTTAACACTGTGAATACTTTTGTCATTTAATTTTTTTAAAAAAAAAGAGCACTCAATCTTTATATAATAATCCATCATACAGATGGCACAATAATTAATCATTCCCTTTACATTAACCATTCAGGTTATTTCTCGTTAATTATAAATAACACTATCATGAATATCTTTGTCTACATCCCTGATTAGGGCAGATTCTTCTACCATGTTGTATATACCATGCATGTATATTAAACACTTACGTGCATTATTTTACTTAATCCTCGCAACAGCCCTCTGAGGGAGGTACTATTATTATTCCCATTTTACAGACAGGAAAGCAAAGGCTAAGTTACTTGCCCAAAGTCACACTGCTATTAAGTGGTGGGGCCAATATTCAAATTCAAGCCTACCTGATTACAAAGTCTGTTCACTTAACTATTTTGAAGTCTCTCAATGCTGCCAAAGAGCTTTCCGGAAATGTCTTACAAGTTTATACTGCCAACAGCAGTATGTGAGAGCACCTGCTTCACAAGTATTGAATACTTCCATTAAAAAAAAAAAACGGAGTTCATCTAATAGGTGCGGAAAAAAGGTACCTCTTTGTTTCAATTTGCATTTCTTTGATTACTGGGTGTGAACTGAGTATTCATGTTCATTAGCGATTTAATTTTGGTCTTCTATGATTTGCCTGTCTGCCCTTTGCTCATTTTTCATTTAGCATCTTCTGGATTTTTTCTTATTACCTTATATTAGCTCCTTTTAAATCTGCCTTATATCTTAAGCCAGCCATCACCAAGGCCAAGCAGGCTTTCTGTAACACTCGTGCTTTATCACTTGTTACAGTCATTTTTAGACATCTGTGAGCCTCTCAACACTTCTTTTACCAGAATTCTGGCTGATCAGCTTTAGTTATTTTCAGGAGTCAATAATGGAGAGATAACTGACCTGACAAAGGGCACTTCCACTCTCTGATTTCCAAAGAGCAATAAGAAGAACACGAGGGAGAAAGCAGATTCTTTTAAACCAACTCCGATGAAAGAAAAATGAAGGCTCATCTCCTACCACCTTCCTTTAATGATATATGTAAGCTCTAGTCAAGTATCGTTTTTCTGAACTTGCCCCTTCTTTCATTCCCCCGTGGTATTAAACATTCTCTTCTTGATGCCCATTTCCTCATCTGCCTTTCTGGCTGTCCCTTCCTTCACCTCCTCCCTCCAATTCTCTGTCCCATCTATCTAGCAAATGTACAGTCACACTAGTTGGGCTGTTGAATACTACTGCAGAAAGTCATATAATCATGCGGATTTTTTAGTTGAGACCTCACTATGCCAGGCAATTCTCTCAAATGCCCTTAGCTCCCTCTTCTGTTTTGCTTAAGGAATTATATGAGATCACCGAATCACTGCTTAATTCCTCAATGTCTTTCCACTTAGGATAAAATAAAATCTCTTAAATACGACACAGGGCACACACAAAGATCTCTAGGATTTGACTCCTAGAGACTTCTACAATATAACCAGTCATTCACCAACATGTACACATAACTGCAACCCCAACAACTTGTTTCTTAAGCCCATAAGCTTAAGTCTATTTAAATAAATAGCCTGTCTCTGTGTCCCTCTGGCACTCTGTGCATATATCTAGCATAATATTTAACTTCTAGTAAACTTTCTTTCTGTTTTCCCAAATAAACTACAACCAATCTGAGGGCAGGAATCATAGCTAAGTTGATTTTATATTTGTAGCATCTACCAGGGCCAGCATATATTAGGTGCTCAATGTTTACTTAACAAGTCAGTCATTCAAAACTGATCTTTATTAGCTTATTTATGAAGCCTTTCCTAACCCGTAAGAGAAGGTGCTCCTTTTTCTCCACTAGTGCACTTTGTATATCCTTCTAACACAGCCCTTGTCAAACAGCCTCTCTCCATAAACTGGATTGTGAATTATGTGGGCAGAGTGACCACATCTCTCCAACCAGTAGATTTGAGTAGTTAGCACAGAAGTTAAGTAACTAACTTGGCATATATTATCAGTTCACGTACTGACCAAAAACTCCATGCTCTGAGAAAGCTCATGGTCTATAGTCACGCATTTCCTTAAGCTCCATCTAAGGGCCTGGAGCACAGGTGAATTTTCACATCTCATGGAAAGCAGTGATGGCGCAAAGCCCAAAGTAATACCAATTTGATTTTTATTCTCTTCTCATTTTTCTGTGCTTTCTGAAGTTTAAAAAAATAAATGTACGTTGCTTTTCCATCATTAAAAGTTATTAGCAAACTTTACAAAACACACTAAAATATGTGCCTGCTTTAAAAAAAAAGGCAGGGGCGCCTGGGTAGCGCAGTCGTTAAGCGTCTGCCTTCGGCTCAGGGCATGATCCCAGTGTTCCGGGATCGAGCCCCACATCAGGCTCCTCCGCTGGGAGCCTGCTTCTTCCTCTCCCACTCCCCCTGCTTGTGTTCCCTCTCTCGCTGGCTGTCTCTGTCACATAAATAAAATAAAATCTTAAAAAAATATATTAAAAAAATAAAAAATAAATTAAAAAAAGGCAGAGTACTGTTCAAGGCTACTTCATGCAATTAAACTTTAATAATGCTAACTAACACTGGATGGATAGAATGATGGAAAGAAAAAAAAAAAGGAGAAATACCCACCATTATACTTAACACTGTTGGTCAGAATAAGGTTGACATCATCTAGAAAGCTCTCCCGACTCTGGTACTTGTGCTTGGAGATATTCTGTGATTAAAAGAACCAGGGGACTCAGATATATGTACAAATTATTGGCTTCCAAAAAGACATTTTTAGATCGAATCACTCACCTTACGTATAGTCTCTAAATCCATTGGGCTGACAATCACTTTGTAATAATCTGGAACAAACTTCTTATTAACTGGGTGATGAAATGGCCAAGACTAGAAAACAAAGCATGAGAAATTAAATGGAAACCGTTCTTTATACCAGAGATTCTCAATCTTCGTTGGGTCACAAATGTTCCTAAGGTTCCAACAAAAGTTATGAACCCCTTTTCCCAGAGACATAATCACACAAAATTTTGTATATAACTTGAAGGGTTCACGGATTCCTTTAAGGAAGAACCCCTGTTCTATACTCACAATTAAAACTTCTTATTCCCCAGTCCCATCCAGAAGTTTTATAGCATTAACACATATATAACATATGCCTACAACACAAAAGGAAATTCAGTTCAGCATTCCTAAGGGAGAACCATTACCAAAAAAATGATATATACAGTGAACATGGCAGCCCTGCCATAAAGTTGTAAAAGACAAAAAAAAAAAAAAAAAAAAAATCAAAAAGACGATAAACACTGGATAATTAATAAACTGCCAATTTGTCAAGAAGCACCTCTCAATCCAAAGCCTCCCATTAGCTGGCATCCTAATTTCTCTCCAGGGCTATTCAGGAACTTTCAACAACAGGAAGAAAGAATCTCTCTATATCCACAGGTTCCTGGCCTCTGATTTTAATGATCAAGCACTCACACAGCACAAGGGTCAGTTTTTTAAATCGTACCAGTTTGAATTTACAAACACTACCCTCCAAACTCCCCTACACACATACACACGCACATTCTACTATCCTTTCCCTTCCCCTACACTGTCTTCACAACATTTAGCACAGAGACTACTTACATCTGGAACTGCCATCATTTTCTGGGTGACAATGTTGTCCAGAATGAAAGAAAATGCTACTTGGTCATCATCATCCAGCAAGGGGTTGATAGCTTTCTCTAAACGAGCCAATTTATCTTCTTTCTGGCATGAAACAAAGCAAAGGAAAAACAGGTTTCCTTGAGGTGTAATCACTGCAGAAACTTATGGATAACTTACTGTTCAGTTGTCTATTGCCCTTGCCCAAAAAGGCCTAACTTTGAATTCTCAACTTCAGTTCTAGGCAGAAAGTCCAAATGAGAGAAATGATATCCTAGTTAAAGGATCGAAAAGGATGTACCAATCACTACTTTAGGTATTCTATTTCCTGTTCTTACAGATCACCAAAAACATACATCCCTGGGAATTGATAACTTAGCTCCCACAACAATTTTAGTTAGGTTTTAATGTTACACTGTTTTTGCTGTATACTATTGCTGAAAACACGGAACATATCGTTGATTAGTGACTTTTACCTAAGGGAATCTAACCCAATAAATTCGTTTCAGGGACGCCTGGGTGGCTCAGTCGGTTAAGCGTCTGCCTTCGGCTCAGGTCATGATCCCAGGGTCCTAGGACTGAGCCCCACGTCGGGCTCCCTGCTCAGCGGGGAGTCTGCTTCTCCCTCTCCCTCTGCCTGCCGCTCCCCCTGCTTGTGCTCTCTGTCAAATAAATAAATAACATCTTTAAAAAAAAATCATTTCAGACTGTACTAGGACTGTTCCAATTGCTCCACATCCTCCCCAACACTTAGTACTATCAGTTTTTTAAAATTATTTTTTAGTTTTTTCAGATTTTAGCCTTTCTGGTGGGCATGTAGTAATATCTAAACATGGTTTAAATTTCCATTTCCACAATGATCAATCAAGTTGAGGAATCTTTCCATGTTTATCAGCCATTTACTATCCTCTTTTATGAAATGTCCACTTTAATATTAACATCATAATCATACTTCCATTTTTTGTAAGCTTGTAAGGTGCCATTTTTTGGTAAGTGGAATATAGGGGTGCTTGGGTGGCTCAGTTGGTTAAGCATCTGACTCTTGGTTTTGGCTCAGGTCATGATCTCAGGGTCCTGAGATCGAGCCCAATGTCAGGCTCCATGCTCAGCACAGAATCTGCTTGCCCCTCTCCCTCTGCTCTCCCCCCACCCCCGCCAAAAAAAGGAATAAATAAAATCTTAAGAAAAAAAAGAAAATGGAATATAGAAAATCATAGAAAATCTTTTAGGGATGCCTAGGTGGCTCAGTCAGTTAAGTGTCTGACTCTTGATTTCAGCTCAAGTCGGGATCTCAGGGTTTTAAGATCCAGCCCTGTGTCAGGCTCCACGTGGAGCCTGCTTAAGATTCTCTCTCCCCCTCTCCCTCTGTCCCTCTCCCTACTCACTCTCTAAAGAAAATCTTTTAGAAATTAAAATTCCTCTCTGCCAAAACACAGTCTCTCAGCTCTAGCTGACTTCTTGGAAATTCACTTTCCTTGGGCTTTTCTAAAGTTATGTGGGTTCTAGATTTCAATCCTAGCTACAGTACTTAATAACCATGATGTCTGGGGCAAGTAATTTTCTTCTACAGATCTCAGTTTTTCCATCTACAAAAGAAGGAATTGGATTATATGATTTCTAAGGTCCCTTCCAATCTCTAACACACTAAAGATGTGCTACTCCTACATTTCTCTACTCTTCTGTTACACTCCCTCCTTCCTCAACCCTGCTACCAGCCCTCCCCAAATTCCATGCCTTTTTCTCATTTATTCATTTTTACTATTTATTTAAGTTACCTCTACACCCAACATGGGGCTCAAACTCATGACCCCGAGATCAAGAGTTGCATACTCTTCCCACTGAGCCATCCAGTCACCCCTGCCTTTCTCTCATTTTAAATATCTTACCTCTTTAAGTTTTTCATCACAGAGATCCAGCATGGATTGAGAGATCTGGGTCAATGAGTGCTTTGGACCTAAATTTGTAGAGGAACAATAAGAGATGAGACCATTAAACACAGGAGACGAGAGCTGCCAATACCTCTCTAGACTTTTAACACATTTACTTTAAACACCTAATACGGTGTCAGGCACCAGCCTAGCTGCTAGATTAGAGAGATATTCAGTCTTATCTCCATTTTTCAGTGCTAACACATGGCAGATACACAATATAGATAAAAAAACTAATTTTAACTCTCTTCCTTATTTATGTACATCCAACAATACTACTACTGATACTGCTGCCTTTAATACCTTGAAAGTAATAATAATGAACGGGGAATGACAATTTGTTTAAGGATGGCTGAGGATATAATCTTTCCATACTTAGCATATAAAATTTGTGATTGCAATTTTTGTTTATACAACTCATGGTTTGTGATGTTCTCCCAACATATGGCTAATCCAAAGCCTTTCTCATAAAAGACTTTCCATCTGATCTCGGACTATTTAGTTTCCTTAAAATCCATAATGGGAGCTTCAGGAAATCCTCGAACTACTTCCTACAGTTCCCATTTATGGCTGCCTTGATTTAAGCTCATTATAGGGACAGTTAAAAGATTTTCAACTAGCCAGTAATTCTATTTCCTTTCAGTATCCTTTGTTTTACTATCTTCCTCTATTCGTTTACGTAAGTGTTCCCCACACCCCAAACCTCAACTCTATTCTCAACTAATTAATTTACCATTCATTTGTTTATTCATTCAACGAATGGTTTTTTTTTTAAGATTTTATTTATTTACTTGACAGAGAGACAGCCAGCAAGAGGGAACACAAGCGAGTGGGAGAAGAAGAAGCAGGCTCCCCGCTAAGCAGGGAGCCCCACGCAGGGCTCAATCCCAGGATCACGCCCTGAGCCGAAGACAGATGCCCAACAACTGAGCCACCCAGGCGCCCCAACATATGATTAATGATGGTCTGTGATGTGTTCAATGATGAGAATAAAGGGAAAATAAGACATAGTTCCTACCTTAGCTCTTGGGTCAAAGAAAATGACATGAAAATAAATCATTGCCAAGACAGAGTAGGAGTGCTTGAAGTATTTATGGATGAAATGATATGTCTGGAAATACAGACTAAACAAGAATCAGCCATGAGGGTAATTGCTGAACTAGATGAATAGATGTGCTGAGGTTTATTCTCTCTACTTCTGTACATACCTAACAATTTCCATAATGAAGTTTTAAAAAACTGAGTATACTGCAAATAGAGGGATACACTGGTTGCTATGAAATATGGTAGGGTTGCATATGAAACGTGTTGCAACCTGTTTTTATAACAATTAAATCTGCATACTGCAAAGCAGGGAAGGCTTGCTGTGACTGACATTTTAGTGTCATTAATGAAGAGTAGAGGTCCGTCAGGTAGACAGTAGGGTAGAAAGATATTTTCGAGGGAAGAAAAAGTATACAAAGATACAAAATAAGCAAATTAACAGAAACAGGAGACACCACATTTCACAGGAACCGCAAGCAGTTTGGTACAACTGCAGCACAGGTATGTGTGGGGGAGAAACAGGAAATGGAACTTGGAAAGGCGGGAGGGGCCACATTATAAAGGTCTCATAGGTGACAGAAAGCCACTAAGAATTTTTTGCTGGAAAATTTTTTTAATTTGTGTTTTAGAAAAAATTACCCTATCAACAGTGTGAAGAATTAAGGCAAGCAGCAAAGGGAAAGTCTGGAAGCTGCTGCAAGGGGTCAAACAAGAAACGACAAGGGCTTCAACTAAGACAGTAGCAACAGAGACGGAAAGGAAGGGGATGTGTTCTAGCAAACTGTAGAGGGTACAATTTATGGGACTTAGTGATCTCTGAATATGGGGCAGAGAGGGTGGAACTAACAATGACCATCATTTCTAGGTTGTACAATAAGACAGATGGTAATATCATCAGTCTAAATAAGGCAACCAGATAAAGAGCTGCCAGTAGGGCACTGAAAAATGGACATGTCTGGCAGGCAACCGGAAACCTGAGTATGGAGCTCAGAAGAGAGGCATGGGCTGGAGACAGTGATATCAGTGGATATATGGCAACTGAAGTCATGAGAATGAAAAAGAGAAGAAATAATTAGAGAAAGTACTCCTAGAAAAGAGAGAAGAGAGTATCGAGCAGCGACAAGTGGTCAATAGTGCCAACCACACTGGAGTTCAAGAGACTTCTAAGCACATGCAAAGATGTTCAACATCAAAGACAAAAACTGTGTGATTTCACTTATGTGTAGAATCTTTAAAAACAAAAACAAAACCAAACTTGTAGAAAAAGAGATCAGGTTTGTGGTTACCAGAGGCAGGGGGAAATTGGAGGAAGGTGGTCAAAAGGTACAAACTTGTAATTGTAAGATAAGTAAGTACTTGTACAGCATGAGGACTACAGTTAACACTGCTGTATGAGATACAATACAGCTACTGATAGTTAACCCTGAGAGTTTTCATCACAAGGAAGAAAATTTTTTTTCTTCTTCTTCTTGTGTCTATATGAGATGACAGATGCTTACTAAAATTACTGTGGTAATCATTTTGCACTACAGTAAGCCAAACCATTATGCTGTACACCTTAAACTTATACGGTGCTGTGTATCAATTATAGCTCAGCAAAACTGGGGGAAAAAGATGCTCAACCCCATTTCCTGGAACACCAGGAAAATGCAGATCAAAACCACAATACCATTTCACATCCACCAAGATAGCTAGAGTAAAAAAGACGGATAATAACACAAGTGTTGACAAGGGTGTGGAGAAATTAGAACACTTACACACTGCTGATGGGATTAAAAATGCTGCAGTTGCTCTGGAAAACAATATGACAGTTTCTCAAAAAACTTAAACATCTACCACGAGTTACCAGCAATTCCACCCCTAGGTATATACCCAAGAGAAATGAAAACAAATGTCCACACAAAAGCTTACAGACAAATGTTCACAGCAGCATTATTTGTACTAACCAAAAAGTACAAATAACGCAGATGTCTACAAACTGATGAACACATTTTAAAAATGGGGTATATCTATACAGTGGAATATTATGTGATGATAAAAAGAATGAAGTACCAATCCATGCTACCACATGGGTAACACACATTAAAACTAACCACTTTAAATGCGTGAATCGTACAGTATGTGAATTATTATCTCAATGAAGTTGTTTAAATAAACAGGTATTTCTGGAATGTGGCCACTTGATCCAGCAATTAGGAGGTTGCTAGTACTTCTGCAGAAGACAACTCCAGGGCTGTGAGGTGAGAATGGATTCACATCTCTGCCACTTTTTAGCAGTGTGACCACCTTAGTCAAGTTATTTAAACACTATAAGCTTATCTGCTCATTTGTAAAATGAGGATTATAATAGTACCCATTTCAGAGATTTCTTACGGTGAAATAAAGAAAATAATGCAAGTAAAACACCTGGAGCCACTGGTAGTTTTGCTACTACTACTGTCATCAGCAATGGGTAGGAGGAAGAAAGAGGATTGAGCTAGAGGGGGATATAAAGCTGTGACAAGCTCATAACTTAAATTTTTCAATTTTGTACTAACATCTCCACCTAAATGACCCACAGGTACCTCAGCTCTGTACTTTCAAAGTCGACTCTTAAACACCTTCTCATTCCTCTTCCAATCTGACTTTTAGGTATTTATCCTTGTAACTTGAATGACAGTTGGGCCTAACAAATGTGTTCTTCCCTTGTGTGTGACTAGCACTCTGCTAGGCCCTGAAAATACAAAGATGAATAAGACATAGTCTCTCCAGGAGGTCACAAAGTGATGGGAGATTCAGATACACAAATAATTATATATAACATAGTAAGAGTCATTAAGTTGATTTAATTGTGCTGGGAAGAACAGAAAATTTTTTAAAAAATGGGTATTTTGGGGAATCTAAGTCTTCATGAAGAGATGATACGAGCTGGTCTGGAAATATGAATGGAAATTCATAGGGCATGTTCCCACTGAAAGGGAACAAAGGCATTCTAGACGGGGCAAAGACCGTGCAAGGGGCATGAAGCAAAGGCACAGGATATTTAGTGAAATATAACGTTGAATCTGGCAGGAGTCTCTAGTAGGTATGGGAGCCAGGCATCGGACAGGAGACTAGATAAATGGGTCAGGCTTGCTTATAAAACGTCTGGGAATCTAAGTACTGCTCTTGTCCCATGTTTACAGATGACAAAACTGAGGAGGCTGTGAGAGGCTAAGAACTTGTATCGGGTAATTTAATCAGTAAGTGGCAGGGCCGGGTTTCATTCTCTATCTGTACCCTTAATCCCCACACTTAAATACATGAATCTGTGCTCCAGGATACAACTGGAGATCAGAAACCTTGATCCTTGACGTGCAGAAACTGTACTGTTTCCCCTCTTTTAGGACACAGAAAGCACACTTCTTCCCCCCCTCCCTTTGCAGATTTAGAGCAAAGTGAACATGTAAGAGCCTCTATAACAAATCTGTAGATCAAATCAAAGATTGACCCACAGCAGATATGGTCGCAGGCACACACTCTGCATAGGTTCCATCCACACTGTCTCTCCCTTCTATTTAATCAGGCCCACTTCTTCCTCCCACTAATCTCCCTGCAACTGTTTCATTTCAACAGACTCCAAATTCTCCAGAGAATACATTAAAATGTGGGACTAAAAAGAAGCAACATTAAATGACAAAAATGTGCACTATCTGATTTTCATAAGCCCCAAATGCACTCATACACTATAGATCCTTTCAGTCAGTCCAATCTAGTCTAAATTTAGGACTAATAAGAGACAAAGGATCTGAAAGGTGACCTCTGCAGTCAAGGAACAGGTGATTCTTACCATTATAGGTTGCACTATTTTTCACGATTAGCTCCAAATGCTCTCTGAACTCTTCCCGAGATGGGTAGAGGCGTTTGCGCACATTTTCACGGAGTGTTTGTAAGTCCATTGGTCGAGTGATGATTTTGTAGTAGTCCTTTACAACCTTTGCATTGACTGGAGTATGGAAAGGGTAGGTCTGTGCAGATAAGAGACAGCACTATCCATGAGCAAAGAACACTTGTCAGAGCTAATTCCTGAAGACTCTCTCACACCTTACCTGTCTACCTGGCCATCAACTCTCAAAGGAATCTTTCTAGATGAAGCAGGTAGGTCTGTTTCATCTACTAAGCTATTTAACAAATAAAAATAAAACAGGGGCGCCTGGGTGGCACAGCGGTTGGGCGTCTGCCTTCGGCTCAGGGCGTGATCCCGGCGTTATGGGATCAAGCCCCCCATCAGGCTCTTCCGCTGTGAGCCTGCTTCTTCCTCTCCCACTCCCCCTGCTTGTGTTCCCTCTCTCGCTGGCTGTCTCTGTCAAATAATTAAATAAAATCTTTAAAAAAATAAAAAAAATAAAAAATAAAAAATAAAAATAAAACAAACCCAAAAAACTACAGCCCAAGGAATTAGGAGTTCCACATACCTATGAGTATACTCTACTGCCCTCTATCTGAAATCACAGATAGAACAAACGGCTTTGCCATTCCTACTGTAGATATGAATGCGATGAACTCACATTTGGAAGATCTCTCATATCATTGATGATAGACTCCAAAATGGAGGACAATGTCACCATTGGATCTGTCCGGCGCCGGTGGATGGACTTATGAGGTCTCTAAGGAGAAACAAGAAATCAGAGTGCTTCTTTAGATAAGAAAAACAAACAATACTTTCTAGCTATAGCTTAGGAATCTTGTAATGAACAGTACATGTAATTTTCAGGGCAAGGCCAAAGGGAGAATCTAAGGCTGTGCCAGAGCCATGGATTAGAGGGCTGGAGGAATCAATGGGAACCCCATCTGGTCAGAAAGAAGCAACGCAGATACTCACATTTAAGTAGTCACAGTGAACAGTGGTTCCAACTCGCCGTTTCTTCTTCGGAGGAAGTTGCTGTTTAGGGAACTTGAGAACCAGAGACTTTCTGCGAACCTCATCTGCACTGTAATCAATAACACTTTCATAGCATGCAGTCCCTACCTCTAGTCCCCAGAAAAAAAGCAACTACAATGAAGAAGTCCAAAGTACCTGAGCATGAGCCTGAGGAGGAAAAACCCAAACCAAAGGCCAGATATCCATATTTTTTTTTTTTAAAGATTTTATTTACTTATTTGACAGAGAGATAGCCAGCGAGAGAGGGAACACAAGCAGGGGGAGTGGGAGAGGAAGAAGCAGGAGAGAAGAAGCAGGCTCCCAGCGGAGGAGCCCGATGTAGGGCTCGATCCCGGAACGCCGGGATCAAGCCCTGAGCCGAAGGCAGATGCTTAACGACTGCGCTACCCAGGCGCCCTGAGATATCCATATTCTAAGGCTCAGCTCGGGCAAGGCCTCATAAGATCTCCAAATTAATAAAGTACTAGGCAAGCCACAACTTCACCTCAGTTTCCTATTCGGAAGATAAGGAACTAGGCTAAAGAAATTTCAAGAACCCTTCCGGCTCCAACATTCTATCTTAGGGTTCAAGGGCTAGGAGGCTAAACTTACAATGGAAACAAGGAAGAAATGAAAAACTGGTTTGAAAAAAAAAAACTAGTTTGCGTTTCCCTCAATCACTAAAAGCCCATTCAACTTCTTCCTTTCCATTGTATGGCATCAAGACACTAAATTTTCCTTTTTTCCTTTTCTAATGTGCTTCAAAACATAATGACTGTTACAGATATTGATAAATTAAATCAGGAATGGAAAAAAGAACCCCAAACTTAATAGAAGCAAAAACAAACTGTATAGTGATGGGTGGTAACTAGACTTACGGTGGTGATCACTTTGTAACGTGTATAAATACCGATCTATAATACTGTACCTCTGAAGCTTACATAATGGTATCTACCAATTTTACCTCAATAAGAAACAAATGAATATAACTGTATATCAAATTGATTAAAAATCACACACAAAAGAGAATTCAAATATTTTGAATGTAATAACCTGACTGTACAACTGCAGTGGCATATAGTCTAAGGACAACAAACTACAGGAAACACCCTGAATTTACTTAATAGGTTTGTTGTTAGTGCTATTGGCATTATAATTCTCAAACTGTTCTGTACCTAACAGATGTACAGACAGAGCAAATGAATAAACATATTCATGCTGGGAAACAGAGAAAGGATACAGATATGAATGGGGGAAGAGGAGGAAGATATGATTTGAATTGGAAGTTTTGATATGAAGGTTCTGATATGTGATTTACAATATGTATTTACTTCCTAGTTCTGTCCACTAAAAGCCTAGAAGCAATGACATCTCAGTGGCAATGAGCATACCTAACACCTAGATCTTGGTTCTAAAAGCCATTCCCCAATAAAAGGAACCAGGGCTCCTTGAAGAAATGGCTGATTCTAGGTCTCGAACAAGGAAATTTCAAGGACAGCCTAGAACATCTCGTGTCAGAAAAGCAAAGACACTCTCATAGATTTACAGGATTGTTCCAAAAGGACACAGGATTTGGCTTTAAGAGGTCAAATGTAAGACAATATGGGCATCACAAGTACAAATAGTGTTAATAAATTACGTTACATTAAGTGTACAAAAGGAAGAATTTCAGAATCCATAGAAATAAACAGAAAGAAAAGGGAAGCTCTTCCTTATAGAATGCGAGTTAATGTAGAAAGAATGCTATAATTAGAAAAACCACTATTTTGCAACCCCCAATGTAACAACGGAGTTAGGCAATGATCATCAATGGATGCTACAACTACTGAGAGAAAGATTGTTAGGGAACAGGATATTCACCCACATGCTAATTACAAAGGGAAAAACATACCTTTATTATAGAGGGTTCTGGGGATCACCACTTAAACAAGATGATCAAAATAGTGAGAAAACCTGACATTATGTGCTTCTTGATGTGGTGTAGTAAGTACATAATATCACCTATGTAGTAATCTTGCCAAAGACATTTAATCTAAACATAATCAATGAGAAAACAATCAGACAAATCCAGAATATGGGATATTTTAGGAGACAACTGGCCTGGACTCTTCAAAAAAGTCAATGCCATGAAAATCAAAATAGGCGGAGAGAACAGTTCTAGATTAAGAGACACTCAAAATACTTAATGTTTGAACGCGGATTGGATCCTGAGTTGGGGGTGGGGCAGGCCATAAAGGACATTGAGATAACCAGAGAAATTTAAATAAGAACCAAGTATTAGATACTACTGAACTAATGCTAATTTTATTAGGTGAATGGTAGTATCATGCTGTTATATCCTTATTCTTAGACTATGTGTGGTAAAGAACTTCTGAGCGAAACATCAAGATGCCTGCAACTTATTTCCAAATAGTTCAGAAAAAAAAAATGTTTTAGACATATAAAGAGGAAAATGCGATGAACGTTAAGTTGGTGACTTGAGAGGAATGATATACTCTATTAACCTTTCAACTTTTCTGTAGGTTTGCAATTTCCAAACTTAAAGGTTAGGGGGAAAATGTTTTTTAATTTAAAAACTTCTCCACTTGATTATCTATTAAATTCTCAGAGAGCAAGAGACAGGGATAGGCACAGTTTATGTCTCCTTGGTCTTTCTGGGATGGTCCGTTATGGAACACTCTGAGATTAGGGACAAATATGAGGAGTGCCCAGAAGTAGAACAGGAAGAGCACCTACAATATGCCAGGCACCATACTACATGTTTATATAGTCTGTCATTTTATCTTCATAACTACCCTGGAAAGGGTGGTTTTATTTGGTTAAAATAAGGAAACTGAGACTCAGAAAAGTAACATCGCATGCCCCAAGGCAAGTGGTAGAGGCTGAGGAGTGCTTTATGACAAAAGACCGTAACTGTCATTACTGGCAACAATTACTGAGGAAAATCCATCCAAGTTCCCAAGCTCTGAGTTCCACTTCAGAGAACACATCACATCCACCCCTGCCACCCTTTGATATCATCAACCTCCAAGGGATCTCTCCACAGCACTTCCCACCTGCTATCCCTTACCTCTCAATTAGCTGTTTCCCCAGGACAATCTTGGTCCCTTCGACCTTGATAAGTTCTTCATTATCATTATGAATGACTGTCTTTTCTAACTCCTCCTCCTGCTCCTCTGTCATGGCAACAGGGTTGGAAGGTGGAGCATTTGTTTGATAGTAGAGGGGGCAGAATTTGTTTGTCCTCATGTGCCCAATGGCACCACAAGCCCCGCATTTCAGCTACAAAAGGAAAAGTTATCAAAGTGTCAGAGGTAAACAGGCAGCCAAATGTTGGCTTTACAAAATACATATAAGGCAGGTGCAGAACTTCTGTCATACAGGACTGTTACACACCTTTCAACCAGAAGCCACTGGACAAAAGAGCCTGAATGGAAATGACACATCAAAAATAAAATGCGATCCAGAGACTGGACATTTTTAAAAACTCAAGCGAGGAAGAAAAGGGAGAGGATTTCCACTCTCGATTTAAGCTGCAGAGTATGAAAATGTTAAATATGCAGGAGAAAGTCTGTCGGAAGCCCAGGGCTGCATTCAGCGGCACAGGCAGGCAGCACGGGTATACTTCCGGTCCCAAGGAAAAGGCTCAATAATACCAAGTCCCCATCTCAGTTTTGCAACTGACCTCAGTTTCAGCTATAAAATGGGGTCAACACTGTATCATATTTATGGAATATCATATATAAGAAAGAAACTTGAAAACTCTGCTGATAACTTTACAGTTTATAAAGTGCTACCCAGGCATTATATCACTTACTCCAACACACTATGAGACAGCTATCATTTCATACAGCAGTGGCCTCATTTCACGGTGTACATTACAGTTACATTGTATTGTAATATCTGGAATCCTACTTCAGACATGGAAAGCAACCTGTGCTGGTAAGTCTCTTTCCTGTTGCTTCTTTTAATATGTACAATCTTTAAAGGATGTGTGTACGTGTACATACACACACACGAAAGTACACGTAAAAAACATCTCTCAAGGAAGCCTATCTCAACCCCTAGAAAGTATTTCCAACGTATGAAATATAAAATGACACCCAATGGCACCAGATTAGGTTGTCGGTACCAGTCACACTAGCAGTGATAACACCTGAGCAGCCACACCAGTTCACACCAGCTTTCCACAACACTGCCCTCATTCCCAGTTAGGGAGGATGCCAAAAGCTAAGGGCAGAGGTATGCTTTCTTCCTTTGCCTTGTTAGCTATGACCACGCCACATTATAGTTACTTTTAGGTCAGGACGCTCCTTCATTTTTTTGGGCTTCTTCTCAGGAGGACCCTTAAGCTTCTCCTTTTCCTGGTTCCGCTTAAGCCGCCTCAGTTGCTCTTGAATCCTCCGCCGTTCCTTTCGCATCTCTTCTCGATGCTGTTCATCAAAAAGGGCAAACTTCCGACTGAACAGCAAGGGGGAAAAATATCATAGGACGGTAAGCAAAGCTAAACCTAGACGACGGTCCCAATAGCTAAACACCTCAGAAGTAATCCATCCAGACAGAAATAAAAGGGGCTACCCGCATTCCCATCTCCCCCACTCATCAGCCTTCCATGTGCAGAGCAGCACCTCAGAATGAGACGCCCTGAGTCATCCCTGAGATTTCTGCCAACCAACCATAATGCAAAGGACCCAGGTGGAACTGAAAACGTGCCTTTATCTTGGAACAAATTTGAAATTCTGTGATTTGGCTCTGTCCAAACCCAAAGACATAAAGGCACCCAATCAACACAGACTTCCAACTTCCAGCTGCACAGAATCCTGTCACTAAAACACCAGCACCTACCCTCACCCCTAGCCCCCGCTTTCATCATCCTCCTTATCATACTGGACAGCGGTGAGTCAAACTCACATAAATTCCTCATCCTTTGTGGTTCGTATGCGCACATAGGCATCAATGACAGCTGGCTTTCGGACTGTCTCACAGCGAACATACTCCTTCCCCTCTTCATCTCGAAATGTGCGATAAATCTTGAGACAACGGCCGGTGGCAGAAGAGTTAAGGCTAGTCACAGAAGCTGTGTCATCATCTCTGTGATTGTTTCCTGATGCTGCTGAACCTGCTGCTGCAAGGCAGAAAAAGATTTCCACCCGTTCCCCACCCATCCAAACGGTCCTTTTCCTGAGGCTGAGCAGAGACCTCGAAGCTCAACAGGCCACAAAGGTATGGTTCTACCGAAAGCATCATACAATTCCTCCGAAAACATCATCACCACCAGCCCCCAAATACACTGATCTGTCCTTTCCTGACTTCATTTTACCACTGCCACTGTTCCTATTTTTCTAAGTACGAGAAGTTCTGAAAGGAACTCAAAGAACTACATGTTTGTTATAGGGGAAAGAAAAATAGCAGCTGTATTCCGATTCCTCTGAATAGGAAAAGAAGAAAGCCCAAGTAGCAAGTAGTGGGTGATCACATTAAAGAAAAGCACCGAAGCACCAAGGTGGAAAACGGCACCACAGAAACAAGTCCAGAATCTTAGGGCCTAGAGTATGCTTCTCAAACTTGAACATGAATGAAGAGGAATCACCTGAGGCTTCTCATTACACTAGATTCCAATTCAGTAGGGTTTGAGGGGAGGCCTGAGAATCTGCATTTCTAACAAGGTCCTTGTAACGTGGATACTGCTGGTCTAGGACCACCCCAGTGGGAAGGCTTTACCACATCTTTACAAAGTAGTCAGGACACAAAATTACACAAAGCTTTTATAGAGAGGAGGAAACAGGAAAAGACTACCGGGAGTGAGAACAGTCATTTAAATATCCATCTTCAGCCTTTAGCTTCCCTCTCATAGTATCTATATTCAAGTTTTCATTTGCCTGCTTGACGTCTCTACTGGCAAGTGTCGTTGGGACCTCACACTCCACCCATTACATCTTCCCTTCTCACACCTGCTTCTTTCTCTGACGTTTCTTACTTTAATCAATGGTACCACCATCTTTCTGGCAAGCCCGGAGTGAAATCTTACAGTCACCTTGATTTTTCACCTCTTTTCATTCCCAATATCCATATCCCAAACCAGTTCAGGCCTTTATCATCCCCACTCTCAACTTCTGCAATTTTCGGCTGGTGATTTTTAACTCTATTTAGGGCCTAGGACTCCTCTGAGAATCTTCTTAAAGTCACAGATCTTCTCAGAAAAAGCACATTTGCATAGAATTTTACATATGATTTCAGAGGGTTCAAGAGCAACCCCTCAAATTTATCCACGAAATCTGTTTTAAAAACTCTTAGCCTCTAGGATGAATGCCCAGAAAGCCCCCTTGATGTAAGCGCCACCAGCCCTGGCTTGGACAGGCCTGACACTGACAAGAGGCAGCAGTGGACTGGCAGCATCTCTTCCATCTGGCCCCCAAGACACACCTCCAGTCCAGCCTGCAGTGACCTCTCTACCTCATCTACGGGCTTTTCTACACTCATCTCCTACTTCTTCTGCCTCCAGCTGTGGCTCAGTTGTCAGTCTGCAGTTATTCCCACTTTTCTGACCCTTCTCTTTCTTGTCTGTGAAGCCACTACCCTCACCCAGTAGCATCCGCTGCAGTTCCTTCCGCTCCTGCTCCTCCCGCTCACGTGACAGCTGAGAGCTGGTTTTCTTATTCTGCAACATG